>NC_062562.1:140672181-140977181 GCF_022837055.1 Prionailurus viverrinus | reverse complement strand
TATGATTCTAAACTTCACTCCTCTCTCCACACCAGTGCCATTATCACCACCGCAAACTCCTTTTCAACTGGTTTAATCATATTCTACTGGGGCTGCTTTGTGAGACAAATAGTAATAAGAAGTCTCAAGAAAAGGAAAGTTAAATAGTGATATATTTAACATTTTCACAACTCCTTAGTTTTTGAAGAATTTCAAGGACCTTGGTTCATTATGGACAGGCACCAGATACCTACCTACAAATGATGTTTTCCAAAAATAACACTCCTTACAATCACTACCTTATGTCACAGACTATGAGTCTGGAGTTCTCTCTTGTCCAGCAAGAGGACAGATGCAGAATTGAATATGAGAGAGGCTAATGTCTGGGAGGAGACAAGAGCCCCAAACAGGGGTATTTTATTGAGATATCAAGATCTTACACATGTGGTGAATGTGCAGAAGAAAACAAACAGATAGTAATCGTTAACTTGTGTGTGTAAGAAGCAAAGGGCCTGGGGGGCAAGTGGAATTTGAAGTTGTGATCAAAGTATATTGGTGCCAGATGGAAAGTAGTTTCCTGCAGATGATATAACAAGTTACTCGTGATCCCATTATAATATCTCGCTAACTAATCTTGGGCAATTTCTCCCTGTGGTGGCAGCTTTCCACCCTAAGCTTTTTTTTTTTTTTTTTAACATATTTGTGTAAGTATAAGGAATTCTTGAACCTATTTCCCACAACCTTAAGTCTGAAACAATTAACATGAGGGCAGAAAGCTCCCCCTGGTTTGTGGCTTTCTTTGCTATGGTCCCTGATATTGGCTCTCAGGTACCTCGATAAGCCTAGACTGATTTCTTATAAGTATACAAGAATGAGGGTGTGCCAACATAGCTTACTCACTTGCTTTTTCTCTCTGTCTCTTTTTCTCTCCAACAGCCTGTAGGATACAGGGGATATAAATACTCTTTCCTATTCCAGCCAATAACATTCCTGAAAGAATGAATTATTAACACCAGAGATTGTCAAACTATTTGTGATAAAATAGTTATACATATTATGAAATGTAGTTCTGTTCTATTATTTTCATCAAGACTGAGTAGACAAAGTGGTAGAGACCCATCACTACATGCAAACAAATTCTTTTCTCATCAAGGCCTGTCCCCATCCTCCACCTTCTGGTCACACTAATTATATAAGACAGCTTGTAGGGATAGTAGAGGCTCTCATGCCTACCACAGAATTCACATTTGGGTGTCAAAGCAAAAATTCCACCAAAGTCAAACAAGTAAGGAAGATTTTGTGCTGAGCTGTTGCAACAGGGAGCCAGGCCAGAACTTTGAATTCATCTCTGTTGAAATAAAAGGCAGGAGAGTTTTGAAGCACTGGGGTGAGCTTTTGAAAGAGTATTGGAGGACATTAGGAGGAAAGGTTGGTTAATGAAATGTGTGGAGCCACTGAGTTATTCCTGAGTTTGCAAATGTTTTTCTGTGATTAGGCCATCTGTGTTCACCCCTAGAACTTACAAGTTAGCCTCCTGTTCTCCCACAGAAAGTATGGCCCTATTTCCCTGATGATTACATTTCAAAGAAACAACTCCCAGACCCTGGAGAAAGACATTCCTGGGTTTAAAACTGGCGAGAGGTTTCTAAAAGGTTTATGTCTCAAAGGAGCAGAGAAAGAATTTACATGTTTTCTAAAGCAAATGCTCTGAGAAAAGGGAGGTCAGGATCCCGGAGTCAGGAAGAAGTCTGTCTAAAGTCAAGAAGCTGAGAGGAATGTTCAGGTTGTCTTGGTCATGGGCCCATTTTAATTACTGCTGAACTAGAGTGTCTCCACAGTATGACCTTCTACAAAATAAAATTTGGTAGAAAATGAACTTATTTTAACTATATACAAGAAGGTTTAGTCACAGAATGGCCTCCCTGGGAGGCCTCCTCTAAGGCAGATCTCCACAGAAGTACACATTAAAAAATACAAGATGTCAATTTGTTTTCCAGTATATTCCTACTGACTATTGTGATCAAAACACAAAACTGATTTTCACATGAAATCAAGTCACCATATGGCTCAAGTGACCTGAAGAACCATAGGTCTTGTGAATCATGTCTTGCTTTTTGCTTAGACATGAAGGTGAAATCCTTAAAAGCTTTTCCTCTTTTTAATGATATGCACTGATAGAGCTGCTGGTTTGTTCCCCACTTCCATATATCACAGAATGAGCTTTGTTACCAAAAATCAAGGACTTTGGTTTTCATTCCCGACTCAAACGCTCCCCGACTCCCACCTCTAGTCCTTTTTGGTTTTTTGTTTGTTTGTTTGTTTGGAAGTTGAGAAGCTTTTTTAACACCTTGCTCTTAGAATATAATTTATGTTGGGGCGCCTGGGTGGCGCAGTCGGTTAGGCGTCCGACTTCAGCCAGGTCACGATCTCGCGGTCCGTGAGTTCGAGCCCCGCATCGGGCTCTGGTCTGATGGCTCAGAGCCTGGAGCCTGTTTCCGATTCTGTGTCTCCCTCTCTGTCTGCCCCTCCCCCGTTCATGCTCTGTCTCTCTCTGTCCCAAAAATAAATAAACGTTGAAAAAAAAAAAGAATATAATTTATGTTTCTTTAGGTACCCAGAAGCCAGAAGGCATCATATAAATAAAATTAACTTCATTTTGAACCAGGCTGTAAACTGGTTAATGGAAACCAAGATGAATTGCTTCTGAATGGAAATCAACACTCATCCCTAGAATTGGAGCACCTATCCCAACAAACAAAAGAACTGTTACGTGAAGAATAATTTTCTGTTTATAAATCTCTGTGTATTTCCAATCATGCTTATTGTCATATGAACAAAGTGTAAGTTAGAAAGAAGCTCACTTCCCAATAGTTGGATCTTCATTTAATATTCATCCACAGTCGCTGCCGGAATTAATTACTCACACCTGCGCACGTTGTTCCCGTCATACTTTTGCTTCTACCAGCGGCCATCAGAAATTACCCAGCCTCTGGGCTACTTCTCTAAGTCGCTTAGAGCCACCCACTCACAGATTGTTTTTTTTCTAAGGATGTGGTTTCTTAGTATTCCTCTGGGTTTTCTTTGTTTGTTTTCCTAGCTTTGTTGAGATAGAGTTGACGTATGGTATAAAAGGTGTACAACGTGATGATTTGATATATGTATATATTGTGAAATGATTACCACAATAAGATTAGTTAACACCTCCATCCCCTTACACGGTTACGCGTGTGTGTGTGTGTGTGTGTGTGTGTGTGAGAGAGTGAGAGAGAGAGAGAGAGAAAACATTTAAGATCTCTCTTAGCAACTTTCAAGTATACAATACAGTATAGTTAACTATAGTCATCATGCTGCACCTTGGGTCACCAGAACTTATTTATTTTATAAGTGAAAGTTTGTTCCCTTTGACCAACATCTTCCCATTTCCCCCCACACCCCAAGTATTTTTCTTACAAGGAAATTCTATTTATTTAGTGCATGTTGGGCTATTCAGTTGAGTTAAATGGACACAGATCACAACTTGTTTAAAATTCTGATTGGCTATGTTCACCTTTAAGTCTTAACATTTCTATAATAATTAGGCTAATGACCATCTAATCAGAAGAAAATACTTCAGTGTCACCACTGCAGGGCATATGTTTGGGGCTGCTTTGATTAGCATCAAATCATTTGCAGTCTTAAGTGATCAAAACTTAAATGAGCGAGACCAGTGAAGGTTTTAGATACAGTGCAAAATCATGAAATGGAGTCACTTTAACAGGATTAGATATTGTTATCAAGTCCTTGAAATAACATGATACATACTTCATGGGAAAAAATGGCTTATTCAACGTTAATAACAAAGTTAATTGGAAGGAAGGATGGATGGATGGATGGATGGATTAATGGATAGATGAAAAGGAATATATATGGGTTATAGATTCGGTAAAATACAGTTTTTTTTTTTCTCAGAACAACATGATTCTTCCTCATTAGGTCATGTTTACATATATAAGTTATTTAATCAATATTCAATTGTTACACATTTATAATATGTATAATTCTTCCTTATTATAAACCCATCTGCAAAAAAAAATTTATAAATACACCTTAACATGCATCTAAACAGCAAACACGTATTATGACCTGTTGGTACACATACGTGACCCAGCACAGCATTTATTGGAGAAAACTGGCCAGGACAGGAGCAATCAGGAGCAGGTACAGAGGCTGCTTCTGCTCATCACATCTAGACTCAGTGCGAAAGGATAAAGCAGGGCCAGAGAGAAGCCCTGGGGGGTTTAAAGGACCCCAAGGCTTTCCCTTCCCTTAGTCTAAGCTCTGTGGTTCCAGCATATGGCAAAACTCTGGCCTCCTGTCTTAGTCTACCCTCTTTGCATTCCTGGTTGATGGAACATAAAGGGAAGAACCCAAATAGAGGACAGAATTTGGAAAAAAATGATGGAAGGGTGAAATTTTTAAATCTTTAGCCAAGGTCATGCCTAACCTGACCAAGTCACTTCAGGCATTTTCAATTATAGTCCTCTGTTTTAATTTCTTCATAGCAATTATTGTTGCCTTGAATTATTTTACTTTATTACTTCTTGATTTTGTGTCTCCCCAAACTTGAAGATGAATTCCGTGAAAGGAGAAATCCTGCCTGACTTACATTCCTGGCACTCAAAATAGTATCTGCATCATTGTGAAAACTGACTATTTGTTGAAATAAAAAGGGGAATGAATAAATAAATTCTATTACCTGGAAAATAACTCATACGTTAGATATATACTATGTAATATAAACATTTGTTACAATGTAGATACACAACACACATAGGTGTGAATATATGTATATATAGTGTATATGTGAGTGTGTGTGTACATGTGTGTATTTAGAACTGGTGTAAGAATGAGCTTACTTTGAGACTGGAAAACTGGTAACTATCTAAAAGGCAACATCAGAATTGAATTCTCTCTTCCCACTGCATCATGGGGTCTTGCTTCCTTCCATGAGAAAATGACAGGGTATTTACCTTTTTTGACCTCATAATTGCACTCTGCCGTTAGCTGTCCTTCCTCACTGCAGCTCAGACAAATTGGGGGTGAGGTCAAGGGGTGTTACCCTCTCTGGAGCCTATGTGTTTCTGGATTGACTTCACGATGTCTCTGTCACACTGAGGTCTGCCCAGTGCCGGGGACTGTTGCTGAAGTGTGGGCAACAATCTCATTTGGGAAACATCCTGGGATAAAGAAAGCAAATCTGGGGGTGCATGGCACAACCCTGATATCTGGCTAGGTAGGGGCTCCTGACACAGTAGGAATCTATTGCCCTGCTCACCTACAACTTGCTGGCTAGGGATCTGGCTTCAGCGGTCTGGCTCCTGCCTCCCTCACCTGTGAGCCCACAGGGTCACACAAAGCTCTGGTCATAATGTCACTGTTTGGTCTGAGGCATGGCCGTTTTATTTTTATACTTCATCAGTAGCTTCACTAGTAGCAAGGATTTCGAAACTCTGAGAACTGTCTGGGTTTGGTAGAAACTCCTGCTCATCTATCTCTGAGACCTACATTGGCCTCACACAGATATTTCAGTTTCAGTAAGCTGCATTTCACAGCATCTAGCTGATTGGACCCTGTCATTTCCCCCTAAGCCTAAACACATAATTAGAGCACATACTGACCTTTCTATCTACATGCAGGTGTGATTTAAACATGTGAACCCAGTAGTAACTGCACTCCTTGCTTCATCTTCTATGATTGATGAGTTTTCTGCTACAAAGATCCGCATGGACATAAATATTTCCTAATGCTGGATCCTGGCTGACTATCCCATTAACCTAAGTCTCCACTTAGCCCCAAGGTCTGAAAGCCCTCTTTCAATTCAATGCATTTTCTAACCATGAAACAATGTCCTCTTGCTTCATACCTGACACGATACCTGTGACATTCCTGGTGACAAACAGCTTATAGCAGTGTTACCCAAACCTACTTGATCTTGGCAGCTCGGTCTCCATGGGACTTGCTCTTGGCTACTGACGAGGTTCCAGTCTCATTATGAGTGTCAGAGACCTCTGCTCTCTTTTCAGGAAAGACTCTAAATCCTATATAAATTGTGTGTCTGAGGAAGAAAGATAACACCTCATTTCCAGCCTGCAAGTTTGAAGTCGTTTTTCACACCCTTTCATTCTGGGTATCTCACATAACACTGCCTCTGTCTAATTCAGCTGTGCAGGGGGTGGGGGAAGGTAGGGGGTGGATAGAAGAAAATTTGAAATATGGCTTTTGTGTGTACTCAGGAAGAAGTGAGGAGATCGTCAGCCAGAGCCCAGGAACTACCGCATCTCATTTCTTGACATATCAGCAGACAGTTCAACCCAAGATTCCCCCACATACACCCTCAAGAACTGCTTTAGGATCCACAGTGGTAGGTGAGCTTTTAACCAAAAGAAAACAAACTTCACAAAGCCATTCCATTTCAGAAGAGACTCAAGCATGCATTTGAAAGGAAGGGGTATTAGGATAATCAATCGGAACAAAGATGAGGTTGACAGTGAAAGTCTATGAAAGGGTTTGGACGATTATTCAAGAGAATAAACCATTTTTAAATTGAATCTTTTAACTTTTAGAAAGTGTGACAATGTTCTGGGGATTACAAGGGGCTGCTGTTTCCTCTTCAATTCTTCAAGGCATCATATTCCAGGCACTTTATTCTCACAACACTTGTAATTCCTATTTCAGACTCCTTTTCATGATCTCCCTCTTACTCTTAGGCAATTGCTTTCCATTCTTTAAAACCATAAATCAAGCATCTTGGAAAACGTGGTGTTACAGGGTGCCGATTTAATCAGAGTGTCAGGGGGCAAATCAAATAATAGATCTTAAATCTTAATATGACTACAATTAAACTGAATCACCTGGGAACTCAATAGGGTGTGATCCATCAGAAAAATATCCATATACACCCCAGAGATCTGTTTAGATATTTCCCTTCTTAAATTTCTACTCTTGGACTCAGCTGGTCAAAAGTTAATCCTTTTTTCTCTTTCCACACAAACCTTTTAAGATCTGTTTGTCTCTCCCATTTCCTTCCTTCCTTTCCAGGCTCCCCATTTCAGCTTCAGCCAAATCCATAAGCCACCCTCCCTCCTGCAAGAAGTTCTTGCCTTAAGAGGAGAAAGCCTTCAGCTTAGACTGGTTATTCTTTAAAAAGAAAGAAAAAAAAAATCACCTTCCTTAGAATCCCCCAGCTTGAATGTATGAACCAGAGTTTAGATTTTGGCCATCTTGAGTCAAGGGTAAAGGCTCTTCTAACATCACTCTGGACAACACAGAGAAGCCCAATCACTCCTCCGCCTCAAGGCTGCCCCTATAGTCCTACCTGGGAATATTTTCTCCTCCCTCAACTATGTTTTAGAACAGCATATTTGTAATGTAACTTTTTTTTCTTTTTTGCAGTTAATAATTTCGAGAAACTGAATAGTGTAAATAAACAAAATAAGCCCAAAGATACAAAATTAAAGTTTTACAGTTGATGTCCCCAGCTCCTTAGTGGATTACAAAGTTCAATTCCTGACTCTCTGGGCTCTCTAGGCTCCCTGTTACCTGATTCTGACTCTCTGGGTCTTGGCAGAGAGGCTGTATAGTTCAATGGTTATGAGGACAGTCTATGAAACTCACAGTTCCATGCTCACTGGAGGGTTATTTTTTTTTCTTTTAATGGTTTTTTAATTTATTTTTTAATATGAAATTTATTGTCAAATTGGTTTCCATACAACACCCAGTGCTCATCCCGACAGATGCCTTCCTCAATGCCCATCACCCACTGCCCCCTCCCTCCCACTCCCCATCAACCCTCAGTTTATTCTCAGATTTTAAGAGTCTCTTATGGTTTGGCTGTCTTCTTCCCTTTTTTCCCCCTCCCCCTCCCCCATGGTCTTCTATTAAGTTTCTCAGGATCCACATAAGAGTGAAGACATATGGTATCTGTCTTTCTCTGTATGACTCATTTCACTTAGCATAAGACCCTCTAGTTCCATCCACGTTGCTACAAAGGGCCATATTTCATTCTTTCTCATTGCCACGTAGTACTCCATTGTGTATATAAACCACAGTTTCTTTATCCATTCATCAGTTGATGGACATTTAGGCTCTTTCCATGATCTGGCTACTATTGAAAGTGCTGCTATAAAAATTGGGGTACAAGTGCCCCTATGCATCAGCACTCCTGTATCCCTTGGGTAAATTCCTAGCAGTGCTATTGCTGGGTCATAGGGTAGATCTATTTTTAATTTTTTGAGGAACCTCCACACTATTTTCCAGAGTGGCTGCACCAGTTTGCATTCCCACCAACAGTGCAAGAGGGTTGCCGTTTCTCCACATCCTCGCCAGCATCTATAGTCACTGGAGGGTTATTTAAAGACCATTCTGTGCCCCATTTTTCTGTGTGACTGATGATGATCAATTAGAGACATGACATCAAGATAGTTGCTCAGATGACTGTGCTGTTATCCCAAAATCCTGCACTTCCTCATTTGTCTGTAGATAAGGCCTCTGCTGAGTTAACCTGAACACATCGCTTCCTTGAAATCTTCAAGATTCTAAGACACTATTGTTCACACTCAAAAAATGAGATGCACTCAGTCTCTAGCTGTTTTTCTTTTTCTTTTTTTAAGTGTATGAAGACACTTGATTTACCCAGAAAAGTTTGCCAAAAAATTGATCAGAAAATAAATGAACTATCCTGAAAGTAATGCTGATGCTTCATAGTGTGATTTTTTTTTTTTTTAACTTAAGGATACAGTATGGATTTCTCTAAAGATGCTAGAAAGTGATTTGGTCTCAGTTCCAGTAGTTTTGAAATTTTATTCTTTAAGGAACTCTAGCAAATTTGAGGAAGAAGTTTTATCCCTTTCATTGCCATATTAATCAAAAGGAACTATGCAACTTTCTCATTTCCTGAATTATTTTTTAAAAGCTGCTCTTTTTATTACATAAAGACTTGGTAAAGAAAAAAATCAAAATAAGTAGAAACTAGCTCACCTATTTTTCTTTCAAGAGCTTACATTTCTAGTGCCTAGCACAATGTCTTTTCTATTCCTTATTATTTTTTTGCAAAAGTTTCTTTTTCAGTTTGATGTATAAATCAAGATAGGCTATGAACTATTTCTTCCCTTCAATTATGTATGCATAGACTGCCAAAAATGTATCACTAGCAAGTGGCATTTAAATGGCAATTGGAGGGGGGGCACCTGGGTGGCTAGGTCAGTTAAGCATCCCACTCTTGGTTTTAGCTCAGGTCATGATCTCATAGATGCTGACTTAGAATTCAAGCCCCTCATTGGGCTCTGGGCTGACAGCATGGAGTCTCCTTGCGATCCTCTCTTTCCCTCTCTTTGTCCTCTCCCTCTCCTGCTCGTGCTCTCATGATCTCTCTCTCTCTCTCTCAAGATAAATAAACTTAAAAAAAAGAATAAATGGAAATTTTTAATACTAAAATATAAAGCTATAATTAATAACCATTATTGACATGTCGAAAAATTACATACTCAGTTCACATCTGTGATTGTAGTCTGGGATTAGGCAATTTGAGAAACAGTATGTCCCTGACATGTTGCATTAGACTTACAAATTTTCTTTTTGTTTCTGTTTCTTTGTTTTTTTACATGCATTTTTAAATTTTTTATAATTTATGTATTTTTTATAATTTATATGCAAGTTAGTTAGCACATGTGCAACAATGATTTCAGGAGTAGATTCCTTAAGCCCCTTACCCATTTAACCCATCCCCCCTCCCACAACCCCTCCAGCAACCCTCTGTTTGCTCTCTATATTTAAGAGTCTCTATATTTAAGAGTCTATATTTAAGTTTTGTCCCCCTCCCTCTTTTTATTTTATTTTTGCTTCCTTTCCCTTATGTTCATCTGTTTTGTATCTTAAGTCCTCATATGAGTGAAGTCATATGATATTTGTCTTTCTATGACTGACTAATTTCACTTAGCATAATACCCTCTAGTTCCATCCATGTAATTCCAAATGGCAAGATTTCATGCTTTTTGATGGCCGAGTAATACTCCATTATATATATATATACCACTTCTTCTTTATCCATTCATCCATCGATGGACATTTGGGCTCTTTCCATACTTTGGCTATTGTTGATAGTATTGCTATAAACACTGGGGTGCAATTGCCCCTTTGAAACAGCATACCTGTATCCCTTGGATAAATAGCTAGTAGTGCAATTGCTGGGTCCTAGGGTATTTCTATTTTAATTTTTTGAGGAACCTCCATACTGTTTTCCCAAGTGGCTGCACCAGTTTGCATTCCCACCAGCAGTGCAAAAGAGATCCTCTTTCTCCACATCCCAGCAACATCTGTTGTTGCCTGGGTTGTTCATTTTAGCCATTCTGACAGGTGTGAGGTGGTATTTCAAAGTGGCTTTGATTTGTATTTCCTGGATGATGATGTTGAGCATTTTTTCATGTGTCAGTTGGCCATCTGGATGTATTCTTTGGAGAAGTGTCTATTCATGTCTTTTGCCCACTTCCTCACTGGATTATTTGTTTTTTGGGTGTTGAGTTTGATACGTTCTTATAGATTTTGGATACTAACCTTTTATCTGAGATGTCATTTGCAAATATCTCCTACCATTCCATCAGTTGCCTTTTAGTTTTTCTGGTTGTTTCCTTCGCTGTTCAGAAGCTTTTTATTACAGTGAAGTCCCGATAGTTCACTTTTGCTTTGGTTTCCCTTGCCTCGGGAGATGTGTTGAATAAGAAGTTGCTGAAAATGAACTATTGGAACCTCATGAAGATAAAAAGCTTCTGCACAGCAAAGGAAACAATCAACAAAACTAAAAGGCAACCAACGGAATGGGAAAAGATATTTGCAAATGACATATCAGACAAAAGGCTAGTATCCAAAATCTATAAAGAGCTCACCAAACTCCACACCCGAAAAACAAATAATCCAGTGAAGAAATGGGCAGAAATCATGAATAGACACTTCTCTAAAGAAGACATCCAGATGGCCAACAGGCACATGAAAAGATGCTCAACATCGCTCCTCATCAGGGAAATACAAATCAAAACCACACTCAGATATCACCTCACGCCAGTCAGAGTGGCCAAAATGAACAAATCAGGAGACTATAGATGCTGGCGAGGATGTGGAGAAACGGGAACCCTCTTTGCACTGTTGGTGGGAATGCAAACTGGTGCAGCTCCTCTGGAAAACAGTGTGGAGGTTCCTCAGAAAATTAAAAATAGACCTACCCTATGACCCAGCAGTAGCACTGCTAGGAATTTACCCAAGGGAAACAGGAGTACTGATGCATAGGGGCACTTGTACCCCAATGTTTATAGCAGCATTCTCAACAATAGCCAAATTGTGGAAAGAGCCTAAATGTCCATCAACTGATGAATGGATAAAGAAACTGTGGTTTATATACACAATGGAGTACTACGTGGCAATGAGAAAGAATGAAATATGGCCCTTTGTAGCAACATGGGTGGAACTGGAGAGTGTTATGCTAAATGAAATAAGCCATACAGAGAAAGACAGATACCATATGTTTTCACTTTTATGTGGATCCTGAGAAACTTAACAGAAACCCATGGGGGAGGGGAAGGAAAAAAAAAAAAGAGGTTAGGGTGGGAGAGAGCCAAAGCATAAGAGACTCTTAAAAACTGAGGACAAACTGAGGGTTTATGGAGGGTGGGAATGGGGCAACCATGCAGAAGCTTTATATCTTCATGAGGTCCCAATAGATGCATTGAAGAGGGCATCTTTTGGGATGAGCACTGGGTGTTGTATGGAAACCAGTTTGACAATAAATTTCATATATTAAAAAATAAATAAAAAAATAAACAAATAAATATTTAAAAATATATATTATCTCAAAAAAAAATAAGAAGTTGCTGCAGGTGAGGTCAAAGAAGTTTTTGCCTGCTTTCTCCCCAAGGATTTTGATGGCTTCCTGTCTTACATTGAGGTCTTTCATCCATTTTGAGTTTGTTTTTGTGTATGGTGTAAGAAAGTGGTCCAGGTTCATTCTTCTGCATGTCCAGTTTTCCCAGCACCACTTGCTGAAGAGACTGTCTTTATTCCATTGGATATTCTTTCTTGCTTTGTCAAAGATTAGTTGGCCATACATTTGTGGGTCCATTTCTGGGTTCTCTATTCTGTTCCATTGATCTAAATGTCTGTTTTTGTACCAGTACCATATTGTCTTGATGATTACAGCTTTGTAATACACATTAAAGTCCAGGATTGTGATGCCTCCTGCTTTGGTTTTCTTTTTCAAGATTGCTTTGGATTTGTGGGGTCTTTTCTGGTTCCATAAAAATTTTATGATTGTTTGTTCTAGCTCTGTGAAGAATGCTGGTGGTATTTTGATAGGGATTTCACTGAATATGTAGATTGCTTTGGCTAGCGTTGACATTTTAAGAATATTTGTTCTTCCTATCCAGGAGCATGGAATCTTTTTCCTTTTTGTGTGTGTCTTCTTCAATTTCTTTCATAAGCTTTCTATAGTTTTCAGTGTATAGATTTTTCACCTCTTTGGTTAGGTTTATTCCTAGGTATTTTATGATTTTTGGTGCAATTGTAAATAGGATTGATTCCTTGATTTTTCTTTCTGTTGCTACATTATTGGTGTATAGGAATGCAACCAATTTCTATGCATTGATTTTATATCCTGTGACTTTGGTGAATTCATGGATCAGTTCTAGCAGTTTCTTGGTGGAATCTTTTAGGTTTTCCATATAGAGTATCATGTCATCTGCAAAGAATGAATGTTTGACCTCCTCCTGGCCAATTTGGATGCCTTTTATTTCTTTGTGTTGTCTGATTGCAGAGGCTAAGACTTCCAATACTATGTTGAGTAACAGTGGTGAGAGTGGACATCCCTGTCATGGTCCTGACATTAGAAGGAAAGCTGTCAGTTTTTCCTCATTGAGGATGATATTACCATTGGGTGTTTCATATATGGCTTTTAGGATCTTAAGGTATGCTCCTTCTGTCCCTACTTTCTTGAGGGTTTTTATCAAGAAAGGATGCTGGGGCGCTTGGGTGGCTCAGTCGGTTAGGCGGCCGACTTCGGCTCAGGTCACGATCTCGCGGTCCGTGAGTTCGAGCCCCACGTCGGGCTCTGTGCTGACAGCTCAGAGCCTGGAGCCTGTTTCGGATTCTGTGTCTCCCTCTCTCTGACCCTCTCCTGTTCATGCTCTGTCTCTCTCTGTCTCAAAAAAAAAATAAACGTTAAAAAAAAAAAAGAAAGGATGCTGTATTTTGTCAAATGCTTTCTCTGCATCTATTGATAGAATCATGTGGTTCTTGTCCTTTATTTTACTGATGTGATGAATCATATTGATTGTTTTGTGGATACTGAACCAGCCCTGCATCTCAGGTATAAATCCCACTTGGTCATGGTGAATAATTTTTTTAATGTATTGTTGGAACCAGTTGGCTAGTATCTTGTTGAGGATTTTTGCATCCATGTTCATCAGGGAATTTGGCCTATAGTTCTCCTTTTTAGTGACATCTCTGTCTGGTTTTGGAATCAAGGTAATGCTGGCTTCATAGAAAGAGTTTGGAAGTTTTCTTTCTCTTCCTATTTTTTGGAACAGCTTCAAGAGAATAGGTGCTAACTCTTCCTTAAATGTGTGGTAGAGTTCTCCTGGAAAGCCATCTGGCCCTGGACTCTTTGTTTTTGGGGATATTTTTGGTTACTAATTCGATTTCCTTACTGGTTATGGGTCTGTTCAAATTTTCTATTTTCTTGTTTCAGTTTTGATAGTTTATATGTTTCTAGGAATTTGTCCATTTCTTCCAGATTGCCCATTTTATTGGCATATAATTGCTCATAATATTCTCTTATTATTGTTTGTATTTCTGCTCTATTGGTTTTGATCTCTCCTCTTTCATTCTTGATTTTATTTATTTGGGTCCTTTCCGTTTTCTTTTTGATCAAACTGGCTAGTAGTTTATCAATTTTGTTAATTCTTTCAAAGAACCAGCTTCTGGTTTCATTGATCTGTTCTAATGTTTTTTTGGTTTCGATAGCATTGATTTCTGCTCTAATCTTTATTATTTCCTGTCTTTTGCTAGTTTTGTGTTTTATTTCATGTTCTTTTTCCAGCTTTTTAAGACGTAAGGTTAGGTTGGGTATTTGTGACCTTTCTTCCTTCTTTAAGAAGGCCTGGATTGCTATATACTTCCCTCTTATGACTGCCTTTGCTGTGTCCCAGAGGTTTGGGGCTGTGGTATTATCATTTTCATTGGCTTATAAGTACTTTTAAATTTCCTTTTTAACTTCTTGTTTAGCCCATTCATTCTTTAGTAAGATGGTCTTTTGTCTCCAAGTATTTGTTATCTTTCCATATTTTTTCTTGTGGTTGATTTCAAGTTTCATAGCATTGTGGTCTGAAAATATGCATGTTATGATCAATTTTTTTGTACTTATTGAGGGCTGATTTGTGTTCCAGTATGTGATGTATTCTGGAGAATGTTCCATGTGCACTGGAGAAGAATGTGTATTCTGCTGCTTTTGGATGAAATGCTCTGAATATATCTGTTAAGTCCATCCGGTCCAGTGTGTCATTCAAAGCCATTGTTTCCGTGTTGATTTTCTGGTTAGGTGATCTCTCCATTGTTGTAAGTGGGATGTTGAAGTCCCCTACTATTATGGTATTATTATCAATGAGTTTCTTTATGTTTGTGATTAATTTATTTATATATTTGGATGCTCTCACATTTGGAGCATAAATGTTTACAATTGTTAGATCTTCTTGGTGAATAGACTCCTTGATTATGATATAATGCCCTTCTTCATCTGTTGTTAGTCTTTATTTTAAAGTCTAGATTGTCTGATACAAGTATGGCTACTCCGGTTTTCTTTTGTTGACCATTAGCATGATAGATGGTTCTCCATCCCCTTACTTTCAATCTGAAGGTGTCTTTAGGTCTAAAGTTGGTCTCTTGTAAGCAGCATATAGATGGATCTTGTTTTCTTATCCATTCTGTTACTCTTTGTCTTTTGATTGGAGCATTTAGTCTATTGACGTTTAGAGTGAGTCCTGAAAAGATAAGAATTTCTTGCCATTATGTTGCCTGTAGAGTTGGAGTTTCTGGTGGTGTTCTCTGGTCCTTTCTAGTCTTTGTTGCTTTTGGTCTTTTTTTTTTTTTTTTTGTCTTTTCTCCCCTCAGAGAGTACCCCTTAACATTTCTTGCAGGGCTGGTTTAGTGGTCATGAACTCCTTTAATTTTTGTTTGAGAAACTTTCTATCTCTCCCTCTATTTTGAATGACAGCCTGCTGGATAAAGAATTCTTGGCTGCACATTTTTCTGATTCAGCACACTGAATATATGCTACCACTCCTTTCTGGCCTGTCAAGTTTCTGTGGATAGGTCTGCTGCAAACCTGATCTGTCTTCTCTTGTAGTTAAGGACTTTTTTCCCTTGCTGCTTTCATGATTCTTTCCTTGCCTGAGTACTTTGTGAACTTGACTATGATATGCCTTGTTGATGGTCGGTTTTTGTTGAATCTAATGGGGAGTCCTCTGTGCTTCCTGGATTTTGATGTCTGTGTCTTTCCCCAGGTTAGGAAAGTTTTCTACTATGATTTGCTCACATAACCCTTCTACCCCTTTTTCTCTCTCTTCATTTTCTGGGACCCCTATGATTCTGGCATTGTTCCTTTTTAATAGTCACTGATTTCTTTAATTTTTTTTTTTAATTTTTTTTTCAACGTTTATTTATTTTTGGGACAGAGAGAGACAGAGCATGAACGGGGAAGGGGCAGAGAGAGAGGGAGACACAGAATCGGAAACAGGCTCCAGGCTCTGAGCCATCAGCCCAGAGCCTGACGCGGGGCTCGAACTCACGGACTGCGAGATCGTGACCTGGCTGAAGTCGGACGCTTAACCGACTGCGCCACCCAGGCGCCCCTGATTTCTTTAATTTTTAAATTGTGTTCCTTTGCCTTAGTCTAGCTCTTTGTTCCTGCTTCATTGTTCTCCATAAGTTTGTCCTCTCTATGGCTGATTTGCAGCTCTGCCTCATCCATCCTTATCACTGTGGCATCTATTCAAGATTGCAGCTCAGTTATAGCATTTTTTATTTCATCCTGATTAACTTTTATCTCTGCAGAAAGAGATTCTAATCTGTTTTCAACCCCAGCTAGTATTCTTGTCATCCTGATTCAAATTCTGGTTCAGACATCTTGCTTGTATCTGTGTTGATTAAGTCCCTGGCTGTCATTTCTTACTGTTATTTCTTTTGGGATGAATTCCTTCATTTTGTGATTTTTGAAGGAAGAAAAGGAATTAATAAGGTAAGGAAAAAATTAAAATTAAAAAATTAAAAACAACACAAAAAATCAAATAAAGGATTCTAGATCCTAGGTGTGTTCTGGTGTGGTTATTGAAAGAACCTTGATGGATTAGAGAAAAAAGGGAAAACTAAGAAAAGAAAAAAAAAAAAGGAAAATGTTTGAAAATTTGAAAAAAATACAATGAAATAGAATAAAATTAAATGATGGAAGTAAAAAAAATAGAATTTGAAAAATTTAGAAAAAAAGTAAAAAATTCAGTAGAAAAAAATTAAAGAAAAATATTTTTAATAGAAATGGAAAATAAAAATAATTTTTTTCTCTTTCTGTATTCAAGAATAAAAGAAAAGAAATTGAATAGATAGACCAGCAAACAGACTGAAGTACGATTGAAATTACATTGGTTTCCCCTAGAAGTCGAACTATGAAGCACTTCATAGTCTGTATACTAAGCAGGCAGAGAGACTTGTATTGTTCCTGAAGAGGGAGGTTGGCTCAGTTGGGCGGGGACTTAGTGTAAGGACTCCGTTCACCACTAGATGGCGCTGCTTAGCTCACTGGGTCGATTGCCAGTGGCGCTTGTAGGTGTGTATGCACATGCGCCAGAGGGGTGAAAATGGCATCGCCTGACTACCCAGTCTTGGAACTCTGTTCTCCCTGACCAGGCAATTGCACAGCTTTCCTTTGTCTCTGGCTTCAGTCCGCTCCTCGCTTTTACACTGTCTGTGACCAAGCCGTCAGGTTGCCAGGCGGCACCTCCCTCCTGAGTTTTATCTCAGGTGTGGCTGTGTTTCCCGGCCCCTCGCTTCTGAGGGACTGTGGCTTTGACCCGCTTATACCCTCTGGGGGAGGGTCTGACCGAGCAATGGTCGGTGCCGGCTGCTCCCAGGAACGTTTGTGGGACCATGCTTCTGCCAACGCCCAGCGACTGCGGCTGGGTGCCAGCCCGCCCCAGAAAAAGTTCACGCGATCATTTCAGGGGTTATGGAAAATCACAACACATCTGGCACCAGGCTTCACCCTTAACGACCTTGTTCCAGTGCAGCGAATGTGGTTGTTCTCTGGCGTCTGCTGACACCCTTGTCTGGGGGGGTCCACACAGCCTCTACCAGATGCCCTCCCAGCAGGGGAACCGCCTCTCCCCTGTGGCCTGCAGACCCACAGACTTCACTCTGCTCTTGGAGATTCACCCTTCCCACCAGCGCACCTCCAGGTATTGAACTGCAGAGTTTCAGGCTCTGTGCTCCCCCTGTTTATAGAGTCTTAATGGAATTTAAACTGTCTCTCCTTTATCCCTTTTTTGTTCAGTTCCTTGAGTACTCTTTCTTTTCTCTCCAGCTGCTTTGGGCGGGAGTGGGGATGCTTTTCGTACTCTGCCCCCCCCCCCCGTCTCCATCCTCTCTCTGCAAACAAAAACAGCTGCCTGCCCTCTGCAGCTTCTCTCTTCCCCAGTTCACCTCTCCGCGCCATGTACCTGCTGAGTTCTGTGGTTCAGGTTGTGCAGATTGTTGTGTTAATCCTCAGATCAGCTTACTAGGTGTGCAGGATGGTTTAGTGTTGATCTGGCTGTATTTCAGGGATGAAAGGCGCAAAAAAACTTCCATGCTGTTCCACCATCTTGACTTAACAAATGTGTTAAGTCAAGACTGTTTTCAATCATATTTGTTTCAAATTTCTGTTTAGGTGAAATTGTCTCAGACATTAGATTGGCTAAAATATCAAATGCCTGTTTAGAATGGGACTTTGCAAAAGCAGTGTCTATTTGCTGTCCCTTTTAAATCAGTTGAACTCAGTGCCATATATTAAAGTTGCCTGAGAAGGTTTAATATTTTTCATATTAATAGTGGAAGAGCTTAAATATTTTAATTTAATTGCACTAGAGTGAGGCTTCTAAAAAGAGTCAAGATATGAATCACTGATTTTCCCTAACAGTGAAAATTGAAGAGTCAGGACAAAGCGTGGGACCAGGAGTCTGTACATTAGTTGGTATCTTTTTAACCATGAAGGATTTAAGACTAACCAATGGTGCAAAAATCCCTTGTCTACTTTCATGTTTGCTATCCTTTATATGTATTCTTTTTTAAAAATATTTTTTAATGTTTATTTATTCTTGACAGTGTGTGTGTGTGTGTGTGTGTGTGTGTGTGAGTGTGTGTGAGCAGAAGTGGGTCAGAGAGAGGGAGACACAGAATCTAAAGTAGGCTCTAGGCTCTGAGCTGTCAGCACAGAGCCAGATGTGGGGCTCAAACTCACTAACCTTGAGATCATAATCTGAGCCAAAGTCAGACACTCAACTGACTGAGCCACACAGGCAACCCCCTTATATATTCTTAAATGTGGTTCACCCCAATTCATGTGGGCCTTTATTTTCAAGTAAGCATATGGGGGAGACAAACTTCACAGAGAAACTAAGAATGAACCATCTCACTTTAAATGGAGAACTCACAGATGAGCTTCCTTAATGTGGCAATCTGGACCAGAGCCCTTTCTTTTGTTATCTCAGCCGGCACTGGGGTTGGTGGGGGTCTCAGGGCTGTAAAGGATAAAATGCCACAGAAAACACTATGCTTCCGATTGTAAAGTTGAAAGTCAAAAGAGGTCATGTCTCATCTTCTTGCTGATTCAGAAGAAGACAGAAGATCCAAAAAAGCAGATGTTTCTAACAGTTCCTGGAGATGCAAGAGACCTGGACAGAAATATTGAAACCCACACTCCTGCTTCCCAAAGTATCTGAGTTAGTAGCCTTTTGCTCACCCAAAGGACACATTTATGGCAACCTCCCCCACTCTTGGCACATAACAGATGCTCTGTAAATCTTTTGGGAATTGATTAGGAAAAAATGGCCATAATAAAATGCTTGGATCCACAGGAAAAGAAGTCTTTTAAGCCTCATATAAAACCCATTGATGAGGAAATAATTTTTTTAACTTAACAAATTTGGTCATCTGTGTCCCTAGATTACATAAAACAGCCTTTTAGAAAGACTAATTGGGCTGATAAGCTAGAAGCTGATGCTGAGAAAGAACAGCTGATGTAAAATCCAGACCTAGAAAAGTAGGGTCTCATTGGGTTCACAGTAAAACTGAAACAATTGAAATTTATCACTCTGGTTCCATCAGAGAACTTCATATTTTGTTCAGGACACTGTACGTAACAGGATGAAAAAAAATACTAACTTACATTAAAAAGTTGTGACTTAACTATCTACATGGCTTAAATATAATAGTGAATAAATTCTAAGCCTTAATCATTATAAAATTTCAATTATGGGAAACAATTTATTTTCTGATAGAGCTACATAGATAAAACAATACTCTTTTTCTTTTCTATATGAAATAAAGACTCCTGGTCTGAGAGCAGCTATATACTCATCATGTTCTCCCTGAAAGCCCGTAATTGCCACACTTCCTGTTACCGTTCTCCCAATGGATTGAATGCCAGTCAATGTTCGCTACCGACTCCTGGGGGCTTCTGAGGCTTACATGCTGACTCTGTAATTAAAAGCCTGTGCCAGGAAGCAACTGTCAGCTCAAGCCTTCCCTCCTACTGGTGAATGTCTGTCAACTCAAGGATTTATTTTTTTAATATGAGAAAATGTCAGTTGCCGTCTGAAATAAAGTTTTTGATGATTCAAGCAAACATTGAATACCTAATGGTTAAATAAAAGAAATACAAAAAATACAGCATTGCTTTGAAAGCAACTCCTTTTACATTGTGAAAAGGATTTTACCCAAGAACTCATCATAGATCATAAATAAATGTTATATATTCCCCTTTTGTAAATTTTACACACACACACACATACACACACACACACACATATGTGTGTGTGTGTGTATGTGTGTGTGTGTGTTCTAGGGTTAGTGTTTTTTAATAAGAAGAACATATAAAAACCTCAAGATCTCTTATCACTACATCTGTTCCTATGAACATAAAAACATCTATAGTAGGAAACACCATGAAGTTTAGTAGCAAAGATGATATTTATTCATCATGAACTTTAACACTTGATTGAACAACATTATGACTATCCCAATTTCATACCAAAATAACAGTGTAATATTTTTTAATTCAGAAAAAACTAGTTGCCATATTATGAATACAGTTGACCCTTAAACAATGCAGGTGAAAAGAGTAAGATGAAGTCACTCATGTCAAGCAGTGACCCATGTCAAGCAGTGATGTAAGCAGCCAAGTGTGTTGCAGCTAAGACCACTGAAATCAGCACAAGCTGATGACACCAGAATTGATAACGAGCAGAACCAGAGGAGGCCTGCAAAGCCCCAAGACTGATTTTACTCCTTGAAAAAGAGAGGACTTTTACAGCAAGCTGCCAGACTCTCCAGATGCTGATCCTTTCGCGTCTGACAACATCAAAAAGGCAACAGCTGCTTAAAGGCTCTGCCTGACTGATCTCTGAACAGAACAGAGATCCTCCATTGCTTGAACATGATAAGCAACACGTGCAGAGGGCTGACCGTGACCGGATGGAGGCCTCATCTCAACTGCGCGCTCTCAGATTGATGTCACGTTTGGTTTGTTAACTTCTTACCCCTTGTTGTATCTGATTTTTTGTGTGACTTTGTATTGTGCTTTGCTTTGTGTGATGTGTATGAGGCCAAGTTAAATGCACAATGAAATATCATTGAGTTTGTAATCCTGGACCTGCTTTACAGTTAGTTAACCTTGCTTTATAATTGAATAAAGCTGACATTATGGAAAGACTCAACTCATGGGACGCCTAGGTGGCTCAGTCAGTTAAACATCTGACTCTTGATCTCAGCTCAAGTTTTGCTCTCAGGGTTATGGGCTCCACCCTGGGCATGAAGCCTACTTCAAAAAAGAAAAAAAGAAGACACATTGCATCCACAACTTATGTGTGCACCTTCATAGTGTCCTGATGACAGCAGGGATTAGGGGTACCAACCTCCTGTGCAGTTGAAAATCTGCATGTAGCTTTTGACTTCTCAAAAACTTAACCACTAATATCCCACTGCTGACCAGAAGCCTTCCAACAACATAAAAAGTCAATTAACACTTATTTTGTATGGTTTATTTTGAGAGAGAGAGAGAGTGTATGTGCGTGTGCATGATTGGGGGAGGGGCAGAGAAAGAGGGAGAATATCAAGCAGGCTCCACCCCTAGCGTGGAGCCCTACACATGGCTCAGTCTCACAACTATGAGATCATGACCCGAGCCAAAATCAAGAGTCAGATGCTTAACCAACTGAGCCACCCAGGCACCCCCATATTTTGTATGTTACCTTGTTATATACTATAATCTTACAACAATGTAGAGAAAGAAGATATTATTAAGCAAGCTATAAGGAAGAGAAAATACATTTACAGTACTGTACTATATTTATGGGAAAAAATCTGCTTATAAGTGAATCTGCACAGTTCAAACTCGTGTTGTTCGAGGGTCAACTATATATGCCCATGGAGATATTTATTTTCCAAATTCACTCGTGTAAGTTTGAGCACACCTTATCTACATTTGTTTATAAGTGCCCAGACTGTGATTTTGGTAGAAACAGTATAATGGTAATCTTTCATTTCTATCTTGCCCTCCCATCAACTATGGCTTCCGCCACATACATCCCATCCATTAGTTCTGGGATTCCCATGAATGACATGTGCTCTCAAACAGCTCTCATTCTATAAGACATCACTGTCACCCCATCACAACTTTTCCCCTCCAAGTCTTCCCCAGAAAGGACAGTACGTCTCAAAATGCTGTGGCTCTGCCATTTCATGTGTTCCTTCTTGAAAATGGGTCATCCTTCTCTTGTGCACATCCCTTCTCCTATAGAAGTTTCAGAGGAGACTGACAGCACACTGTCCCCTCCATTTCCTCCACATTGCTTCCGTTCTACAGGAGCCATTCTGGCCCTGGAACTTCCTTCTTCTATCATCCTAAACAAAGGCCTCATGCAAACCAATCCCTCATGAAGATCAATCCCTTTAGGCTTGTTCGAACCTTAAGTCACAAGGAAGGGTAGCCACTACACATTCCTTCTTTCAAATGGCTTTTATTGAGACCTTTACAAATTTCCAACACATGATTTAAGAAAGCTATACAGGATGAAGTGTAATGACAGGATGTTACGAAAGAGAAGCACACTAAAGAAGGGGAGCATTAAGATCATTCCTCTTCCTAAACTAGATGAGTAGCAGTAGGTGTACATGTGTGATTATGTTCAATACCTGCTTTTTATGAAGTGCCTCTAGATCACTTTCATTATAAACCTTCAAAGCAACAATTCCATCTTTATTTCATTGTTTTATGAATATACCTAGAGGCCTACTTGAGTAGTATACTTGATAAATCCAGTTAATAGCTGATAACTCTCTAAGATCACTCAATTGCTAAAGAAAGGGGCACATGCTAGGTTTATATTTGCAGACACTGAAATAAATTACTAGATTTTTATCCCATACAGCTAGAGGTAGAGATTGATAAAGATGCTAAGTCCCATTACTAATCTTTTTCTTGTACTGTCAGTAAATATGTTTTTGAACTCCTGCCATATGTAAGAAACTATGTTAGGTATTTTGATGCATTAAACAAATAAAAATAAAGTCACTGGCCTGAAGATAACTTACCATCTAGTTTGGGAAGGAAACCATGTACGTACAAATCAATATAAGGCCTTACACTATATTCCAAGTTTGAAGATTTGTAAAGCTATGTAAATTTAAAGTTTTTATTAAATATGTACATCATATTTATACAAGAGCATAAGCTCCTGTTTAGTAACTATGCAGAGATAAATTTTGTGTTCTTAATCTTTTTCCATAAAGTCTCTATGTAGCTTAACAAAGCTGACTAGTTGAGACCTGGTTATTGATATATAAATTCATCTTTTTGAAATAATCATGTGGTTTCTTTGAGATAGATTCTCATTTATTTGTTTGATAGGTGATAAATGCATTTGGTATGATATTCAAAAGGTAAAATATATAAACAGTGAAAGGTAAATCTCAATCTCTTTCTTCTTCTCTAGTTATCAGTCCCCCCACCCCCAGCCAATACTTTTACCAGTTTCTTGTATATCTTTCTAGAGAAAAATTATGCCTTTACAAATTGTACATACGTGCTTTGCTTTTTTGATATAAATGGCAGCTTACTATGTATAATCTTTTGTTTTATTCACTAAGTAACATAATTTAGAGTTATGATATTCCCATATTAGTCCATGTAAAAGTGTATATACCATAATGCATTTAATCAGTACCTTATTAAAGAACATTTAGTTATTGTCCAACTTTTATGAGTACAAGCACTGTTTTAGTGAATATCTTTGTACATAGATCATTTCACACATGAAATAGAATTGCTGGATTAATGGGAGGTACATTTAAAATTTTTACAGATATAGTCAATTTCCTTCCAGCAATAAATTTCTTCAATGGCAAATCACTTATGAAAATAGCAAACCCATGGAGCAAGCTGAACATCTGTTTTCTTATGCAAGAACCAAGTGGTTTTTAAGCCTTACATTTTAAGGCTATATCTATAACCAGAGTGGTAAGGCCAAAATTATTCAAGAACTATTTCAAATGAAGCATTTGTCTTTAAAATTAGCTACAGTCCATCGAGTAAAATTGTTGTCAGGGGACAAATTTTAGGGACAAATTTTGGGGCGTTTATTTTTAACTAGCATTAGGTCATAAGCAGGGTATATTTGGAAATTTTCTGTCAGTGATATCAATAAATATGGTCTAATAATTTTTCTGAACATTTCCCCAAAGTTTTTTATTCTTTTAAGTCAACAGGCAATATTTGACAAATACTTTAAGTATGTATTTTGAGTCAGGCACCATTGTAAATATATACTGAGTACAACAATGAATATTACATGGCCTCTGACTTCAATTAGAAAAGCCACATACAGGTAGAATAACATTTTAATTAAAAAGGCAGTGAAGTGTTACAGAAGTGTTAACAAGGACCAATGGATATACAAAGGAAAATATCAATTATAGCTAAGGGAGAAGAAGAGACTTCATAGAGGAGATAGCACACGAATTGAGTTTAACAAGTGAGTTAATATTCAACACGTACATTGAAGATGGAGATGACATGAGGAAGCAGAGGCCAGGAGGATGAAAAACTTTGGTATAGTCCATGAAAAAAATTCAGAATAGTCAAAAAGATAGATGTAGATAGACATAAATATACACACTGAACACATATATACGTAGGTACACACATATATATTACATTACATATAGGATATATATAATACTTTAATATATTATATATAATATATATTTATATGTATATAAAACTATGGACAAGGAGCAGAAAAGGGATGCAACTTGAGATAAGGTTGGAAGAGAAGTCAAAGACTAGATCCTGAAAGAACCTTGTATGATACATTAAGATATTTTGACTTTGAATCTCCTACGACTAAGCAGTGCACCACTTGGAACTGACAACACTAAATCTGTTACAGTTTCACATTCCATGAACAATTCAGCTCTAGGATGGCTGAGGATACAAGAAAATCTCCCAGGCATGTCCCTCTGAACAAGTAATCTCATCCATTTACACCAAAATATACATCATTTTCTATGTGTGCCATGATAAAGAGAAAAGTAGAGACAAACTCCTGTAGGTAATAAGAAGCTATTTAAGCTCCTAAATCACATGCAGTTTAGAAAGATCACTAAGAATTGCATGAAAGATAAAGAAGGCTTAAAGGCCAAGTACTGAGTTGACAATTGATAACGAGAAGGTACAATTAATATCTCCCAGGAGATAAAAGGATGACACCCACATTTTGCCTTCATTGACCAAGAGAATAGTAATGTCTCTTGTTGAATTTAAGAATAAAAGATAAGTAAGAGCTTTTGCAGGAAAGATGAGTTGAATGTTAGAATAGTCCTCGCATGTCAAAAGCCAGAGGGACATATAAGATACATATGAGATGCCAGTAGAAATATCAAACATTGGGGCACCTGGGTGGCTCAGTGGTTGAGCCCCAATTCATATTGGCTGAAGTCATGATCCCAGGGTCGTGGGATCAAGCCTGCGATTCCCCCTCTCTCTTCCTCTGCCACTCTACCCCGCTTGCACTCGCTCGCTGAAGAAGAAGAAGAAGAAGAAGAAGAAAAGAAGAAGAAGAAGAAGAAGAAGAAGAAGAAGAAGAAGAAGAAAGAAAGAAAGAAAGAAAGAAAGAAAGAAAGAAAGAAAGAAAGAAAGAAAGAAAGAAGGAAAGAAGAAAAGAAAGAAAAAAAAGAAGAAAAGAAAAATCAAATTTTAACATTGGCTTAAAATGCTATGTGTACTTAAAGTCAAGTAATAGAAACTGTAGATACTGCAATTACCTTGTGCCCTAGAAACTGCCCTAACTTTGTATAACAAATATGTGGAAAGTGGATTAAACAAGATCTAGATTTTTTTTTATTCCATGTAGCTTGTCCAGTCTGGAGTTGGATATTCCAGGACTTGATGCTTTAGTTCCAGGGTGTGATCAATGACCCAGACAGCCTAGGAGTTTTCACTGCACTATGCTTTCTGGTGATTTCCAGCCTTGAAGTCACTATAAGGTCATAAAATGGCAACTGTAGTTCTAGCCAAAATATCCACATTCCATGAAGGAAGAAGGAGACAAAGGAGAAGATAGAGGGCATGTGCCCATTGAGTTTAGTCATTCTGTTAAGATTTCCAAGAAACATTAAAACTTGCCTCCAGAATGAAGCTGGACCTTGTGGGAGTAACATAAGGCTGGAAAGTCTGAAGAAAGAAGGTATCCCTACAGGAAGCAGCCTTTGTATGTACAGAAAGGCCACGTGCAAAAAGTAAAGTTCCACACACACCCACCATGGGCCTTCATTTGCATCCGACCAGCTAGTCATGAACTTGTTTTCTTTCTCAAAATGGACTGTGCCCAAACTCATTTCTAGATGCTGTGAGCATGAATAAGTGAATTGATCAAAATAATAAGTACTGAAAATAGTTTCAAATATATTTGAGTCATAAAGTTTGTGTTAGTCGTTATCCTTATTTATTAATGCCTTCTTACATAGCTCAGCATACCATAAGAAAGTAGAAACATTAAGTAGCTAATATGTGTATTGAGTGTTTACGGGTACACATTTCAGTTGAAAGAAAGAAGAGAAAAGACCCAGGGCCTGGGCTCTTTTTGAATCACTACATGTCAGCATGTTAATCTCCACGGTTATGGTCATAGCCAAAATGTTCTACCTCCAAGGTTAGAAGTCCTTTCCAGCTGATAACTAATTTAAGTGTCTTGGTATAAGCTGGGAGAGATCTTTAAACACAGTAAGACTTGAACACATGACAACATAAGGAGTGTAATGAGATGAGAAACAAAACTAGAACATTCTACACTGTCTTGGTGTTGGGTAGGGGATTTTTAATTCTAGCAAAAGATACAGTCTTTTTTCCTTTGATCCTTTCCTTATTTTCATTCATTTATGGTGTTTGTTGGTTGGTAAACTTGCCTTGTAAGTCAGTTTTCTTGGTTTGTACTCTGGCATTCTCACTGCCAAATATGGGAACAACACCATTGGCTAACTATTGCATTTCTTTCCAAAAAACCATTTGATATTCCTTGTCTAAGCAATTTCCCATTAAATAAAAATCATTTATTGTCATTGTGATTATATAAACAGATCAACTTTTGACAATTCTGCTTTTAAAAACATCATTCCCACCAATCACCCTATTTCCTTCAGCAGTGTTCCTTTGGTGACTCCTATGTTTCCTTTTCAATTACCATCCTATTTTCTTTTTAAATTAATACTTAGTGGAAAATGTAAGTGCTACGACAATGTTATGAAAATAATCCCACACGAAATCTTTAAGAATTTTATTTCCCATTAACTTCCATTGTAAAAGTTGTTTTCATTTCTTGTGAAAGGCAAATTTAATAGACCAAGACTCACAGTTTAGGAAGTGAAGGAATGTTTGTGTGCATTCTCTCTGCTCAGCCACAGATTTCCCTGAGCTGTCCATATCTAGTGGATCACTGGGTGCTTCACACCCTATGGCTTTCTTTAGGTAATAATGACTATTACATTTTTCAAGTGATAAATACTCTTGACAGTCCAGGTAACTTTTCGGATTTTTGTTCCTACTTTTGCAGGCCTTATATCATCTTTTTTGGGTTTATCTGTTCTTCCTACTTTCTATTTTCTTCTCCTACCTCAGACATCCAGGAAATATAGAATGTGTCTTTTACTTTCATTCTCAAACTTTCAGGCCTTCACAAAAAGTAGAGAAAAATGTCTGAAGTTAATGAAAGGCAATTTTTCCTTCACCCACTGGAGAAATTGAAAATATGACCTTTCAAAAAGACATATAGAGAGACAGCTTAAAGTCTGATAAAATCTATGTCAAATTAAGTGATTCCCCCAGCCCATAATTGCTCTTCAGGTGGTTGATTTCCATCAGGATTACTCAGGACCCAGACTAGCTTGAGCAATTTACAAATACTCTCTGCCTTTTCCCTGCGTATTACCCCTTAGTTTTGGCCCCATTACTTCTCCTTGTCATTTTCCAGCTTTCACCCATTTGCAGACTAAATTACACATCAGACACCAGGAATCTTGAACACCAATTTCATGCACAGAAATTTGAAATGAAGAAGCTCATAGCAATGTCTCCTTTACCTGAAAAGAGCATCTTTATTTCTGTGCTAAGAAAATAGGTGTCCTATTATGGGTTTAGATATCCCTAATAATTTAATCTGCACTTAGTCTCATTTTTAAATTATAAAATAGGGATAAATAATCCTTTTAGAGTAGTCATGAGATTGGAGAAAGGTCCTATTATATGATCAATAAAAGAGGTTGTAATAAGGATAATAACAGAAAGCAAATGATTACCTAGCACTTTCCACAATGCAAAGGGCTTTCACATGCAGGTTTCATACTGTATATTTCTAAATTTGCCCTCATGGCAATCTCAAGAATTAGATAGCTAGTAGATATCACAGATGTGGAAATTTAGAGAATTAAAGTGACTTGATCAAAGTCACACACTTAGGAGGAATCAAAACCTTGACTAAACAAGGACATCTGATTCCTATCCCCAAACTTTCTATGCTTAAAACATAAAATAAAATAAAACAAATTTAACTAAGTCTATTTATCTTCCTTCATAAAACACTATTGTTCTGATCACTGAAAAATAGACTCTAAAAATTAGAAAAGTCTTATATCCCAGATTTTCACTCCGTCCATAAATCTTTTTCACAATATAGCAGATTCTCTGGATTCTTCTTAAATACCAGTGTCAGGGAGCATCCTGCCTTGTATATGGCAGCCTGTTCCACTTGAGTTATCCTATTTGTGTGTGTGTGTGTGTGTGTGTGTGACCAATATTTTCTTCCCCTCAGCTTTAAAGCTCCTATATCATTTGCCCTCTCTGTGTTGGTTATGTTCTTCAGATGCATCTTTTATCCTAGCCCACCAGATAAGTACTGTATGATGGTTCTACATATATTTTAAAATAGGTTTCTCTTCTGTTCTGTTTTCTCTTAAGTAAACTTCCCCAAATCCTTATATGAGACATTTACCTGCTTCCTCTCTAGCCTCGGTATCTGTTTTTTGAACATTTCCTAATTGCCAAAAGAGCATCCAGTTGAATCCCAGCACTCTTCTCCATAAGACATTGGAGGAATCATTTGGACATTTAAAAAAAACCTCAACCACCCTTTCCTGCCCTCCAACAAGGAATGAGAAAACCAAAGCATAGAGTGCTAAGTGACTCGTCTGAGGACACAAAAGTCATGGCACAGGACTCCTTGATATTATACAGTAATATTATTCTCTTAATATCATGATACCAATGATTCTCCCTTCTTAGACTTGCAAATATGAAAATCTTAAAAGTCACTGGAATGTTAAAACAGTCACTGAAAGAATGTTCTCAGTTGATTTTTCACTAAATTGGTCATTTTATATACTTATTTCTTGGGGCTAACCCCTGAAAAATGTCAGGGCACCAGCAGAAGCAATCCTTGCACCCTCATGGAGAATCACCTCCAAGACCATTATAGCTCTAATACCCTATGGTTCTATGTTATAGGTCAAATGATATCATGCATTCTACTTCCAGGGAAAATTACTTGCAATAGTATAGTTTAATCTCCGTTGCTGAGCTCCTGAATGACTAGATGTCTCTCAGCTACTAAAATTAGCCCACCTCTACTATTAAAAAAAAGTATTATACCCGGGGCGCCTGGGTGGCGCAGTCGGTTAGGCGTCCGACTTCAGCCAGGTCACGATCTCCCGGTCCGTGAGTTCGAGCCCCGCGTCGGGCTCTGGGCTGATGGCTCAGAGCCTGGAGCCTGTTTCCGATTCTGTGTCTCCCTCTCTCTCTGCCCCTCGCCCGTTCATGCTCTGTCTCTCTCTGTCCCAAAAATAAATAAATGTTGAAAAAAAAAATTTAAAAAAAAAGTATTATATACTTACACTGCATCTCTAAGGTCTTGGTACAAGGAAATATTAAATATACAAATATTTATTAACTGGTATAATTTAGGAATAGTTTGTTTTGATTACTCCATAAGCTTTCTGGCTAACGGAGCATTCACTCTCCTTACATAGTAAAATTGCTGGGGCAATGCAAAGAGTTGCCATGGAAATTCTCTTTGATGTGTGTATAATTGCATGTTTTTTTAAAGGTTTATTTATTTATTTATTTATTTATTTTGAAAGAGAGAGAGAGAGCGAGCACTTGCAAGCGTGCGTGCAGGCAGGGGAGGGGCAGAGAGAAAGGGAGAGAGAGAATCCCAAGCAGGCTCCGTGCTGACACTGCAGAGCCTGACATGGGGCCCAGACTCACAAACTGTGAGGTCATGACCTGAGCAGAAACCAGGAGGCCCACACATAACTGACCGAGCCAACCTAGCACCCCTGCATGGTTTTATTTTTAAACTATGTATTTTAAAACAGGTGGTTACCAGAGGGGAGGTGGGTGGGGAGACGGGTGAAATAGGTGAAGGGGATTAAGAGTACACTTATCATGATGAGCACTGAGTATTGTATGGATGGCATTGTTGAATCACCAGATTGTACACCTGAAACAAATATAACATTGTATGTTAACTACACTGGAAGCAAAGTTAAAAAAAATAAAAATGGTAATTCTACAGACTAAAATGCGACAGCAAGATAACCAATAACAGGAATTGGTTTAAATTTAAAAAGTAGGAATTTAAGTAGGCACACAGGAAAAATAAATCCTCTAAATTTTACATAAGTAGAAAGCTTAAGGAATGAATACTACTACTACTACTAATAATAATAATATTTTAAAAATCAGAAAAACAAGAAGTCTAAAGTGTTTCTGAGAAATACCAGAGGCTTAAAAAGTATTTGTGAAGGTCACAATTAAAATGCTACAGTCTGGGGAACCCTCTTGCACTGTTGGTGGGAATGAAGACTGGTGCAGCCACTCTGGAAAACAGTGTGGAGGTTCCTCAAAAAATTAAAAATAGACCTACCCTATGACCCAGCAGTAGCACTGCTAGGAATTTACCCAAGGGATGCAGGAGTACTGATGCATAGGGGCACTTGTACACCAATGTTTACAGCAGCACTCTCAACAATAGCCAAATTTTGGAAAGAGCCTAAATGTCCATCAACTGATGAATGGATAAAGAAATTGTGGTTTATATACACAATGGAGTACTACATGGCAATGAGAAAGAACGAAATATGGCCCTTTGTAGCAACGTGGATGGAACTGGAGAGTGTGATGCTAAGTGAAATAAGCCATACAGAGAAAGACAGATACCATATGTGTTCACTCTTATGTGGATCCTGAGAAACTTAACAGAAACCCATGGGGGAGGGGAAGGAAAAAAAAAAAGAGGTTAGAGAGGGAGAGAGCCAAAGCATAAGAGACTCTTACAAACTGAGAACAAACTGAGGGTTGATGGGGGGTGGGAGGGAGGGGGGGGTGGGTGATGGGTTTTGAGGAAGGCACATTTTGGGATGAGCACTGGGTGTTGTATGGAAACCAATTTGACAATAAATTTCATATATTAAAAAAATAAATTAAATAAATAAATAAATATATATATATAAATAAAATAAAATGCTACAGTCTGTCCATTCATCCCTGCTTTATCCTCTTAGAAGCTATGAATACTATGTTTACACAATTAAAGCTTACTTCTAAAAAATCTTTATTCCCAATGGATTAAGATCACTGAAATTTCTAAAAAACTTTTATTCCTTTTTTATTATAACCATAATACATATTCAACTTAGAGAAGTGGGAAATATAGGGAATATGTGGAAATATATCCACAAAAATTAATATTACTAACTCCATTACTCAAATGCGATCAGTGAAAATTTTGCCATTTATCCATTTAACCTTTATATATGCCCTGATGTAAATATTATAATATGTAAGTTTGAGGGGCGCCTGGGTGGCGTCTGACTTTAGCTCAGGTCGTGATCTTGCAATTCATGGGTTCAAGCCCTGCCTCGGGCTCTGTGCTGACAGCTTAGAGCCTGGAGCCTGCTTCAGATTCTGTCTCCCTCTCTCTCTGCCCCTCCTCCACTCTCACTCTATCTCACTTTCAAAACTAAACATTAAAAATTTTTAATAAAAATACATAAATTTGAAATATTGGGGTCATATGATACATAATGGAATATAACTTTTTTTTCACTTATGAAAATACCATAAAGCCTATTCCATATGTTTGAATACCCTTCAAAAATGATTTTACTCAACATAAAAATGTTGAGACATTGTTATGGATATATCAAAATGTGTTTAGTTCCCCTATGATGCATTAAGTTATTTCCATTTATTGTAATTAAATTTCTCTCTAGTAAACAATGTTGTGTATGTATTAATACAAATATATATAATATGTCCTATATACACATATACACATACATATGGGGGCATAAGGATATAGCTGTCTTGAAGTTCTTTGGTGCATATTACTAAAATGCCTTACAGAATTTCATGATTTATACTCCCATCAGACAAATATAGAATGCCTGTATATTTTTAACTCATTGTTTTAACTTGTGCCTATCATTATTTGTATTAAGACTGTTATGATAAGGAGGATAATGGTCCCCCAAAGATGTTCTAATCTCCCAAAGCTGTGAATATGTACCCTCACATGGCCCAAAGGACTCTGTAGATGTGATTAAATGAAGCTCTTGAGATCGGAAGATCATCCTGGATTATCCTAGCAGGCCCAATGTAATCACAAGAATCCTTATAAGAAGCAGGTAGGAAGAGTCAGAGAAGGCAGTGTGATAGCAGAAGCAGAGAAGATATGCTGACTGAAGCAGGAGGCAGAGAGAGAGAGAAATAAAGATGCCACACTGTTGGCCTTGAAGATGGAGGGAGGAGCCACAAGCCAAAAAATGCAGGTAGACTTTGAAAAGTTCTAAAGGCAAGGAAATAGATTCTTCCCTAGAACTCTTAGAAGAAATACAGGAATACAACCCTTTTGACCTCCAGAGCTGTAAGACAATATATGTGTGTTGTTTTAAACCACTAAATTAGTGGTAATTGTTACAACAGCAATAGAAACTAACACAGCTCTTTTCATCGATTGTGGATTCTGTTATCACAGGTCATCTTTTAGACCATAAATACATTGTCTTTTTTACTTCTACTTTCATGAACATAAGAAATGTTTGACAGTTCTCAGCAACCACCTATTGTTACTATGCTAGTTAATAGAATTACGGGTCTTACATCAAAAGAAGGAGATTTCATTACATACTCGAAGACATGGATACTCAGAGACCATTAGCTCTCCAAGGGAGTTTAGAGACTATAAAGTCCCACAAAAATTAAATCTTCTTATTCATGAAGAATACTTCAAGTTTATGAATAACTGGTTCACATTTAGGTGACAGTTTCATTTCACTTAATGTTAATTCAAATTCATAGTGAGAATCACAATAGCCTGCTACATAGGTATGAAAACAGAAAAAGATCATCAAAGAATCCCAACAATGGGATGAGTAGGAAAACCAGTCAGAATCCAGAAAAAAAGTCACACCAAATAACTGATTGGGGAAGGTAACAACCAGTACTTTCTAGGCTTTCCTCAGGAAATAGAAAGGACATCAAGTTTGTACCTCCTATAGTGTCCAGCCCCTATTTTGTAGTCACTATGTGTAGCACCCAGACACCTGGACCAATGTCTCTGCAGAGCAGATGTGGGACCAATCAGTACCCTGCAACACTGTGCACTGACTTCTTTTAGGACCTTGTCAAAATGAGAGTGACACCCTACTTTGAATAGGCCCAATTTAATTGACTTTTTAAGTAAACAATGAGATGGAAGCTTCTGGACACCAAAGAATGGAATTCTGTTAAAGAGATTGTCAACCTCTACCTTTCAATACCTACTGTTGTTTGAAATAACATTCCACCCTGGACCAGTGAGTCTTCTGTTCTCAAATTTTTGAGCAGACACCAAAAACTGTTTAGTCCAAATTTTCTGAGAAGCAGATATCAAGAAAGGATTAAATGTGCAAGGATTGTAATATGGGAAATGCCCGTGTGAGTGAAGTAAAGAAGCTTGGAGAAGCCTGGGAAACACTAAGATGAAAGTCTGACTTCAAGTGAAGGAGAAAGCCCATGTTTCTCTAGTCAGACACAGACACTATGCTCTGGAGAAAGGAATATCTTTCTAACTCTCAACTCCTCTCCACTACTCAAAAGTTGTGCAGAGGTACCTGGGTGGCTCAGTCAATTAACCGTCCAACTTCAGCTCAGGTCATGATCTCACCATTCCTGAGTTCAAGCCCTGCATCAGGCTCTGTGCTGACAGCTCAGAGCCTGGAGCCTGTTTCGGATTCTGTGTCTGTCTCCCTCTCTGCCCCTCCCCTGCCAGCTCTCTCTCTCTCTCTCTCTCTCTCTCTCAAAAATAAATAAACACTAAAAAAAATTTGTTTAAATAAAAATAAAAACAAAAGTTGTGCAAATATGGACAAGTAAAACTTCTCCAAGACTTAGTTTCTTTGTCAATTGAATGGGGATACTAATAGTATTCCCCTGCTACAGCTGGGCTAGTAAATGAAAGTGTATATAATTTAAGCTCAGTGATTGGCATTAAACTTTTAATAAATCTGGCTATTGTAAATATAACTTGATTAGTTCACCTCTCTTCTAGATAAAAAGAAAATAGATTAAAAACAACATTTCTCTTTTAAGATGCAGCAAAGGATAGTGAGTGCTATAAAGATAATTAAAAAGCATGATGGGCTATGCAACCCTACAGACCAGAGTTCAAATTGTATTTCAGCCCTCTGAAACTTACTGAGACATTGCAAATTAATTAAAATAGCTGAGACTTTCCTCATTTGTAAAATGAGGGTAATAATAATATCTATAGTATATGGATATAGTTGTTTCAGGGATTAAATGAGATAATAAATGTATTCAAAACCCCTACGCAGTGCCTAGCACGATAGTAAGAGCACAATACATTTTAGTTATAATCCACTATTGTTCTCTATTATATAGCATGATAATTTCATGGCTGATGAGTTAAGTAGAGTCATCAATTCCTGAAACTAATAATTACAAATTATTCTCTTCAAGGTTTTCATCATCCTTTTAAAAATGTTTTAAAATCTCTTTTCATGTTGTCCTTCGTGGTTCATGTATTCGGTGGTCACACTTGTCATCTTCACCAGAGTATGTGCCCATTTTAGAGGTTGTGCCTTCAATGTGCCTGTTACAGCGGCTTTGTTTCTTTCTTCCTAGATTTTGTTTCTAAGCTGCTTAGGTGCTTGGTAGCCAGAGATGCAAATTTCACTCAGTTGTATGCAAAATAAGAATAAATATATTATGAGTGAGAGGCCAAGAGATTTTCCTTGTCCAGAGTGCTGAGCTTGAGTACCAAGGCTTCAGTGAAATACATTTTGCTCTCCAAAGGCCATTCTCACATCCTTCCTAACTCTGCAATATTTCCCTATAAAAACTGAGTCTCAGATATCATATGATTTCACTCATTTGTGGAATTTGAGAAACTTAACAGATGAACATAGGGGAAGGGAAGGAAAAATAAGGTAAAAACAGAGAGGGAGACAAATCATAAAAGACTCTTAAATACAGAGGACAAACTGAGGGTTAATGGTGGGGGGGCTTAAATGGGTGATGGGCATTAAGGAGGGCACTTTTTGGGATGAGTACTGGGTTAAGAGATAAATCACCCAGCTCTATTCCTGAAGTCAAGACTACACTGTATGCTAACTTGAGAATAAAAAAATAAAATAAATTAAAAAAAAAAAACCACTGAGTCTCCAGTGGGTTGCAGTTGCTGACTATAGTCCTGTGCCCATAAAAAAAAAATGCCAATAATGGTTGTTAATTGAATGAAATGGAAATAAGTTGAAATAAGTTGAACCTTAGCAACATTACGACCAGTCTTCTTTCAGTATAAAAGTGTTATAGACTAAACTGTCTATAAATGTTCACATTATTTTATTTCTACCAACCACATTGCATGTCTGGTCATGTGTCCTTAGGAACTTTGATTTTCTTTTATACCAATGAAAAAATGAAAACTTTGCTAATCCTGTTGCAATCCTCTCTGAGGATCCATTCCTGTGTCTGATTAGACAAGTGTTGGTATATGAGCCTACCTTTAGGCACGGCAAACATTCAATATCCCTCTGCTTATTTGGTTTTAAAAAGGTTTGTGAAGTGTACATCTGGGTATTCTCAGCACTTCATTTTCCTTCTTTTCCAAGTGGCATTTAATACTAAACAAAAGCTGATCAGAGGTTGGGAATTATCCTTGGCCCATTGTGTTTCCATGGTTACAGGTCTGTGTTGTTCATCTTCCGAATTCAGCCTCAATGACTTACGCTGCCTTTGTGACCTGTGCTTATTAAATCTTGATTACTATGTTCCATCTGCATTGGTCTCTTACTTATACACCACAATAGCTTCTAAAGGAGGCAGTCTTCCTACATTGTGATTGAAGCATCTGAACACAAACATCACTTTGTCAGTATTTCTCACTTCTCATGACAAAGTCCACACTAAAATAACTGGCCCCTTTTAAAGTTATGCTTTGAGGAAAGTAACATCTTTTTAACCTCTTTTAACAATGTTATTCCTTCAAAATTCTCTCCAATGTATGATTAATCACCTCCTTTTCTACCTTCCCATCTAGAAAAACTATTATTTGTTTGTTTCACTACCAAGGTAATGAATGGATTAATATAATCTAGAAAACAATGAAGCAGTGCTACCAAATTAATAGAACATTACAACACTAATTAATAGAAGATATTTTGAAAATGAAAATGTAATTCAATTCAATCAGAATGCCTGCTGCCTTTGTAAGTAAATTTTAGAAAATCCTAGATGAGAATATTTGTAAAATAGAGAAAATTGAATTACCAAAGGAAGGTAATTGAAAAACAGTCTGTATCAGAATTAGACACTGCTGCCTGTAACAATAGTAATAAAAATAATAAGAAAAATAGTGTCGTAAGTAAAATAGAAGTTTTGTTCCCTAATAAAAGGATTCTAAAAGTAGGCAGTCCCTGGAAGGAATGGCAGCTCCATAGTCATCAAGGACCCAGGCTTCTTGTAGTTTCTGCCTCAGGATTTTTAGCAGGCTGATTCACAATCCATTAGCATTGCCAGAGCTCCAGCTCTCATAGCTACATTCCAGGAAACAAGATAGAGAAAGGGGAGGACTCCTTCAAACTCCACACATCATATGTACTTACATCTCTTTGGCCAAAAATTAGTTATATGGTCACATGTGGTTGCAAAGAAGTCTGGAAATATAGTCTCTTAAATAGGCTACAAGGTGGCCAGCTAAAAATCAAGATTCTGTTACTATAGAAGAAGAGGAAAATGGATATTGTGAACAAGTAGCAGTCTCTATCAGAAATCCCAAAAATATAACATAAAGATTATAAAGAATACCATGAATAGGCACTACTGACAAAATCATATTTAAATAACTGTTGTAGCATTTGAAAAACAACTTTCAAATATTTCTTTGTTTTAAGGAATATTTGACAAATTAAATTTTAATCTCTTCCCCTTTTTCATCTCACAGTATTGTCTTTACCTTCCCTAGACAATTTGATAATAAAGATAATTGACATTTATTGAGCAGACTAAGTGCTAGGCAATGAGCTTAATTTTAAAACCCCCAGGCCAAACTTTTGAAGTGGTTATAATTTATTGCCATTTTATAAAAAACAAATTTAAGGAGATAAGTAATTTGACCAAAGTCATAAGGCTAAGTGGTGAAGTCAAGACTCTAACTCAGTCAAGTTGACCAGGGAATTCTGTTCTCACTATACTACAGCACTATTCACTTATTGTAATTATAATTTGCTCCTATGCTTTTATATACTTCTATATACAATTCTTATCTCCCTTACCTTCTGCGTCTTACATCCAATTACCTTTTTCTACTCATTTTCCAAACTAGAACTCAGTAAAAACCTAAAACGTACACTAAGAAGCAATTTAGGGTTAATGTGTTCACTGTCGTCGTATATTGCCTAATATAGTCCCTTCCATAAAGTAGGTGCTCACTAAATACTTAGGGGCAGCATACAAGAAGGCTAGAAGAAGGTAATGGGTAATGTATGGATGAGTGGTTTCAGGTAAATGGTGGAGGAAGAAATAGACTATAAAACGTAAGCAGAAAAAGAAAGCAGGAATGTCGGGTGAGTCTGTACTCTTGAGTTTTGCATTAAAAGGTTAGAGGTTAAATAAAGATTACAGGGCTTAGCAGGATTTTGTGCAATTTGGGTTCTGATGGTTTGGTTTTTGTTTGTTTTGATTTTAACATCTGGGAATGTTGAGAATGTTTGAGGTATAAAAAGTCTGAGGAGGGGCGCCTGGGTGGCTCAGTCAGTTGGGCAGCTGACTTTGGCTCAGGTCATGATCTTGCACTTTGTGGGTTTGTGTGCTCACATTTTATAGTCTATTTCTTCCTCCACCATTTACCTGAAACCACTCATCCATACATTACCCATTACCTTCTTCTAGCCTTCTAGAACCCCTTTGTGGGTTCAAGCCCCGTGTCGGGCTCTGTGCTGACAGCTTGCAGCCTGGGGCCTGCTTCAGATTCTTTGTCTCCCTCTCTCTCTGGTCCTCCCCTGCTTGCACTCTGTCTCTCTCTCAAAGATAAATAAAGATTTAAAAAAAAATTTTAAGTCTGAGGAAATAAGGAGAAAGATAATGTAAGGGATAAAATGTAAAAATAGCCCCAAAGGAAGTGAGACAATATGAGATGAGGGCGTAAATGAAAAGCAGAACCTCAGCAAAGACAGAGAAGTCCATTTTCCTGAACTGTATGGAAAAATGGAGGTACAGGAACAATAATTAATCTCCTTTACTGCAACCTGAAATTAGGCACTATTGCTAGTTGAAATGAGGATAGGACAAGAGATATAAATGAAAAGGAATAAAAGAGGAAAAATGTTGGAGTCCAGCCAAGAAGTGACCCATGAACTAGATGTGGAAAGTTAGGCACAGAAAAATCATCGAAGAACATCGCTACAGATGGGCAAATCAGTATGGTAGCAAGAGCGATTCTCAAGGATCTAGTGGAGAAGCCACAAGGAGAAAGGGAAACTACTGACATGAAAAGCAGCCAGTGAAATGGATGAAGACAAAGGGGACTGAAAACAGGATCAGGGTATTTGGAGAAGACTGAGGTATGTGGGGGAAGTGAGAGGTGAGTAGACTTTTCCTCTGATAAATGTTCTCTAGTCAGCCATTGCATTAGAAGGTAATTTGAAAAAATGTCCTACATTAGCATATGACAAAAGGAGAAAAAAAGAACATTCTGTGCAGATCTAATCTTTGGGGGTATTCAAAGCAACAGCATATTGTTTATTATCATATTTCATAATCACAGAGTCATTATACCGAACTGACATTTTTCTCAAGTACCCCTTTTATTTTCCTCACCGCCACTACATTTTGCTTCCATGATACTATTTACAAATTTATCTCTTTGGCTAAATGAGATCTTGAGCTATTGCTCAATGAAATAATGAATAAATCAGTAGGTACTCCAGACACAAGGCCACCATCAGCGGTGGTAATGCAAATGTGAGATTTCTCCATGAAGAGATTCCTATGATTTCAATACCATTACAGCATTAATGTTAAATTATTTACCCAACTTGGCATAGACTTGCAATCATTTATCCACCTTTCTTCATCCGGTTCCCTTTCTGGTAATGAGCAAATATTTTTCAGAATAGGAATAGCCTTAGAAAAGCCGAAAACATCATTAGCAAATTTCAATGAATCATTCAAGAAAATATTTACTGGCCTCATTATGATCCCAACACTGTGTGGGCACTGGGGATCTAGTTGTCACAAAACAAAGTTCCTACCATCCCTCATTTACATTTTGATGAAGCAAGTAGACACTAAACGAATAATTTAGTTTATGGTGTATCAGCTGGGAATAGGTGCTGTGAGGAAAAAAAAAAAAGGACAGGCTAGGATAGATGAGGTAGGACTAGGGAGTGAGTAGGACAGTGAGGGAGAAAAATGCAATCTTAAATAAGAGTCAATAGAAACCTTGCTTGTGAAGGTAATATTTGAGTAAAGATCAGAAGGAATTGAGACAGTAAACTAGATATCTGTGAGAAATAGTTAAGTAAGACTGGGAACAACAAATCAAAAGACCTAAGAGACCCTGAAGTTGGAGCCTGCATAGTCAGAGAAATGATGGGGTTGTAGATCATTACAATATGGGAAGACATTGGAGGATTTTGTGCAGAGCAATAGCTGATTGGGCTCACGTTTTTAAAGGATCACTCTGGACATTATGTTGAGAATAAGCAGTAGATGGCAACAGTGGAGCCAGACAGATGGTAGAAAAACAATTGTGATATTGAACTGAGAGGCGATGGGACCTTGCTCCTGAAGAGCATTAGCAGCAGTAGTAAGAAGTGATAGGTTCCTGGGTCAGTTTTGGATATCCATATTTGCTAATGGATGGGATGTGGGATTTGAAAGACAGAGACAGCAGTGACCCCATTATTTTTGTCATGAGCAAATGAAAAGTTGGAGGTGCCATTGGGGCAGGAGGGATAACTACAGGAAGAGCAGATATGTTGCTTTTCTGTTGATGCTATTAAATCTGGAAGGCTCAAAGAGGATCAACTTAAATGTAAGAAACACCATGTAATTCTTCCAGATGGCTCAAGTTAGCTAAAGGAATAAGGGATTGAGGACAGTTAATCCAGGTCTACTTAAATTGAATACTCATCAAACCCAGACTCATGAAGCAAAGGTCAAACATTTTGCTTCAAAGACCAAAGGAGGGAGGAGAGGCCCCGGCCCTCATCTCCTCTTATCTGTCACTTGTGGTCTGATGAGAGGTTCTTCTCTCAGCCAGGGTGTCCTCCTTCAAGCTCAGGGGACAGAGGCAATATATATAAGGCTAATTGCTCCTCTTGCAGTGGGGTTCAATTAATGGTGAGATCTCGTAACATTTTCATAGCAATAGAGAGTGGGTAATAACCAAAAATTGGAGTTGGCTCTCAAATTTTATCAAAGCAGGAATGATGTGCAGCAGGTCTTTGAGTAGGATTCAGGGATTTTTTTTAATCTGTTTTTTTCCCCTCTTGCATCAGCATCACAAGTAAGGATCAGTAGTAGCTTATCAGTCCCATCCACCATCACCCCCCATTCAGGGTTGTTTCATCAATAGCAGGGGCTCACTTCTAATTTGCTTATTGATTTCCAAGAAAAATCTAGTGCTTGTGAATAACTCTCTTTATTTGATCAACTGAATTCTCTTACTTAATGAAGCAAAGTTAAGTGATTCTTAAATAAAACATTTGCTGCTATATAAAAGTTGTATCCACTTTTCCTTATCCCAAATACTATATTGACTAACCTAAACATCATTAACTTTTTCTTGTTTCCTATTGCTCCCCTTTATGAGGCAAGACAACCTTTAAAATATTCTAAAAACAACAAAAAACAAAAAACAACTTCCCAATTTAGAAATGTTTAGCCTTCATGTTGACGCTCCCTGTTCTGTTTCCTTTCTTCTCATCTTTACTGCGGTTGTGGAATATTACAAAGGAGCATGCTATTGGTCAAGAAAGAGCCTGAAGGCCCTGATCTGGATTTTGGTTCCTTAGCAGCTCTGTGTATGCTACCATCAGAATAAAAGTGTTTTCATAAACTACTGAACAACCAGCTAGTTAAACTAAGCCATGCATTTTTAGCCCTTATTATCCAGGAGAGCACTTTTCGTGTTTACCTGGCTGCAAAGGAAAGAAATAAGCTGATGAATCTTATCCAAAACAGATTACATTGTGAAAAACTGGGAAGGGGTATTGAAACTGGCATGCTGTATGTTTTAATCTAATGTGGCTATATTACATGTATATGTTAATATTTGAATGAATTGAGTCGTTTTGTGTCCCATATTTTTCTCCAGAAGGTGATAAAAGGAAGATATAGGTAACGAAGTTGCAAATATACATATATATGAAAATGAGAGAGAATAGAAATAAGTGAAAATGTATACAAAGCACACTGATAGTCAAAATATGTTATTAACTGGATGTCTCCACAGACTTTTCTACTTGCCTCTTTTTCTCATTGTTAATAGAAATATTATAGTATTTATCTGTTGTTATTTTCTCAAGTTCACTAATCTTTTCATCCGCAGAGTTTAATGTGCTCTTTTTTCCAGCTTTATTGACATACTATTGACATATAACATGTAAATTTAATGTGTACAGTGTAATTATTTGATACACATATATATTGTGAAATGATTACCACAGTAAGATTAGTTAACACTCCATCTCCTCACATAACTACCTTTGTGTGTGTGTGACAATAGCATTTAAAACCTATTCTTTTAACAGCTTTCGGATATATGATCCAGTTTGTTAATTATAATCACTATGGTGTACATTAGATCCACACAACTTACAGCGGAAGTTTGTACCTTTGAGCAAATCTCCCCATTTCCCCCATTCCCCAGCCCCTGGCAACCACCATTCTATTCTCTATTTCTATGAATTTAGCTTTTTAAAATTCCATATGTAAGTGAAAACATAGTATTTGTCCTTTTCTGTGTGACTTATTTTACTTTTCATAATGTCCTCAAGGTCTTCATCAGTATATACATCACATCTTCTTTATCCATTTACCCATCAGGAGACACTCAGATTGTTTCTATGTCCTGGCTAATGTGAATAAGTGAATAATGCTGCAATAAACACAGGGGTGCAGATACCTCTTTAAGATAGTGGTTTCATTTCCTTTGGAAATATACCTAGAAGTGAGATTGCTAGATTCTATGGTAGTTCTATTTTTAATTTCTTGAGGAACCTCCATACTGTTTTCCATAGTGGCTGTACCAGTTTACATTCCCACCAACAGGGCACGAGGATTCGCTTTTCCCTACATCCTCACCAACACTTGTTCTCTCTTATCTTTTTTTTATGTTTATTTATTCTTGAGAGACAGAGACAGAGAGAGACAGAGTGCAAGAGGGGGAGGGGCAGAGAGAGGATGACACAAAATCTGAAGCAAGCTTCAGGCTCTCAGCTATCAGCACAGAGCCCAGTTCAGGGCTTGAACCCACAGACTGCGAGATCATGATCTGAGCCGAAGTTGGATGCTTAACCAACTGAGCCACCCAGGCACCCCTCTTATCCTTTTTATAATAGCCATTCTAACAGGTGTGGGGTGATACCTCATTGTGGTTTTGATTTGCCTTTTGCTGATGTGCCTCTCATCTGCTATTAATCCATCTAGCCAATTTCTTACAGTTCTTTCATGTTTGATTTCTTTCCTCTTTTATCAGGCTCACCACATCCCCATCAAGATCCTTCTGAGACAACCTTTGTTAGCAGTCTGCCACCCCAGGAGAGGAGATAGAGTAGTTCCTGAGGGCTGCATTTGTTGCCTGGTAGAAAGGGGCCTCTACAGCACCTTCTAGCATGGGAGATATACTCGCTCTTACAGGGAATGGAGGGGTACTTCTGAAAGTGTTGAGTGTTTAGTGATATCTGTCTAGCCAAAATCCTAAGGGGCAGACATTCAGATATCCTTCATCCTGTGTCTAAGTATCCCAGGTTTTCCCAACCAGGGCCTTGACTTTACCCTGGAAGACCTGTCTTGGCTTAACATTTAAATAGTTCTGGATCTCTGCAACATTATCAAATCTTCATTTCAGTGCTCAGTTTTGTCTGCTGTTAGCTCTTCCACTATGAGAGGTAAGAGCCTCATGATAAGTTACCAAAGGTGCCTCTGGCTTTCATACTTAACCTTTAACTGCTTGTCCATGAATCTCAGTTTCTTCTTATCCCTTTCCAGGGAGTCAGTACAACTTAGCAGAAACCAGTGAACTACTTGTAGGTATTGTTCCCTCCTTATCTTTCAAATGACTAAATTATCACAACTTTAAGGTCAGTTCATTCCACTGAGATGTTTTCCCAGGTCACCACTGGTGAACCTTTAGCAATCAGGGCACCATATTGTGCCAGGGGCTATGTGTGTCCCCAAATAATATTCATATTGAGGTCCTCTCTGCCTGCTGGGATAAGAATGAGTGAGTCTCCAAATCCCATCTTATCACCTGCTCCTCAGACCACTCCTGGGACCACTTATGCGAGTTCAGACTTCCAAAAAGCAGACACCACAATAGCATCTTATGTGCAAAAGACTAACTGGATAAATTTCTGTGAAACAAAGAGGATGACTCTGAACATGACAGAGGTAGAATCCAGACTGAGATGAAATTTGACCTCTAGAGAGAAGGGGAGTGAGGAAAGATGATGAGGTAGGAAGATTCTTAGACTGCAGTGCAGTTTAAAGGAAGTTCTGGCCAGACTGAAAAGCGTCCTTGAACCAAAGTCACACAGTGAAGGAGTCCCCATCTCACAGAAATGGATCTGCATCATTCCTCCCTTTCCTCCAGCCATGCTCATTCTCCCTTTCCTCCTGCCATGCTCAGTCACTAAGTGAGAACAGCCCATGGGAAACATGGCTTTCATGGCAAATGCGGTTGTGGAACTAGAAGGACAGACGCTGGGGCCATCAGTCAAGCATGTTGTTACCAGCAGCTAGAAATCTGAGCAGCACATTTTCATGGCTACTGTCTCCACAGCTCCTTGCTAACTAGTCTATGTAAATGCTGCCCTCTAGAGTTCTGAAGGCACAACCCCTAGGTGTCTGATTCCTAAATATCTACTGCACAAACTCACCTCCGTCTTCAAATTCAGACAATTCCATCCCTTCCTCCTTCTCAGCTTACAATATTTTGTTTCCTACTTCACTGAAAAAAATAGGCACAATAAGAAAGGAACTTCAACATGTTATCACCATGTATATACTTCTTTTATTCCTGCTACTGGGGAAAAAACATTCTTGCATAAAACAAAGGTCAATTCCTCCACTTGGCTAGGTCCCATTACCTCTGAACAAAATTCCAGAAGTTCTCAGTCCCCTCTCTCTTCTTCTCCCCCGTCCTCTCTCATCAATCTACCTTCTCTACTAGATTACTCTTATCATATAAAAACATGCCATTATTAATCTTTAAAGAGGGTTTAGGCAGCCTGTGAACAACTCTAAATTCTGGGCTACGACAAAGACCAGGAGGCTTGAGAACTCTTGTCCTCTTTCTCTTTATTTCTCAATCCTTTCCTTTCCTTCATCTTCTTGCATTTTCATCCTTCTTGTTCCTTTTGTTCCTATGCAAATCCTTTGGGTAGCACAGAGATATCCTAGTCTTCCATGAAGGTTGCCACCATTGTTTGCATCCAGGGCTGGCTGATGAGTTATTGACCTTGTAGTTGTGAAAGATACAGAAGGAAACCAAGAGAAGGCTTCTCAAAGTTCTTCAGTAGCTCGTCTGTCTCTTATTCTTTTCTACCATGTGTCATTAAGTAAGATTTATTCCCAAACTTCTCTCTAAGGTATTTGACCTCTGAAAATATTATATTGCCCCAAATTAGAACAAGGATACTTTTGTAGTGGGATCTCATTTATTAAAAACAGGAGAAAAACCTCACTTATTTTATATGTGGACAGAATCTCAGCTTGGGCCAAAGTGTGTCTTCTCTTGGAGTCAAGATAAATTTATTTATAACTAGAACACCCTGAGGAGTGGCCACAGGGAAGCCTATGTATACGAGGTCCCGAGACATCCCAAGGCTAGAAGGAACCAGGTATGATGTATTCATATCAATAATTGTCAAACTTTATCAGGCATCCAAATCACCTAAAAGCCTTGTTAAAATTTGGATTGTTAGGTCCCACTCCCAGTATTTCTGACTCAATAGGTCAGAATAGGGCCCAAGAATTTACATTTCTAAGTATTTTTCAGGTGATAATGATGCTGTTAATTTATGGGATCCATGGTTTTAGACATTATTGCAAGAGAGGACTGTCTCTGAGGGTAGTGTTTATCATTCTGTCCTAACCCCTTCCAGCGTCATGGATTTATACTGTGTCCTAGGGAGAGAGAGAGAGAGAGAGAGAGAGAGAGAGAGAGACAAATAAATTAAACATCACTGAGGCTCTGGAATATTTGGCTTTGGTAGCTTTCTAATTGAATATAACAGGAGAAGGGGGAAATTATTCTCATCCACAGTACCACAGGTCATCAGAGCCCTATACCTTGAGTGTTCAAAGGTTCTAAGGCATCATGGATAGTGCCTGATTGGAATGATGAAATGGAGAGAGTGCCTAATGGAGGTACATATGTCACCTGAAACACAGTTGTTGATGATGATGGTGGTGGGCTTTAACTCCTTTTGGTCAGAATTTTGCCTAAGGCCTTTGAGTGGCATCATTTTAGTATTAAATTACAGTTCTTGTACTGTCTATAATTTGCAATTTGCCAACTGACTGAGTACATGCTCCCAGGGTTTCAGTAATGTGTACATTCAATAAATTAGAGACTAAACAAATTAATGCTATGATTCTTATCTAAAGAATGAGATAAAAAGCAAAGAAAAACGTTACTTGCTTCAGGCCACAAAGGTTGGTGGCAGAATTAGAAATAGGAGAGAGAAAGCTCCCAAACCTTCTTCATGGACCACGTTAGTTACTATTAAATATTCATTTAAACTGCTGACCATTTTCAAATGAAAAAGATCAATTCTGATTGTTATTGAATGCTGGTGACACAAGAAAGAATGTGTATGGCTAACTGGGAAACATCTAAGACCACTGTTTTTTGACAAATCTGGAATTGCTTTAACAAGAGTCAAAAGCAAAAAAACACCAGAGCACCTGGGTGGCTTAGTCGGTTAAGTGTCCGACTCTTGATTTGGTTCAGGTCATGATATCATAGTTTCTGGAGTTCGAGCCCAGCATTGGGCTCTGCACTGACTGCATGAAACCTGCTGGATATTCTCCCTCTCTTTCTGCCCCTACCTGGCTCATACTCTCTCTGCCTCTCTTAAAATAAATAATTAAACTTAAAAAAGAAAAGAAAAGAAAAAAGAAGGCACCAAACTCTATGACTAGCCTGTTGGGGAAGGAGTTCTGTTTTTCAGGGAAGGGAGTTATAAAGGAGAAGGCAGGTAAACAAAGCATGCTGTTCATTTTGGGGTGAAGATGAAATCATTTTTCCCACAGCCTTTAAGGATGGATACAATCTTCCTCCACAGAACAAATAAATACTAAGAAAAATAAGATTGTCACAGACGGAAAAGAAGCTTCCCCTACTATATATAGGAACAAGTATAGGCTTAAGTCACCTCCAGAGATGGATTATCTCTGAACTTCTATAACACAGGGAAACTTTAAAGAAAGAGGTATATAGAGTATATATCTTCACAGGATCTTTAGAGAAGGCTTTGTTTAGAGGTCACAGCCCTACATGTTGTGCAATATACAGGCTCTAATGTTATTAGATAATTAAAATGCACCTGGAGTTCATGAATGCTTTGAAAATATGATGCTATATATAGCATTAAACATTTCATTTGTAGCTGCAGAAAAATTGTGGCTTTTACTAGAATAATCAATATACCAGAATTTGGGATGATAGTAGAACCATAAGCATATTCACAAATTTGGAAACTAAGAAAGATCCAGCAAAATTTATATTGGGTGAAAGCACTGAGGGATAAAAATATGTAATGAAGACTATCTTCATACTGTGGATGAATGAGAATTATTTCCTGAAGAATTGGACACTCCCATCATTTTTCAGCTACTAAAAGCTTATGAAATGAAGAGGTCACTTCGCCTTACAGATGTTCAAAGTAAAACTACACATGGAAGTTTTGTTATTGTCACTACACATGCAAGTATCTTCCCCACAGAGGTGGCTCTAAAGCCGTGGGTCTAAAACTGAGCTGCCATTTAGAATTTGGTGGGGTGATTTTGTAAAATCCTGATACCCAGCCTATACCCCAGAAAATTAAATTAGAGTATTAGGGATGGAACTTAGGTCTCAGTTATTGATTTTTTTTTTACAGCTTTACTGAGGTATAATTGATACACAGTTGACCCTAGAACACAGGTTTAAACTACATGGGTCCACGTACATGCAGATTTCTTATAGTACAGCATGATAAATGTATTTTCTCTTCCGTATGGTTTTCTTAATAACCTTTTTTCTCTAGCTTACATTATTATAAGAATATAGTTTATGATACAGATAACATACAGAATATGTGTTAAATGACTGTTTATTTTATCCGTGAAGCATCTGGTCAATAGCAGGTTATTAGTAGTTAAGTTTCTGGGATTCAAAAGTTATATGCAGAATTTTTTTTTTATTGGGGGAGAGAGAGAGAGAGAGAGAGAGAGTGTGTGTGTGTGTGTGTGTGTGTGTGTGTGTGTGAGGGGGGTGGGCAGAGGGAGAGAGAGTGAAAGCGAAAGAGAAAGAGAGAGAATCTCAAGCAGGCTGCATGCTCAGCCCGGAGTCTGACACAGGACTCAATCCCACAACCCTGGGATCATGACCTGAGCCAAAATCAAGAGTCAGATGCTCAATTGACTGAGCCACCCAGGTGCCCCAGTTATATGCAGACCTTCAATTACATGGGGGGTTGAAAACTGTACAAAAACTACATATATTTAGTGCGTACAATTTGATGAGTTTAGACGTGTACAAACACTCATGATAACCATCACTACAGTCAAGGTAGTACCATATGCAACACTTCCCAGAGTTTCCTTGTGTCCCTTTGCTTTTTTTTTTTTTGCTTTATTTTGTGGTAAGAACACTTAACATGAGATTTACTCTCTTGACAAATTTCGAATGCATAATATCATATTGTTAACTATAAAATCCATGTTGTATAGCAGATCTCTAGCACTTATTCATTGAGCATGACTTAAACATTATTCCTATTGAATAACAATAACCCATTTCCTCACTACCCAACCTCTGGGAAGCACTATTATATTCTCCGATTCTATGAATTTGACTATTTTACATATGTCATATAAGTGGAATCGTGCATTATTGATCTCATTATGACTAGCTTATTTCATGTTGGATATCTGTCAGATTCATCCATGTTGTCACAAATAGTAAGATTTCCTACATTTTTAAGGCTGAATAATATTCCATTGTACATATATACCATATTTTCTTTACCCATTCATCTGTTGATGAACATTTTGGTTGTTTCCACTTCTGGGCTATTATGAATAGTGTTACAATTAACATGGGAGTGCGACATCTCCTTGAGATCCTGACTTCAACTTTTTGGATATATATACCCAGAAGTGAGATTGCTGAATTATATTGTAGTTCTATTGTTAAGTTTTTGAGGAATCTCCATCTATTTTTTCATAGTTGTTATGCCCACCAACAGTTACATTCCCACCAACAGTATTCCAATTTCTCTGTGGCTGCTCCAATGCTTATCTTTTTGTTTTTTAATAGTAGTCATCCTAGGGGCAACTGAGTGGCTTAGTTGGTTAAGCATCCAACTCTTGATTACGACTCAGGTCATGACCTCGGTTTGTGAGGTCGAGCTCCATGTCAGGCTCTGTGCTGACAGTGCAGAGCCTGCTTAGGATTATCTCTCTCCCTCTCTCTCTGCCTCTTCCCTGTGCTCTCTCTCTTTCTCTCAAAATTAGTAAACATTAAAAAAAGTTTTAAATAATAGTCATCCTAGCAGATATGAGGTGACATTTATTGCAGTTTTTTTTCTGCTTTATTGTGATGCTTTTAACCTCAGCACAAAGAGTAAGTAATTTATCTTCCACATTTTCTTTATTGCACTTCTGATTTGCATTTTCCTGATAATTAATGACATTGACTATCTTTCCACATATGTGTTGGCCATTTTGCAGGATACAAAATTGATATATAAAATTGGTTGCATTTACATACACTAATAATTAACCATCTAAAAGGGGAATTAAGAAAACAACCCCACCTACAATAGCATCAAAAAGGATAATATACGTAGGAATGAACTTGTTTTTTTCTGTAGAAACAAAAACAATTCTAAAGTTCTTAGGGGACCACAGAAGAATCATAGTAGCTAAAGGAAGATTGAAAATGCACAAACAAGCTAGAGACATCACATGTTCAGATTTCCAAATATATTAAATTTCCAAATATATTACAAAGTTGCAGTAATTAAAACAGTATGGTACTGGCATACAGACAAATATATACACTAGCAGAATGGGATAGAACAGAAAAAAAACCTATCGTGTACACAACCAACTGATCATTGACAAGGAATGGGGAAAAGAAAATCTCTTCAACAAAAGGTGCTAGGAAGCCTGGATACACAAATGCAAAAGAAAGAAACTGGACCCTTATACTATACACAAAATCAACACAAAATGCATTAAAGACTTAAATGTGAGACTATAAACAGTAAAACTCCTAGAAGAAAACATAGGGGAAACGTTCCTTGACATTGCACTTTGCAGTGATTTCTTCAATGTGACACCAAAAACACAGGGAACATAAGCAAAAATAGACAAGTGCAACTATATCAAACTAGAAAGTTTCTGTACAGGAAAGGAAACAACCAACAAAAATAAAAAGGCAACCTATGGAATGGGATAAAATATTTGTAAATCAGATATATAATAAAGGGTTTATTCCCAGGAGGTATAAGGAACTCCTAAAATTCAATAGCAAATAATCAAATAACCTGGTTCAAAAATGCACAAAGAACTTGAAGACATTTTCCCAAAAATGTCAGTTATGGTCTCTAAAGCTCTATAAATTAGTCCATGTGTACCTGTGGAGACTCTAGTTCTCTGGGGTGAAACTCAAGTATGTAGTAAGTAGCTTCTAAGTGGTCTACCTATATTTATCCTGATTTGTCACAGAAATCTTAGTCTATTCTATTGAGATTTTGCCTGTATATAAACCCATTGTTTTATTACTTACTAAATATAGGTACCTATAAATATAATTCAACTAACATAGAGTTTGGCTATCTGTTTCTTAGAGTTGCCTCTGTATTAGCTTCCTATTGCTGCTGTAACAAATTACTATAAATGTAGTAGTTTAGAGCAGCACAAATTTATTATCTTAAAGTTCCAGAAGTCAGAGTCTGAAGTGAGACTTGTGGGTCTAAATCAAGGTGTCCACATAGCTGTGCTCCTTCTGGGAACTCTAGGGGAGAATCTGTTTCTTGTCTTTTCCTGCTTCTAGAAGCTGCCTGGATTCCTTAGATTGTGACTCTGACCTCTGCTTCCATCATCACATCACCTCCTCTGACTCTCACTCTCCTGCCTTCCTCTTACAAGGACCTTTGTGATTACACTGGGTCTATTCCAGTTTTCCAGGATCATCTTATCATCTCAAGATTGAGATTATCTGCAATGTCCTTTTGCTGTAGAAGGTAACATAGTCAAAGGTTTCAGGGATTCAAATATGACAATTTGTGGACCCTTATTTTATCTATGAAATTATAAATAAACTACCATGTGATGGGCACGTGACCATAGTATTGCTGAAATTACATTGTATTAACTTGGGTTCATTTTGCCAGTCCCATTGGTTCAAACAGTGATTGACAGTACATATCCACAGTCATGTGGATCATGGAAATCTCTCTCCACAATGTCACATGTGATTATAAGTCACCATTTGTCTCATTCAGTTTCAGTGCATTTGTTCAAGCCACAATTTTTCCCTGAAAAATAGTTGCCAACTTAGGCACACTTATATTTTATCAACCTTGCCAATTTCAGTTATTTGAATGGCATAGGAATATAACCATAGTGTATATTCTCTACAATGTTAGGCCACTGGCCCTTACACTTACAGTAGAATATGTGGTTCTCTAGTCTGCTCTTCTTGTGTTCTTCATTCATTCAATAGATATTTTCTAAGCACCAACTAGAGGCTGTAGTGTTCTAGTTGCTAAATCAAGGGACCTCAGAGATTGCTCTACAGGAGTCATACACACAGACGTAATAAAAGACAACCTTTGAACTCCTAACCCCACAGAACATTAACCACCAGTTTATAGGGACTCTTTACGTGTCACTTTCAGAGAATCTGGGTTGTTTGATTGGTTGTTATCACAAAGAGAGTGCCTCTGTGGAGTAGAGTTGTGCCAGATCATCCCTGGGGCTGCGGGCCAGCCTATCAGTGGCTGGTTTGGACAGGTGCTCATTCCTGGTCCAACTACAGTGGCTGGTATTGTCACGAGGGCTATAGTAGTGCGTATTGTGCTTAAGAACCCCTCAGAAGGAGGTCTGGAGCATCATGAGCCTTCTGAGGTTCTCTGAGTGAGGCAGTGCCTGTTGGAGGCAACATGTTTAGTGCATCCTGGACAAAAGGCAGATCTTAATGTTATTATTGCATATTTCACTTACCATCACTTCCCATTCTCTTCTTTCTCCCTACTTCTGTATGGACACATCTTAACCCATTCACCTAGTAATCGCAAGCTACTGTTTTGTCATCTCACTTTTTAAATTTGCTGATTCTTGCATTTTATTGAGAATGCAAAGCACATGCTTTCTAATATTCTTTTTTCTAGTATAATTTTTTAACTATTGTTTTTACCTTTGTATCATGAGTTCAGTGGTTTATTGTTATGTTTAAGAATTCTAAGCATCATGTTGGATTGCTTCTGTTTTCTCCTCTGTGAATGATTAAAAGTCCATAAGACTTGGTGCTTATCACACATAAGGTCCATGACTTTCACTTTGTCTTTATCGCCAACTAGCAATTATTAGAATTTGCTTCTCATTTTTGAAGCCAGTAATTAAATGTTTGGTATCTATCTGGTACAGTTTTCCGGAACTCATTTCCTGAATTCATCCTCTAGTCGGCCTATATAGCTATGAATTAGTTCCTAGATATTTGGAAGTAATGAGTAGTTTGTCCCTTGTCCAAAACAGTGCTTAAAGTCTACCAGTTCACAGGTTCCTGCTTATAGGGATCTTTTTGTCTCGGAGTCTTTCAATTCCATCTTCATGTTCCAAGGTGCCACACACACCATGGGTTCACTTCCACCTAGCAGCATTAGGTACACTGAACTGTGGTTCTAGAATCAAGTTATAAAAAGAGATTGCTTCATGGAGGTGCCATGAGAGCTGTTTGAGAAACTGCGAATCAAGTTTGCCTCTAGTGAGAATGCAAAGCGTGGAAGGGCAAGGGGTTAAGCTTCCACGTCCCCTGTAACAGGTGAATGTGAACACAGGTATGCTTCACCACAGACCACTGGCTGCTCAGCTTGGGCTCAGGACCTGTAGCAATTGGAGCTTTGAGCATCATAGCATGTGATGGGGAAGAGTACAGCAAACACCATGGTACACTGCTAGAAAGGGAAGCAGCTGGCAGGTGCAGTATCCTCAGCAGGTGCCTGACAAATCAGACCATCCAGCATCTGCTGCAGTCAGTCTTGCTTGTGATCCCACAGGGGACACTTCCAGAAATAATTCATGGGTACCGTACAGAGGGCTGATAGTTTACAGGACCAGATTATACCAGTCAGAGACATTTGAAGTCACGACCATCAGTGATTCCATTGTTCCAGCCTCCCAAACAGAGAAAGCAAAGCTTCTTGGCTTCTCTGCTCAACAGGCCTAATTTTTAAAAATTGTTTTACTAGTGGTAAGAGGGCCTTCTTTATTCATCTTGAGCAATGTCAGCAGTGACAAAAAGAGCTGGCCATGTAGGAAGGCAAAAAACAATGATGTCAATGGAACATGAACAATTCTCAAAAATATATAAAGCATTGGCTCAAGGCATTGAAATTGGCAGAACAACAGCTAAGGATGCCACCCTCCCACTGTAGGGAGTGCAGTGCAGGAACTCAATGGGCAGTTATGAAAGTGGCATGCATTGGATGAGGGTACTTGAAGGTCTGGAATTCTAGCAATATTGCAGGTAGAAACTGAGAGTAAGGACTTTTCTTTGTTATTTTTAATTTGCACTCACACTTTGGTTATAGCATCCACTCCAGCCTACTGTGGAAGCCAAGGAGAGAGGATTTCTGAAGTTTTCCTTATTATGGCCTTCAGCAGAATAGAAATATTATCCAGGACATGAATGGACAGTGAAGGCTTTATCTTCCCTGTGGTTCAAATTTTAGGTTAAAGAAGTGAGGATATCATTTAAAAAATATTTTTTTTACTGTTTGTTTATTTTTGAGAGAGAGTGGGGAAGGGGCAGAGAGAGAAGAAGACACGGAATCCGAAGCAGGCTCCAGGCTCCAAACTGTCAGCACAGAGCCCGAGATGGGGCTCAAACCCATGAACCGTAAGATCATGACCTGAGCTGAAACTGGACGCTTAACTGACTGAGCCACTCAGGCGCCCCAAGAAGTGAGGATATCATTTAAAGAAGATGCGAAAATAAGTTAAAGATGCCTTAGACAGATAAAGATGTAAACAGCATGACTATGAAATAAGTATGTCTTTTATGGGAATAATCAAGGCACCTCAGGAGCAGGAAACAACATTCAAACAGATTTCTTTGCATCCGGGCCTGCTAAAAAACCAGCAAGCAAAGCATAAGCAGATCTTGCAGATAGGAAAATAGCAAAGTGAAAGATGAGCTGGGAAAAATTTACATCCAGAGGGCAGTATTTTCTTGCATGAGACAATAGTGGGACTTGGAGCCTATTCCCTACCTGGAAATTATTGCAGAGATTTTGAGTCCGTGTCCAAGAAGATACTTTGGAGTGGAAGAATGATGCCCCTCCGGCTCACTATCTTCTTCATAACCATCTATGTGCTCAAATCCTTGAGAGTAATTATGCAGAGGAGCTTAATGTTTGCAGTGCTGGGCAGAGTGGGTGCAGGCCAAAAGGCTGTCATCGGTGGACTTGAGTCTCATCTGCCTGGGTATTTGCTGCTTCTGTCTACAGTGGGCATCTGTCTTATACAATTTTTGCTCCTATTTTAACCCTAACTATGTATTTTGGTACTTATCAATCACCTGGGAATTTACTAATACTCTTACTTTCTGGTTAACCAGCTTGCTTGCTGTCTTCTACTGTGTCAAAGTCTCTTCCTTTACCAGTCCACCTCTTCTAGCTGAGGTGGAGAATGTTGAGATTTGTTCCTTGGCTGTTGCTGGGTTCTTTGTTGGTTTTTTGTGTGTCAATCATCTTTTCAACTATTAGGAATTGTGTCAACGTTCGCTTAATCACCATGGGGCGTTTCTCTACAAACAGCACTATGGTTAAGGGACTTAAGACATTCCATTTGTTTACCATATCTCATCTAATGGTTGCATTGGTTATTCCTTTCCTCCTGTTCCTGGCCTCCACCATCATGCTCATGGCCTCACTGTTCCAACACATGGAGCAGATGCAACACCATAGCACTGGTCACTGCAGCTCCAGCATGAAAGCTCACACCACTGCCCTCAGGTCTCTCACCATTTTCCTCGTCCTCTTCACTTCTTACTTGCCGACCCTACTCATCTCTATTATGAGTATCTCATTGGATAAGAGGTCTTGGTTCGGGGCTTGTGGAGCTGTCATCTGTGCTATAGTCTCTATTCACGCTGCTTAACTAATGCCGAGCATCCCTAAATTGAAAAAGTGTTCAAGATAAGGTGCTGGAGCCTAGAGACTGACTGAGGCACAGGGTACAACAAGACCCCTGGGTAAATGGGAGTATGCATTGACACAACTAATACCAATAACCAGCATTATTCTTGACAATCCCCCATGTAATAGTAATACACCATATGTGCAAGCCTCATTCTCCTTCATCCCACAGCCATCTATCTCTAATCAATTCTTTCTCTATTCCATGACACTCCTTCATTTGCTTTCCACAATCACCATGTTGGTCCCAACTTTCTCATACATTTTTATTTTATCCTTTTCATGACTGCCAATTACTTTATGCATTAATATGAATCCCTTCCCCTCAAGAATTTATTGCCCACACCCTGAATATTCCCCATGCTAACCCCTCAATCCACTTTCCTAAACTTAGTCAAGAAAGGTCTTGCCATCTCTCTCTCTCTCTCTGCTGCTACTGCTTCTAAACCTTTATCCAATGACATAAATTTTCTTATTTGGTTCTCTACCAAATACTGTCCCTTAATTCCGCTAAAACTCAAGTCAAAAATGAACTCCTCTTTTATTTTCATTCACCAAGAAACTATACTCTTCCCAGAATAGTAGACTACTGACCCAGTCTGGGTTCATCCTAGAACCTCTCCAAATATTGGCAACCTAACTGGGTCAATTGTAGATAGTTTCCATTGGTTGGATACTTGCCTCTCTATCGTACTACAAATTGGACAGAACTTTCTAGGAAGATTCCTAGATTGAGGCTTAGCTGGTTTTCGATATATAACCCAGGGGTCAGCTGGGAAACTCCTCTTACTTTGTAAAATCTGAATTACAGTGGCTTAAATTTTCTATTCTCTTCTATATGTGCTCAGTCATAGTCCAAAGTCCTCCTCAAATGGGTAAGAATATAAGAGTTGCATAGTACTCAATTAAAAATCACCTGTAGGACTTTCCTGTGCTTTGGAAGCCCTTTTCAGCCTTCTCAATCCCACAGAACTCTCTCATACTCTTTCCTTTGCAAAAACTAGCCCCACTCTCTTCCCATGACATCTTGTTCATTATTTCTCCCCTCTTCACCCTGGCCCACCGGCAACAAAGTGTCTTGGCAACACCCAACTCTCAGGCCTTTGGGTCTCAGCTTTTGTCTGCTCCAGGCACTTATCAAGGTATTTTTCCTAAAGACAGCTTCATCTCTTAAGGCATCCTGGTGCCTGAGGTTTCACCTTTTATATGAATCAAGCATGTGTGATGAACTGAAATTCTGGCTCTCTCACTAGAAGACTGAAGCACCTGCTGGGAAAAAGCCAAACTATCGGGAAAAGGACACAGTTATCTCAAGCTAGACTGTGAAAGAAAGACTTAGTCCCTGGAAGGGAATGGAAATTCCCATCTGGCCTTGGGTCTGTCATTCCAATTTGTCTCCAAGTAAAGCCATCCCTTAAATTCACGTTTGAAACTGAGGATGTGAAACAGAAGCATAGTCTGAGAGACCACTCTCACCAAAGACTCTGTGCCATGCGTCAGACCTCAGCACCACTGCTGCTGTTGCATAGAAAGGTCAGTGAACTATATTTTCCCACTTCATGGCACCACCCACGCAGCCTTGGCATTTCCCAAGCTCCAATGCTTCAACTATAGTAGAAGGTGGATGGAACATGGTGGATGCGGTAATATCTGGGGAACACAGTCATAACCCGATGAAGTGGGACTGAGAAGAAGAAAGGAAAATAAGAAGTAGATATCAACGTTGTGTTACCTAATCAGAGACCCCCAGGAATGCTTAGGAAGCTGGTGGGGAGATAGGTTGCAAGGGTTTGGGATCTGAACGGAATAGGTGGGACAAGAGACAGTAAAATTTGAGTTACTGCTATGGGTCAATTATAGTATCCACATCTTACATGTTGTAAAATCTCAGAAAGCTGAAAATAACAAAACTGTAACCTCCATATATGTATAAATAAAGAACGGAGGGGCGCCTGGGTGGCTCAGTCAGTTGGGCGTCCGACTTCGGCTCAGGTCACGATCTCGCGGTCCGTGAGTTCGAGCCCCACGTCGGGCTCTGGGCTGATGGCTCAGAGCCTGGAGCATGCTTCCGATTCTGTGTCTCCCTCTCTCTCTGCCCCTCCCCCGTTCATGCTCTGTCTCTCTCTGTCTCAAAAATAAATAAACGTTAAAAAAAAATTTTTTTTTTAAAAGAACGGGGGGGGGGGAACCCTCCCCTTAACTATCACATACATAGATGCTCTTCCAGAATCTGTTAAATATTTGTCATACTCAGTCTTCTTTTGTATAAAGTGCAATGGAAAACTTATTCTGGATATACAAAAGGTGGGGTGTTAGAGGTAGTTGAAGGGGTACAGAAATAAAAAAAATACAGTGGAAACTGAAATAATAACTATCTCTTATATTCATGGCACCTAACAATTCACAAAGAGTTTTCACATACATTTTCTCATTTTCAACTAAAAAGACAGGTCGAGATCATCCAATCCAACCCAGATGGAAAACAGACTTGAGAAGGTCAAGTGAATTACCTAAATTCGCATTGTTGGTTAATACCAGACCTAAGAATCAAGGGAAAAGAAAAGGAAACCAAGGGATAAATTTTATTTTATATTTTTCCCAATATATGAAGTTTATTGCCAAATTGGTTTCCATACAACACCCAGTGCTCATCCCAAAAGGTGCCCTCCTCAATACCCATTACCCACCCTCCCCTCCCTCCCACCCCCCATCAACCCTCAGTTTGTTCTCAGTTTTTAAGAGTCTCTTATGCTTTGGCTCTCTTCCATTCTAACCTCTTTTTTTTTCCTTCCCCTCCCCCATGGATTTCTGTTAAGTTTCTCAGGATCCACATAAGAGTGAAACCATATGGTATCTGTCTTTCTCTGTATGGCTTATTTCACTTAGCATAACACTCTCCAGTTCCATCCATGTTGCTACAAAGGGCCATATTTCATTCTTTCTCATTGCCACGTAGTACTCCATTGTGTATATAAACCACAATTTCTTTATCCATTCATCAGTTGATAGACATTTAGGTTCTTTCCATAATTTGGCTATTGTTGAGAGTGCTGCTATAAACATTGGGGTACAAGTGCCCCTATGCATCAGTACTCCTGTATCCCCAAGGGATAAATTTTAAAGAAGCAAAGAGTTTAAATTTGGAAAAAGATGATTAACATTTAAAAAGGAAATACTTTTTTTTTTTAGTTTTTATTTTTGAGAGAGAGAGACAGATCAGGAGTGGGGGAGGGGCAGAGAGAGATGGAGACAGAATCTTAGGCAGGTTCCAGGATCTGAGCTGTCAGCACAGAGCCTGATGTGAGGCTCGAACTCATGAGCTGTGAGATCATGGCTTGAGCCAGAGTCAGACATTCAATCAACTGAGCCACCAGGCGCCCCACAAGGGAAATACTTTATAGAGAACAGCAGCAGTGTTTGGACCAAGGACAAAGAAAATTCTTTTGAGAGTTGAAGTTAGCTAGATAAGAAATTCTATCTGCAAAAGGGCTATGTACCCGTGTTGTCCAGCTTGTAAGTAGTTTATCCTATAATACTCGTTATTAACATTAATTGACATGCATGCATAGAGTGTGTTGCCTGATAACTCACAACAATCAGGGAGCAGAAGATAAAAAAACAAAAAGAAGATAAAGAAGTCCTGGATTTTAGGAGCAAATGTTTAGAAGCCCATGGGTAGTGACAGTGAATTTAGGAGGAGCTATGTGAATGTGGCATCCCAGCACCTGTATATACACCAAATCTTTAGCAACTAGAAAGTAGATTCTCCACCCTTCACACAATGCCCCATGAGTTTAATGAATGTCTTATGATACAGAGAAGAGTAGCAACTGTGGTGAATTTCTGGTAATGCCTGGCATGGAGTCTGTTCCTAATTAGACACACCACAGAATTTATCCGTTGAATGATATTTTCTAAGTCCCAACCCCCACTCCTACCGTTCAATTTACATGAGTTCAAAAACTTGAGTTGCACCATTTTGCCTGTTTCTGAGCTGATGTAAGCCTCAACAAGATCTGCCTCTGAACCACTGGCCCAGCCTGAACTCCCAGTAATCTCCAGCCTAAACCCAAGTGTTTGCACCAGAAGCATCTGTTTCCTGAATATCCATGCATAGCTCTACATCCTCACATTCACTGATGCCATTCACCTTTTCCTGTGCTCCTCTTTATGACCATGGCCTAAGTTTTATTCCCCTTTGAGCCCTAGTGCCAGACAAGCTGCATACACAAGTGCCAAACCCGATCACTAACTCTTGCCCCTTCACACTTGTTCCCCTTTCTGTTATACCTAATGTGTTTATCTCTTACTTGGCACTGAGTGTAAGTTCTGTCCCATTATCACATATCTCTTTATTTCACCTCTTTTTTAAAAATTGAGATATAATTGACATATATTATTTAAGTTTAAAGTGTACAAACATTTTTTTTATGCCTTGTTGTTTATTTATTTTGAGAGAGAGAGAGCACGTGTGAGTGGGGAGGGACAGAGAAAGAGACAGGGAGAGAGCGAGAATCCCAAGCAGGCTCCTCACTGTCAGCACAGAGCCTGATGTGGGGCAGGGCCAATCGAGGGGCAGAGTTGGACTTGGGGATCAATACTCATGAACCGTAAGATCATGATCTGAGCCAAAATCAAGAGTTGAACAATTAACAGACTGAGCCACTCAGACACCCCACAACATGTTTATTTTATACACTTAGATATTGTAATATGATTACCACCACAGTGTTAGCTAAAAACTTCAATCATGTCACATAGTCACCATTTCTTTTTTGTGGTAGACATTTAAGATCTAGTTACTTAATGACTCTCAAGTACATAATACAGTATTATGAAATATAATCACAATGCTATGCACTAGATCCCCAGAACACATTCATCTTCAGATTGCAAGCTTTTAACGCTTTGACCAGCATATCCCAATTCCTCCACACCCAAGCCCTTTGTAACCACCATTCTACTCTACAGGTTTGGCTTTTATAGATTCCATATATAAGTGAAATAATACTTGGCTTTGACAGGGATTCCACTAAATCTATCAGGTGGCTTTGGGTAGTATGGACTTTTTATAATATTAATTCTTCCAATCTATGAACAAAGGACAGCTTCCCAGTTATTTATGCCTTCAATCTCTTTCATTAAAGTCATGTAGTTTTTAGTGTATGGATCCTTTGATTCTTCATTCAACTTATCCCTGTTTTATTGTTTTTGATGCTATTGTGAATGGGATTTTTTTTTTAATTTCTTTTTTAGACATTTCATTGTTGATGTATAGGAATGCAACTAATTTCTGTATGCTGATTTTAAATCCTGACACTTTACTGAATTTGTTGGTTACTTCCAAGTGTTTTTTGGTTAAGACTGGTCTCTATGTGCTCTCCCTGTGTACGCACATCACCTGTCTTGGGGCCGGGCATACACAGACAGCCACAGAGTCAGGGGAGGTACGGTTTGACACTCAGGGCATTGGGGGTGCCTGGGGGTCAGTTGCAGGGATCCTCAGGTGAGGTTTTCCCGGAAGCTCATGGGCAGAATTCCTGCTGGAGCCCAAAACACAGTCAGCAGTAACCATATCCCTTTAATGTCCTCTGATATTTGTATGCACGTCTTTTCCAATCTCCTCCCTAGTAGTGTCCCCCACAGCTGGGGAAGCCGGGCACTCACTCCACCCCTTCTCTTTCTCCTATGGGCAAGGTGACCAACCTGTTTCTCTTACCTACATCGATGTGTCCAAACTCTTCTGTTTTTCTTTCTCAAGTGGAGTGCTGGAACTTCTCCTCTGGAGAATCTGGACTTCTACAAGGGCTCTCTTGCTGGTGAGTATCTACACAAGCTGGTGATCTCCACATGCTCTTAGACTACAGCCAAAAGGGGCTTAAGCCAGTTCACAGTCTCCTGCTGGTTCCATAGCCAAAACCGATATCTGTTTGCCTCGTACCTGATCTACAGGTGGGCAAGACTCCTCCCAGGTCCCTTGGCATATGGTGTTGGACCCTACGACCACCACAGAGGCACTTTTGTTTATGAAAGGATGCTGAATTTTAGTTGCTAAAGGAGTGACAAAAAGGAAGGCATCTTATGCCTCCTTGATGTTGATGTCATTGTGTCTGCTCCTATGCAGTGGAAGCTTTCTACACACAAGAAATTCAACTAATATTAAATGGTGATGATGACCATGGGATGATAAGTAACAACACTGAATTCTGATGAGACAGCACAGGATTGGCTCAGATTTATTCCATAAATATTCACCGTCAACCTACTGGACACTGCTGGGAATATAAAGATGGGCTGGCAGCTGTATCAACCTGTGTTCCTCCTGGGAAATGAGGGCTCTTCCCTGAGAGTTCACATGTCAGCTTTGTTATCCCAGTGGAGTGCTTAGATCAGCTTTTACCCTTCTTGTTTCAAGAGAACGTGGGTAGAAAGAGGCTGTGGGTGTTCCACGAAGGGGTAAAAGCTCAAAGGAGTCAAGCAGTAAGAGCCTTTCCTATAGCAGGGAATGATCCATCAAGTGTGGAAATCCCATCTTGAAGCACAGGAAACAGCCTGCCTGCATTTGCACCCCTTCCCCAACAGAGGGCACCAATGGCCAGATTACAATAGCACCAGGCAGTTAGGCTTTAATTTTATTTCCCCCTCAACTCAATGGTCCTGTAAGAGCAGGAAGAAGAGAGAGAGGAGGAAGTGAAAGAATTGAATCTCCACTTTCTTCCCTGCTGGTCTTCAACCTCTGTACTAGACCTAAGATAGTGGAGGAGATGAAGACTTTAATTAGATATGACATTAATGTTGATTTAGACACTTTAAAACCTGAAAATGAGACTAGTCTTCAAAACCTGTGGAATCTATAATGCCATCAAGAGGTGATCTCTGGAATGTTTTTGAAGGCAGAGGTTGGAGAAAAGCTTGTTTCTTTGGAGTTCGGTCTATTCAATAAATGTGTTGTTCCATGAGACGTAAAAATCAGTATGATGTGAAATACCTCTGTATTTTCTTTGAGATCGCTTATCCTGTGTTGTGTATTTCATTCCCCTTATAAAAAGACCTTGAGATAAGTTCCTTGCTCAGAAAGAACTAAACCAAAGGTCAAGGTAAAGGCCTATCTCTGATAATCCTTCATTTTCTTGCCACTGTGGCGGTCACAACTTCCTCTACCTGAATCCAGATATAGCCGCCTTAAATTGTCTCTGTTGAAATACTTTTCTAAGGTACTCCTGACACAGAGCTCTGCTCTCCTGCTCATTCTGGTGCTTGTGTTTATATATTTCGTTACTGGTGTTATTGGTCTCCTATGAATGGTTCTTATCGTCTCGTATTTCTACTATAGATTGTGGCAAGTTCTTTCCAACATTGGTCTTGTGAAAGATAGAACAAGAGAAGACAAAGAAAGATTACCAGAGGCAGTGGAGGAGTAACATTGTAGCAATGAAACAATCATGACATACCTGCAATTGCAAACCAATTTTTTAAAACTGTGCAGATTTATTTTTATCCCAGAAACACATATTAAAGGAGAGAGTTTAGGGAACTTGTTCTTGTAAAGCCTAGAGGAGGTATCTCCTTACAATCAGTGGGAAATAAGTTATTCCTGTGACTATTCTTAATGTCAAAATTCTTCCCAACAGGAAGGGAAACCATCTTCTTCAGCCTTTAAATAGAATCCTTGAGACACATTCACCATCTATTAGCCACGTCTTAAACTCCCAAAGAAACACTTTTTGAAAGACTATTTGTTCTATTTTTAATAACACTTACAAAATTGATCCTAAGTGTGAATTGACTTTTTTGTTAGTTTTGCTGGCAAGGATATAGTTATATAAACTGTATTGCGGTGCCAAGTTTCTTCAAAACATATTTTTTAATAAAATATACCAAAAATGACAGGTTAAGTTGGTTGGATGAAAGATAAATCCCTTATCATGAGCTAAGTTTTCTTTAAATTTTAACCTAAATGATAGATTTTTTCAAAGATATTTTTTATTAAAATATGCTAGATGTAAGTAACTGAAACACAGCCAAGATACAGTCAAAATGATTGCGAATAATCCCTTGCATTGCAGGGAAAATAGATCTTAAAACTTAAGTTTAAAATTAGAAGAAAGATAAGTCTCACAAGCCTTCATTCTTAAAGTCTAAAGATAGACTGTGTAGGTCGATATTTCTTAAGAATATTGGCAGCTTGGTGTTGTCAGTACTTGATGGTTTGAATGAGGCCCACTCCAAGAACTTGGAAATAAGATCATCTTCTGAAGATCAATCTGTAGAGTCTGAAGAGTCAATCAAGAAATCAACTCGCATCCCTACCTCTTCTCTAAATGTAGTAACCAGAAAATGGGTGGCTAGAGCATAAGTTTTTAGTCAGTATATAGTTTCAAGGAGGGCTAGGGAACTAGGCAGAATCAATGCACCAAGCAGAAATACCCAACCATACCCACACCATCTGCCACTGGCATCCATGATGTTAGGGGACAGGCAAGAGGACACGCATCACAGCTGTCCTGAGAGCCTCCGATGCCTGTGACCCAAGATCAGCTCTCACCTACACAGCCACTACCCCACATCACTTATTTCCTCCTTGTGTGACTCTGGTGGGTGCCTCTGCTTACTAACATGGATCACACATAGAGTTCTAGCTGCAGAGTCTGAAAAATGCCATGTTAATATCCCAGCCTTCACTGAAGGCTCACAGGAAGGGAGCCAGAGGGGGTATAGAGTGAGACAAAGCAGTCTCTCCACAACTTTCTTATGCAAATACCTGCCACCTGTAATTTATAGACCTTACACATTGATTACCATTTTTCACTAATAAAAAACTAGTGAAGTATTGCCAAAAATGTGCTTATACCTAAAATGGATATGAAATGGATATGAAATGGATATGAAAATAAATCATGAAAGTTCTCAAGCAATTGATACCGGAAAAAAAAATCTCTATATAACATCAAGGATAATTAAATATGGCTACCTTGACATTTATTAAAATCAAGAATCCCAAACTCTAATAATTTCAGGCTAGTCACATAAATATGTGAAGTTCACGTAAGACAATGGTAAACGTGGCAGAACACGCTGACCGTTCCCCATGTCACTTGCTTTCTGTTGCAGAGGGGGAAAATACCTTAAATGTAATGGCAGAGAAGGGGAAGAAGACATTATTAGCTGTAGTATTAGATGGGCTTCATTTACCTCCCTGATCCTCTTTATCAAATCCGTGCACTTAGCTCCTAGCTGTTGTCACGATCAGCTGCTAACAGCTCACAAGAGCTCACTTCTTGAGAAAATTGCTAACAAACAACAGAAACAGCCTTACTCAGGAAACTATTTTCAGCCTACATATTGTAGCCTACAGCTAATGACTGAATGATATGGAGTGTAAATTCCAACCCCCTTGGGCCAGACTAACTCTATGGTACAATTCATACTCAGAACTCCCTCTGGGATCCCACATCCTTACCTAGCTTTCCCCTACCTGCCCTACCCAGCATGCCTCACTCATTTTCTCCTGAGAACTCTCCTTCACTATATCATCTGAACAAGAATCTGCCCAAGTTTTGTCTCCAGGGAATTAAAATGAACTAAGAAACTAGCTATTTTCAGTATTGTTATAGTAGAAAAATAGTAAGGAGCAAAGAGAAAAAAAGAAGGCACTAATACTTAGTAAAGAGAAATATATCAGAGCTAAACAGTATAAAAACACATGCATGTTAAAATGCTAAAATCTAGCAGTAGATAATATATCTTATTTTTAATTGTACATGCAACATGTTATAAAAATTGACCACAGATTAGACAAAAAAGAAAAAAACCCCAAAAGTTTCAAAATGAAATAATACAGCCAACATTATTTGACACAATACAATTAACCCAGAAAATAATAATAAAAACGATTAAAAAGACCTTTTTACATAAACCTTGAAAAGCATGCTGAAAACTCTTGGTTCAAGGCAGAAGACAAGACTTCAAAATTTATTGACAATAGCTGCAAACAAAACATATCAAGTCTGTGAGATACAACTAAAACAGTTTTAGTGTTGAATTCCCATAAAATACAAATACAAAATAAAAATCCATTGATTAAACACCCTACTCAAAAAACTTTGAAAGGAAAAGAAAGCAAAAAGAAATTAATAAAGATAAAAGCAAAAATTGATGGATTTGAAAACTGAAAAAGAGTTAAACTAATAAAATCGAAAAGTGTTAGTTGAAAATTTTAATACAATAGACAAATTACTAGCTAATTTAATCTAGAAATGATGGGAAAAAACAAAATTATCCAAAATTATAAGTGACAAAAGATAAATAACCATTAAAACAGAACATCAAGATTTTTTTTATAATGTTTATTTACTTTTAAGAGAAAGAGAGAGACAGAGACAGAGGCAAGCGGGGGGGGGGGGGGGGGGGGAGGGAGGGGAGGGGTTGGGAGGTGGGGTCAGAGAGAGGGAGACCCAGAATTCAAAGCAGGCTCCAGGCTCTGAGCTGTCAGCACAGAGCCCGATGCCAGGAGCCCACAGACGCCCCAAAATAGAACTTTTAAAGAAAATTGTGAAACTACTTTGCAAAACTCTGAGAAAATCCATTTTAAAATATAGATGAGGGACACATGGGTGGCTCAGTTGGTTAAGTGTCCGACTGTGGCTCAGGTCATGATCTCATGGTTCGTGGGTCCAAGCCCCATATCAGGCTCTGCGCTGACAGCTCAAAGCCTGGACCCTGCTTCAGATCCTGTGTCTCCCTCTTTCTCTGCTCCTCTCCCACTTGTGCTCTGGCTCTCTCAGTCTCTCAAAAATTAATAAACGTTAAAAAAATTGTTTTAATATAGATGAAATGGGCACCTGGGAGGCTCAGTCCGTCAAGCAGCCAACTTGGGCTCAAGTCATGATCTCGTTGTTTATGGGGTTGAGCCCCACATTGTGCTCTGTGCTGACAGCTTAGAACCTGGAGCCTGTTTCAGATTCTGTGTCTCCCTCACTCTCTGCCTCCCCTCCACTTGCACTCTCTCTCTCTCTCAAAAATAAAGAAAACATTAAAAAAATTTTAAATATAGATGAAACAAATAATTTTCTACAACAATGGAACAGAGGGACTTCCAGGTTTCTGTTCCACATGTAAGGAGCTTGGAAGTTGCCATTCCAGCCCAGCCCATGTAAAGAGCTGAACAGACTGAACCCTGGCAAAGATTACCTAAGCCAGGTGATCAAGGTTAACCTCATTAGTGGTATGTCATACCCCTGCTATGGGCCCCCTGGTAGGAAGTAATAAGAATGACACTTCAGCTCTGTGCTCTTCCTCCTAGAAACCCAGTGTAACCATGAAAACAACATCAGACAAACCCAAACTGAGAGACATTCTACAAAATACCTGAGCAATTCTTCTCAAGACCCCTCAAAAAATCGGAGAAATTGTCCCAGACCAGAAGAGGCTAAGGCAGCAACGATGATTAAATACAGTGTGATTATCTTTGATAAGAGTCCAGAACACAAAAAGGACATTAAGGAAAAACTAGTGAAATCTGAATAAACTTCAGAAATCAGTTAATAGTAACATATCAATGTTCGATCCTTAGCTGTGATAAATGTTCTGTATGTATCCTAAGTAACAATTGGGGAAAACAAGTATTAGCACTCTTTGCTCTGTCTTTGAAATTCTTTTGTAAATCTCAACTATTTTAAAATCAAAGTTTTTTTTTTTTAATATTTATTTATTTGGGGGAGAGTGCAAGCGGGGGAGGGACAGAGAACAGAAGATCAGTCTACCCTAGGTGATCCACACGTCCCTTGCTCTACCCTAGGTGATCCTTTCCATACATCCTTTCTCTCCTTGGAGGAGGCTGTCCCTGCATGGGTGTCAGATTGCTCACTCACCTTATGTCTTTAGCTCCATGGTGGGTTCAAGAAAAGTTACGATTTTGTCATTTATCCAGCTCTTTCTCATTGATAGATGGGAGCATGTTCTTTTCAGCTTTGCCCATCCTAGGTGTAAGACAAACTCCAGAGATTTCTCCCTAACTCTGAATACTACAGTCAAGCATGCATTTGGGAGGGGTGGTGATTATATTAATCACCATTAGAATATAATTCTAATTCTAATGGTGATTAGAATAATATACTTTTAAAACAGAGATTCTGGGGTGCCTGCGTGGCTTAGTCAGTTAAATGTCCAAGCCCTGATTTTGGCTCAGGTCATGATCTCACAGTTGGTGAGATTGAACCCTGCATCCACTGATAGCACGGAGCCGGCTTTGGATCCTCTCTCTCCTCTCTCTCTGCCCCTCACCTGCTCTTTTTTTTTTTCTCTCTCTCTCTCTCTGAAAATAAATAAATAAACTTTTTTTTTTAAAAAGAGAGAGATTCTGAAGATTTCAAAAGAATCATAGAATCGTAACAGTGCAAGGAATATATTAGAGGCAATCTAGCTTAGATAAATTCTTTAAGCCATGTCCTGTTTTATTAAAATTAACATTTCACTCATATTCCTTCCAGGAGGAGGTTGCTTCTAAGTAAAGATCACTATACTTCCTGCACATCCCTACCAATCAAAAAATATCTCTCACACTTTTCTTTCAACTGAAATGAAAAGCATAGGACATAAAACTTACAATATTGAGAATGTTTTCAAACTCTACACCCCTATCCTGACTCTGCTTAAATCAGTACTGTATATGGAATCTTCCCCCTCCTTAGTTAGAAAATAATTCACTATTCCAAACACTCCCCAAATAAATATTTTTCTTCTGTATATGTGCTTCTCAAAAAAGTACTTTTGACAGTGAATTCTTTACACTGACACAACAAACCAACGTGGTAGTAACAAAGATGGGGATAGATAACACGGGCAAGAGAGGGAGGACAGGTCTATCTCTTTTTGCAAGAAGGCTGAAAGGTGGGTTATAATAAAAAAGAACTGTGCCATCTAAGGACTCAATACTTCTAAGGCAAATGTGGTAAAGCACCAAACAGCCAAAGAACTGAGGTGATGGAACAGATTCATATCAAGTGTCTCTAGTCTCTGACCAGAAACAGAAACCCCCGTGAAGAAATCAGAAACATCTGCAATGTGAGACCTGAGGGACACAGCCCATCTTCGTTGTTTGTAATTCTCAAATGCTGGAAAAAAAATCCTGTAACGATTACCATTGACTAGTAAAACATAACCTTGGAGAAGTGTTCCCTTGTCATAAGAATCATCAGGCTTCCTATCAAAAATACAGATTCCTGGGAACCATTCCAGATCAAAAAACCAGAATCTCCAGGAAAGATTCCACAAAAGGTAAACTTTCTTTTTTTCTTTTTAAATGTGCATTTATTTTTGAGACAGTGTAAGTGGGGGAGGGACAGAGAGTGAGACAGAGGATCTGAAGCAGGCTCTGTGCTGACATGACAGCAATGAGCCCCGTGTGGGGCTTGAACTCATGAACTGCAAGATCATGACTTCAGCCAAAGTTGGACACTCAACCAAGAGAACCACCAAGGTGCACCTTGTTTAAAACAAAACAAAACAAAACTATTTTATTTATTTTTTAATTTAATTTTTATTTTTTAAAATTTACATCCAAATTAGTTAGCATATAGTGCAACAATGATTTCAGGAGTAGATTCCTTAAGCCCCTTACCCATTTAGCCCATCCCCCCTCCCACAACCCCTCCAGCAACCCTCAGTTTGTTCTCCATATTTATGAGTCTCTTCTGTTTTGTCTCCCTCCCTGTTTTTATATTATTTTTGTTTCCCTTCACTTATGTTCATCTGTTCTGTCTCTTAAAGATCTCATATGAGTGAAGTCATATGATTTTTGTCTTTCTCTGACTAATTTCACTTAGCACAATACCCTCCAGTTACATCCACATAGTTGCAAATGGCAAGATTTCCTTCTTTTTGATTGCTGAGTAATACTCCATTGTATATATATACCACTTCTTCTTTATCCATTCATCCATCGATGAACATTTGGGCTCTTTCCATACTTTGGCTATTGTTGATAGTACTGCTATAAACACTGGGGTGCAATTGCCCCTTTGAAACAGCACACCTGTATCCCGTGGGCAAATGCCTAGTAGTGCAATTGCTGGGTCATAGGGTAGTTCTATTTTTATTTTTTTGAGGAACCTCCATACTGTTTTACAGAGTGGCTGCACCAGCCTGCATTGCCACCAACAATGCAAAAGAGATCCTCTTTCTCCGCATCCTCGCCAACATCTGTTGTTGCCTGAGTTGTTCATGTTAGCCATTCTGACAGGTGTAAGGTGGTATCTCATTGTGGTTTTGATTTGTATTTCCCTGATGATGAGTGATGTTGAACATTTCTTCATGTGTCGGTTGGCCATCTGGATGTCTTCCTTGGAGAAGTGTCTATTCATGTCTTTCGCCCATTTCTTCACTGGATTATTTGTTTTTTGGGTGTTGAGTTTGAAAAGTTCTTTTTTTTTATTTTTGAGACAGGGAGAGACAGAGCATGAACAGGGGAGGGTCAGAGAGAGGGAGACACAGAATCTGAAACAGGCTCCAGGCTCTGAGCTGTCAGCACAGAGCCCAACGTGGGGTCGAACTCACGGACTGTGAGATCATGACCTGAGCCGAAGTCGGACCCTTAACCGACTGAGCCACCCAGGTGCCCCTGATAAGTTCTTTATAGACTTTGGATTCTAACCCTTTATCTGATATGTCATTTGCAAATATCTTCTCCCAATCTGTCGGTTGCCTTTTAGTTTTGCTGATTGTTTCCTTCACTGTGCAGAAGCTTTTTATTTTGATGAGGTCCCAGTAATTCATTTTTGCTTTTATTTCCCTTGCCTCCAGAGACGTGTTGAGTAAGAAGTTGCTGCAGGCAACATCAAAGAGGTTTTTGCCTGCTTTCTCCCCGAGGATTTTGATGGCTTCCTGTCTTACATTGAGGTCTTTCATCCATTTTGAGTTTATTTTTGTGTATGGTGTAAGAATGTGGTCCAGGTTCAGTTTTTTTGCATGTAGCTGTCCAGTTTTGCCAGCACCACTTGCTGAAGAGACTGTCTTTATTCCATTGGATATTCTTTCCTGCTTTGTCAAAGATTAGTTGGCCATATATCTGTGGGTCCATTTCTAGGTTCTCTATTCTGTTCCATTGATCTGAGTGTCTGTTCTTGTGCCAGTACCATACTGTCTTGATGATTACAGTTTTGGAGTATAGCTTGAAGTCTGGGATTGTGATGCCTCCTGCTTTGGTTTTCTTTTTCAAGATTGCTTTGGCTATTTGGGTCTCTTCTGGTTCCATAAAAATTTTAGGATTATTTGTTCTAGCTCTGTGAAGAATTCTGGTGTTACTTTGATATAGATTGCATTGAATATGTAGATTGCTTTGGGTAGTATTGACATTTTAACAATATTTGTTCTTCATATTCAGGAACATGGACTCCTTTTCCATTTTTTGTATCTTCTTCAATTTCTTTCATAAGCTTTCTATGGTTTTCAATGTATCGATTTTTCACCTCTTTAGTTAGATTTATTCCTAGGTATTTTATGGTTTTGTGTGCAACTGTAAATGGGATTGATTCTTTGATTTCTCTTTCTGTCACTTCATTGTTGGTGTATAGGAATGTAACTGATTTCTGTGCATTGATTTTATATCCTGCAAATTTGCTGAATTCATGAATCAATTCTAGCAGTTTTTTGGTGGAATGTTTTGGGTTTTGCATATAGAGTTATCATGTCATCTGTGAAGAGTGAAAGTTTGACCTCCTCCTAGCTGATTTGGATTCCTTTTATTTCTTTGTATTGTCTGATTGCAGAGGTTAAGACTTCTAATACTATGTTGAATAACAGTGGTGAGAGTGGACATCCCTGTCTTGTTCCTGACCTTAGGGGGAAAGCTCTCAGTTTTTCCCCATTGAGGATGAGTTTCTTTATGCTTTTGATTAACTGATTTATGTATTTGGGTTCTCCCACATTTGGCGCATAAATGTTTATAATTGTTAAGCCTTCTTGGTGGACAGACCCCACCCAGATTATGATATAATGCCCTTCTGCATCTCTTGATACAGTCTTTGTTTTAAAGTCTAGATTGTCTGATATAAGTATGGCTACTCTGGCTTTCTTTTATTGGCCATTAGCATGATATATGGTTCTCCATCCCCTTATTTTCAATCTGAAGGTGTCTTTAGGTCTAAAATGGGTCTCTTGTAAACAGCATATAGATGGATCTTGTTTTCTTATCCATCCTGTTACCCTATGTCTTTTGATTGAAGCATTGAGTCCATTGATGTTTAGAGTGAGTATTGAAAGATATGAATTTATTGCCATTATGCTTGTAGAGTTGGAGTGTCTGGTGGTGTTCTCTAGTCCTTTCTAATCTTTTGTTGCTTTTGGTATATATATATATATATATATATATATATATATATATATATTCTTTTCATCTTTTCTCCCCTCAGAGAGTGCCCCCTTAACATTTCTTGCAGGGCTGGTTTAGTGGTCACAAACTCCTTTATTTTTTGTTTGAGAAACTTTGTATCTCTCCTATTTTGAGTGATGGCCTTGCTGGATAAAGAATTCTTGGCTACATATTTTTCCGATTCAGCACACTGAATATATCCCACCATTCCTTCTGTCCTGCCAAGTTTCTGTGGATAGGTCTGCTGCAAACCTGATCTGTCTTCCCTTGTAGGTTAGCAACTTTTTTTCCCTTACTGCTTTCATGATTCTTTCCTTGCCTGAGTAGTTTGTGAATTTGACTATGATATGCCTTGTTGATGGTTGGTTTTTGTTGAATCTAATGAGGGTCCTCTGTGCTTCCTGGATTTTGATGTCTCTGTCTTTCCCCAGGGTAGGAAAGTTTTCCACTATGATTTGCTCACATAACCCTTCTACCCCTATTTCTCTCTCTTCCTCTTCTGGGACCCCTATGATTCTGATGTTGTTCCTTTTTAATGAGTCACTGATTTCTCTAATTCTTAAATCATGCTCTTTTGCCTTAATGTCCCTCTTTTTTCCTGCTTCATTATTCTCTATAAGTTTGTCCTCTATATCGCCGATCTCTGTTCTGCCTCATCCATCCTTGCTGCCGCTGCATCCATTTGTGATTGCAGCTCAGTTATAGCACTTTTAATTTCATTCTGGCTATTTTTTATTTCTTTTATGCCTGCAGAAAGGGATTCTAATCTATTTTAAACTCCAGCTAGTATTCTTATTATCGTGATTCTAAATTCTGGTTCAGATATCTTGCTTGTATCTGTGTTGGGTTAAATCCCTGGCTGTTGTTTCTTTGTGCTCTTTCTTTTGGGGTGAATTCCTTCATTTTGTCATTTTTAAGGGAGAAAAGGAATTAACGAGGTAGAAAAACTGAAATAAAAAATTAAAATTAAAAATTACAAACACACACACAAATCGAATAGATGATGCTAGATTCTAGGTGTGTTTTGGTCTGGGTGTTGAAAGTGATTTGACAGATTAAAGGAAAAAAAAGGGGGGGCAGGGGAAAAGAAAAGGAAATCATTTGAGAATTTGAAAAAATGAATACACTGAAGTAGACTAAAATGAGATGATGGGGGTAAAATAGAATTTGAAAAAAAATACACAAAAGTAAAAATATAGTAGAAAAAAATTAAAGAAAAATATTTTTAATAAAAATTAAAAACAAATGTGAATTTTTTGTTTTCTGTATTTAAGAAAAAAGAAATGAAAAAGAAAAAAGATAAAAATGAAAGAAAAAAGAAATAGTTTGAAATTTTGAAAAAGTGAAAATACTGTAGGATACTAAAATAAAATAATGGAAGTAAAATAGAGTTTGAAAAAATTTACATAAAAGCAAAAAATATAGTAATTAAAATTAAATAAGAATATTTTTAATAGAAATTGAATGTAAAAAATAAAGTTTTTCTCTTTTTGCATTCAAGAAAAAGAAAAGAAATGAAAGAGGGGGAAAAAAGAAAAAAAAGGAAATCGTTTGATTATTTGAAAAAGTGAATACACTGTAGTAGACTAAAATAAAATAATGGAAGTAAAATAGAATTTGAAAAAATTTACACAAAAGTAAAAAATATAGTAATAAAAATTAAATAAAGGTATTTTTAATAAAAATTGAAAATAAAAATGAATTTTTCTCTTTCTGTATTAAAGAAAAAGAAAATAATTGTAAAAAAGAAAAAGAAAAAGGGGAAAAAAAGAAAGAAAATTGAATAGATGAACTTGCTAACAGATTGAAGTAGGACTGAAATTACTTTGTTTTCCCCTAGAAGTCAGTCTATGTAGCTCTTTACAGTCCATAAATCAAGCCAGTGGTGAGTCTTGTGTTCTTTAAGAGTGAAGTTGGCCCAGTTGGGCGGGGCTCAGTGTAACAGCTCCACTCTCCACTAGGTGGCACTGCTAGCCTACTGGGGTGGATTGTTGCTGTGCTTGTAGGTGTGTTTGCGCAGGTGCAGGAGCCGTGAAAATGGCGCCACCAGGCTACCCAGTCTGTTCTCCCGGATCAGCAATCGTGCACCCATCCTCTGTCTTCAACTTTCGTCCACTCCCCGCTTTTCCACTCTCCGTGACCAGGCCCCAGGCAGTACTTCTCTCCCGAGTTTTGTCTCAGATGCGGCTGTTTTCCCCACGCCTTACTTCTAAAGGACTGTGTTCTGCCCCTCTGCAGGAGGGTCTCACCGAGCAATGGCTGAATGTCGGCTGCACCCAGGAACGCCCGCTGGACCCTGTTGTTGCCGGTGCCCCAAGACTCAGCCAGGTGCCAGCCCGTCCCAGAAAACGTTCATGATACAGTGTAGTAGCAGCGTTTCAGGGATTATGGAAAATCCCACCACACATGTGGCACCAGGCTTCACCCTTAATGACCTTGCCCCAGCACCAGCGAACGTGGCCGCCTTCCAGGTTCTGCTGGGACCACGTGGCTTCAACAGTCTCTACCAACTGTCCTTCCAGCAGTGAAACCACTTTTCCCTGTGTGGCCCAAGAACCTCCCAGACCCCACTCTGTTCCTGGGGATTCGCCCTTCCCATCAGAGCACCAGCAGGTATCGAGCTGCAGAGTTGCAGCCTTTGTGCTCCCCTTGTTTACAGTCTTAATGGAATTTAAACCCTCTCCTTTCTCCTTTCTCCCCTTTTAGTTTAGTCCCTGCGACTGTTTCCAATTTTCCCCTTTCTCTCCAGCTGCTTTTGGGGAGGGGTGATTTTCCCCTATTCTCCCCCTCTCCCCAGTCTCTGTCTTCTCTCCGCCCACAAAAGCGTTTCCCTACCTTCGTGGCTTCTTGCTCCCCAAGTTCAGCTCTCTGTGCCACGTACCTGCTGAATTCTGTGGTTCAGGTTGTGCAGATTGTTGTGTTAATCCTCCAATCAGTTTTCTAGGTGTGTAGGATGGTTTAGTGTTGGTCTGGCTGTATTTCATGGACGCGAGACACACAAAAAGCTTCCATGCTGTTCTGCCATCTTGGCTCCTCACCCCCAAAAAACTATTTTTTTAAGTTTATTTATTTATTTTGGGATAGAGAGCACACGCACATGCAAAAGCAGGGAAAGGGCAGAAACAGAGAGGGAGAGAGGATCCCAAGCAGGCTCCAGGCTGCCGGTGCTGGGCTGGACACGAGGCTGGACACAGGGCTTAGGTTCACAAACCGTGAGCTCCTGACCTGAGCTGAGATCAACGGTTGGATGCTTCACTGACTGAGCCACCCAGGTGCCCCAGAACTGAGACCCATGGGATTCCTTGGCTCAGAATTATTTGGGGAACACAGTTGGAACACAGCCTCTTCAACCATTCCTTGCCCTAAACAGCATTTTTGTATTATTAGCCAATTATTTCTGATAATCAAGGCCAAATAACCCTGATGCTTAACACTAAAATATTAAATATGAGGAGTTGCCTGTGTGCTTGTTAAACTATAATTTCTTTTCTGGAGATACAAACGGAAGAAACTCAGTGTTGAATTCACCTTACAGTAAATTTTAGTGAGAAGCTGGTAGCAAGCAAACTGAAGTGTTTTATTTTTGCCTGAATGATTTCCTTTAGAAAATTATTCAAGGACAAGATATAACCTTTTTAAACAAATTATTCCAATGAGTGTAAAATTATATGAGCAGGAACAAATCAAAATTTATTCATAAACATATGACTGACAGAGTAGAATCATTGCTCTAAACCTCTTGAGAATATGTCTCAGACTGAACCTAGATTGAGAGCCTCTTTGTGAACTATCCACGGCCACATACTTCAGTGGAAATATGTTTGTTTTAGACAAAAGGAGTTTCTAATGAAGAGAACTTTGTCTTTTATAGTAAAGATGAAAGGCATTGAGGCTTGGTTTTAATTTGGGGGAAAAGGATGAAAATACTGCAGAGACTTGTTTTGTTTTTTAAGTTTTTATTTACCAGAGACTTCTTTGAATTCTCCTACAAACTACCTCCTGGGCTCTTATCACTGACCCTTAAGCAGTGTTTCTTAATGTCTGGCTTGAGATTATTGGAGTCAGGAGTACTTGAAATTAAGTGTTTAAAATGCTAATTCCTAGGTCCCCTTAGACTTAAAGAAGTCACATTTTAAGTGTGTAAGCCAGAAGATACATTTTTAAAAGCATTCCAAATTATATAGATGAACACAGAAATTGGAAAAATCAGTGCCCTGAAGTATGGACCAGCAAATCTTTTCTGGAAAAGGCCAAATACTAAGTATTTTTACTTTATTCTTAAACCACTTTTTTTGAAGTATGGGTGACATATAAAAGGTTGTACATATTTAATGTAGATAGTTGTATGAGTTTGAGGATAAGTATACACCTCTGAAACCATCATCACCATTAAGATCATGGACGTATTCATAACCTCCCATGGTTTCCCCCAGCCCCCTCTATTATTATTACTATTACTATTTTGGTGTGATAAAAATATTTAATGTAAGATCTGTTCTTTTAGCAAATTTTAAGTATACAATACAATATTGATAGCTATAGGTACTGTGCTATATAGGGATTGCTCGAACTTATTTATCTTGCAAAACTGAAACTGTGTACCCTTTGACCATCATCTCCCCCATTTCGCTCTCCCCGCTGCCCCTGGCAGCCACTTTTCTATTCTCTGCTTCTGCGAGTTTGATTATTTTCGATTATCCATGTAAATTATATCACATAGGGGCGCCTGGGTGGCTAGTCGGTTAAGTGTCCCACTTTGGCTCAGGTCATGATCTCGCGGTTTGTGAGTTCAAGCCCCACATCGGGCTCTGTGCTGACAGCTCAGAGCCTGGAACCTGCTTTGGATTCTGTGCCTCCCTCTCTCTCTGCCTCTCCCCTGATCATGCTCTGTCTCTCTCTCAAAAATAAATAAACATTAAAAAAAAGTTTAATGATATCACTTAGTATTTATCTTTCTGTGCCTGGTTATTTCACTTAGCATAACGTCCTTCAGGTCTATCCATGTTGTCACACATGACAGGATTTCCATCGTTTTTAAGGCTGAATAACATCCCACTGAATGTATAAAGCACTTTTTCTTTATCCATTCATCTGTCAGTGGACCCAGGTTGTTTCCCTGTCTTGGCTATTGTGAATAATGCTGCAGTGAACATGTGAGTGCAGGTATCTCTCAAGATCCTGACTTTAATTCCTTTTGATAAAGATCCACAAGTGGAATTGCTGGATCATATGGTAGTTCTATTTTTCATTTTTTGAGGAGATAATGTAATTTTAGAATGCATTTAGCTAGAATGATAAACAAAACTATACTACTTGTATCCAGAATGTTTTTGTGTTGTCTACCTTTAAAAGACACTTATTAATTCTAATAATTTTAATAAGAAAACTCAGAAACTCCATTCATAATTAAGTGCCTCTTTTATTTGTAGCCTGTTTAGAAACTAACTCTTACTTTTGGAGCTCTGGGACAAATTATAATATTCCCCATTGAAATCTCTACCAGTTGCCTTTTGTCTTAATGTCTTTTGATCTGACTCTACTAACATTGTTAAGTGAGAGAAAGAATGTACTCTTATGTTTGCAAAACTTATTTCATACCAAATTTCTATAATTTTCTAGAACCAATATCAGAACTTCAGCATCAGCTTTATTTTTATTTTATACCAAAATACTCCTACATCCAAGAGGCATAAAGTTCTCTTCAAGGGTAAACTTTTTATGATCAAAGGCACTCCTAGATACCACAGGCCCCCAACCACCATGCCTTCTCTTTCTGCCTTCGCCGCTCTCATGGCCTCCTAATTCCCACATCTGCCACACATGCACACACGTGCTCGCATGCGCACACGCTGCACATCCTCTCTTCTTCCACAGACCCCTAATCGTTGTTGCCTGGGTTTTACCTATTTCCTAATCCAATGTTTGCATAGGAGAAAGTGTAAGTGATTACAACAGATAAAAAGGAAGAGAATTGAAAGGAGTGGAGAAAGTATTGTCGTGAGGTAGCCATGAAATGAAATAACAGCATAGAGAAGGAGCTGTGTGTAAATCTCTGCCTTCATCTGATGACAGATGTGTTGATGCAGAATTTGAGGGCTAGGATAGACCTGTGAGTCTTCCAGTACAAAGCCCTCTGTTAGCAGATAAAGAAAAAAAAAAAGGAGTAGAGAGTGGGTGACTTAATTCAGGAATTTAAATAGGTGTTGAGGAAACTAGAATTAGAAACTATATGTCAGTTTTTCCATTAAGATGTTTGAGTTTTGTTTTTGTTTTTGTTTTCGTTTTTCCTATTCATACATCCTTAGTAGCATGTACTCCTCCTAACCCATATGAGATAAGACTGGTATTTTCACCCCCGCATTATCAGCACAGTGATAGTGGTGGTGTATTCATCAGGACTCAGGGTTTGAGGGAACTGACTGTACTCAGATTGCACAAAGAACTATGATTAGTTTATGCTAATTAATTTGGGTTTATTGCATAAATACACCAAGAGTAAATTAAACAGTAAACAGTATAAATTGTCCCATAGCCAGGTCTCACGGAGCACTGGAATGTTAGTTGCAAAGCAAGTCTAAGGATCCAAAATTCTTGTTCCTATTCAACAGCAGACATCCTTGCTCCCTATTCCAGTGTTCTAATATGATGTTGACTCAGCTAATCTCTAAATGTAATGCTCTTATTTTTACTAATAACAGACTTTTTCCCCTTTCTCTGTGTGTATGACTAATACCACTCCCTTAGAAAAATGGCAATCACCTTTTAACGTGGAACGACCCAAACATGACAGAGCACTTGTGTGTGCCCACTTCAAAGGCCATGAGTTAACCCCCAGATCTGGTTCTTTTAGGTCAGATGCCCATCTTGTGTCAATCAGTTATGGCGAGGGTGGTGGCAAAAATCATGGCATCATATGAAATAAAATACGCCTCAGTGGAGGCCATGGGTATAGCAGCCCTATGGTTTCCCAAAAGGTCATTGTAACCACTTCACATGTTAAGCACTTCGCATGGCCTTCCCTATGAAGAAACAAGCTTTAAAAACAACCCCCACCGGGGCGCCTGGGTGGCGCAGTCGGTTAAGCGTCCGACTTCAGCCAGGTCACGATCTCGCGGTCCGGGAGTTCGAGCCCCGCGTCGGGCTCTGGGCTGATGGCTCGGAGCCTGGAGCCTGTTTCCGATTCTGTGTCTCCCTCTCTCTCTGCCCCTCCCCCGTTCATGCTCGGTCTCTCTCTGTCCCAAAAATAAATAAAAAATGTAAAAAAATAAAAAAATAAAAATAAATAAAAATAAATAAAAACAACCCCCACCAAAAAAAAAAATATACACAATGAATGAATACAGAATATATATGTGTAGTACACATAAAGCAGAGAGATTTTGGATTACAATTGAATGTACACAGTAGTCACACCTGAGACCACAGTAAATGATGACAAAGGAGGGGTGGGGTGGAGGCATCAACCTTTACAGATGAAGAGAAAGGAAGAGGGGACAAGAAAAACAGTATTTTGTGGGCAAGAGCACAGACGTTTGGTAACTGACTCAGCACTACTGAGAAAGTTGAATCCTAAACTGACAATATTAGAAAATCAAAAAGCAAGGCAATTTATACCACATGACTCATGAAGGAGATGAAGGCTCCGGGCACCTCTGGAAGTGGGGGTGAAAGTAGAGAGAGAACAAGAGATGTTGCTAAAGTCTGTTAAAGAGAGTAGTGGCCTCCATAGTTCCTCTGCCTGCCATGGCAAAGCCTGGGGCTTATTCTCCAGGGAGGATGAAACAGAGGGTAGGTCAAGTGGATGGCACTGGCACAGCTAAGATAGGGTACCATCCTGGAAAAGTGCCTTCTGCCAGGACTCAGGTTCCAGAATCCCAGCAGCTGAGTTTATACCTTTCAGGCAGGAGATTAGAAACACTTTCCTGAAGAATTCGACTACTAGGGGTTCCCTAGCCAAATGCCAAGCCAGATCACCCAGCAGTGGATCCCACCACATTCAACACATGACAGTCCTGTGCAGAGAGCTTCCCCTCAGCCTTTTAGCACCGGATTCTTCAATAGGATTGAATAGCATGTCCAGATATTTGGTGAAAGCTTCTAGTAGGAAAGGCAGAGAAACAAGAACACAGGGAAAAGTAGCTTGGAGGAAATAAAAATTTGAAAGGACCTAGTGGTGAATACTCCCCTAAAAAAAAATCACAGCTCTTTGCAAGGGTGTTATTGCTTTTCCTCCCATCAAGAGAGTCCATTTGAATATGGGCTGGCTGGTGACAGACTTGGAGAGTTTGTCAAGGGGGCCTATAAGCCTCTGCTATTGCTCTCTTAGAACCTGGGAATTGCCCGGAATCATGAGAAATAGTAAATGAAATTGTTCTAAACCACCAAGTTTGACATGTGTTCATTTTAAGATTGCATAAGAATCATGGTCTTACCTTTTTAAAACTATGCTTTAGCAACAGCCAGGTCTTCATTTTTCTCAGGTTGAGAGAATGCCTAAAACTGGGCGGGGGGTGGGGGCTGGGAGGCAAAATAAGCATGTTACTTAGAATAATGGACATTAATGTCAAAAGAAACCATGAAAGCTTGAAATTGTCATTTTTCCTTATAATCTTTACAAAAAACTCTTGTTTTATCAAAGTCTTGTGCATGTGTAACTTGGATAAAAGTTAAAACTACATCCTAAAATGTAAAGGCCCAAGAAAAAAGATAGAGAAAGAAATGTACCAAAATGTTCCTGATGCTACTGATTGCCTGAATGGTCGGTTGCAAGTGATTTTTATTTTGTATTGTTTTGAATATGTACTGATTACATATTCTCTAACTTTTCTCTATTTTCCAAATTTTCAATAGTGAGTATATATGGCTTACATAATCAGAAAAAAAAAAACTTGATGAGTTAGAGAAAAAAATAAGCAAGAAAGTCTTCTTGACCATGTTTAACTGCTAGGCTCTCCTGCACTCCCATGTCCCTTCCCATTCTCTTCAGGCTTCTGAATGTTTTCATCTCTTTCTCACTCTCACACATAATGAGAACACACAATCAGTTCCTTGACAATTGTCAATTCTTTTTAGGTTTTTGGTTCTTCCTGAAAACAAACCTTCTCAGAAAAACAAACTGGTCTGTATATGGCAGCTTTCTTTGATTTCTAGACATTCTCTGTGTTTCTGTATAACTTTTTGTCTCTCCCCTATCCTAACCCCTAAGACTACTGGCTCTGCCATCCTATCCTACTCTCCCTCATCTAGAAGTACCAAACTCAGATCCTCCATGTTCATGATTTGACTGCAGGATAGTGATTCGACACATCTGTGTTAAATCATAATCCACTTTCCCAAGCTGTTTTTCCTCACAGTCAGGACTGATGTTGGCCAGAAGAATGACAGAAGTACCATTTGTCTCTGGTTCCACCCCTTGTAAGCTCTTTTTAAGGGGAGCTGTGATGTTGAATGTCACTGTTCACACTATAACACCATCTTGTAGGCTGTCGATACTGTTGCTCATGTTACAGGTTGATCTGCATGAAATACGTGCACTATCCACAAACCTGAGAGTCTTGCAGAAAGGATCATTTAAGGAAGCCACACATAGGAGAAAGATTTTTCAAGGTATTAGTTCTTTCCTTCTTAGAAGAAAGGCTAATTTCCAAATAAAACAGTGGAGACAGGGAGGGCTGAGAGGAAAGGATAAAGACTTGCCTTTCACTGAGACATAAATATTTTATATGTGAAAGCTAGGATTAGTTTCTACTCTGGTCTTTGAATGTTTTTTTATTCTTTAGCTAAAATGTGCTTTTCCAAATTACAGCAGGAATATTATAATACAGCAGTACTTTCTAACCCTGCCACTGTGTCACACTCAACTGTTGTGGTTCACTCCTTTAAACTGTGCTTCAGATTACATAGATAAGTGATTATTAATACTGTACATATTTATGTACTTGATAAATTATTTTCAATATTTGCATTTTTGGTGAAAAAAGTCTCCCTATGTAGAGGAGAGGAGGGAGTCAAAAGGAAAAAAAACTATTATAAGCTAAGGGCAGGGCTAAAGTATTGAGCAAAGTATGAGTCTTCATGACTAAAATGTTCACTCCTATCTAAAAAAAACATACTACAGTCAATTGTTTGAATAAACAATTCTAAGAGCATGAAAAGATCCTTGTTTTTACATGGAGCACAGCTTGTATTTATATACAGTGTAAGGTATTAAAGTATAAACACAAGAAGTCGCTGCAATAGGTAATAACACCTACTTCCTTTGTGATGAGGGACTAGGAAGCTCTCAACTGTGTTGGAGAAAAATCATCCATGGGAAAGAAGGAGGGAAGAGAAAAAGAAGGAAGGAAGGGAGGGAGGGAGGCAGGAAGGAGTAAGGAGAAAAGAAGGAAGGAACCCTACTGATTTAAACTGTATTTACCAACTCTAATCCACCAAGAAATTTTAGAAATACTGATTTATGTCAAGAAAAACATTTTTTAAGGTTATTTATTAATTTTGAGAGAGAGAGAGAGAGAGAGAGATAGTACATGGGCGTGCACAAGCACAAATAGGGCAGGGGCAGAGAGAGGAGGAGAGAGGATCCCAAGCAGGCTCCATGTTGTGCAGAGACTGACATGGTGCTCGATCCCAGGAACTGGGAGATCATGACCTCAGCCAAAATCAAGAGTCAGATGCTTAACCGACTAAGCCACACAGGAGCTTCAGGAAAACATTTTCATCTTACATTCAGAAATGGGGAAAGGGATGGTCTGGTCATATCAAAAAGGGAATATTAAATTCTCTCTTTTTAAACTGCTAACAATAATAATCTATAGTTAAGACTTTTTGCTTAAAGGTACCAAAGAAAATAAGAAGACAAAAAAGAAAATTAACTTTATTGTATCTCCCAGAGTCTGTGGGCATAGCCAGCTGTGCATGATGTAATAGGGGGTACTGCAATAGATGGGCACAGAGGCCAGCACAGGAGATTTGAGCCACATACTTGGATTTGGAGAACTTTTGGAATCTGGGTTTTTTTTTCTTTGTTTGTCAGGTGGTACTAAAATGTTTTAATTTTATAAAATAAAAAAGATGGAGAGATAGAAAACTAAATGTGATAGAGATTAAAATAATAAAAAAAATCTACAGAGAGTGGAGTTGGGATGGGGAAGTTAATTACCAATTTCTATTCTGATTCTTCCACCTTATATTTTATCATAGCTCTTGGATATCACTTTAAACACAACTTTGTCTTTTCCTTATAACCCCATAACAAATTCCCCTTCTCTTCCCTTCATATTTTCAAATATACCCCTCTTCTCTCTTATTCCCTCCACTTTTCTTCCTTGTCTTTCCTCTTCTATTTCCTATTTTTCTTTCCCTAATAGCAAGAGACATGCAAAGTGTAGAACAAAATGGGAGTATTATTTTTAAATGAAATGGGGGAAAATGTCAAGAAACAGCAGAATATTTGGGAGGTCAGTTCGATTATGCTTCCTCTCTGCAAAGACAAGATGAAAAAAAGAGGAAGAGGAGAAGAAGAAGGGAGAGAGAAGGAGAGAGAAGGGGGAGAGAAGAGGGAGAATCTGGAGGAAGAGCAGATGGAGAGAAGGAGAGGAAAAAGGGGAGAAGAGGAGGATTTCCACAAATAATCTCCAGTGATCTTTGGGGGCAAAGGGACCCAAGTTTGAAGTACTAAGGAGTGACTGAGCCAAAGAAGGGAGATCAACGCAGAAGAGTAAGATGAAGAGTAATAGAGTGTACTAATGAGGTGGGAAAGGAATAGGATTAGTGGTAAATATAAAGCAAAAAAGAAAATGTGTAAATTGGATTGTTAAAATTATATTCAGTGCTTTCAGTTGTGTAAATCAAAGGTATGAAAATCCACTAGAAAGGCTTTTGTTTCAATAGTATCAAATGTCATAATGAATTAGAAAGCAAAATCATAACCAAGGACATTGTTGAAAAAATTCATTAATAACGCTTAAAAAGTTATAGCACACATAAATTGTTAAGTACTGCCCACTCAAAACAATTAATAATTCAACTTAATATGTAGCTCCTAGTCCAGACAAATGGTTTTAGCATATTTACTTAAATAATGAAAGATTTCATTAATTATGAAGGCTGGTAGTGGGATAAAAAGCTATTCAAGGCATTCAAATTGTTCTTTTTCTAGGATATGCTCTTATATGGAGTGTTGAAATGAAAAGGTGAGATTTGCAATCTATTAGAACACCAAAAACTAAGAGCTATAATATTGCTAAATACTTATTTGTACTCAATATTATGCAGTCTGTAAGGCTTTCCTTCTTTTCTTTTTAATTTGATGATCATACCCAACAAATTGCCTGATTTATCTCTAATTATCTTGTCAAAATTCTAAATAATAAATTTTTACATAAGTAGAATTATAGCCAGGTAAGAAATTTTTTAAGCTTCTAGCATATCTACTAAATAAAATATACTATGATAGACAAAGAGGATTATCAATAAATTTAATTTCTATTAGTAGGACAACTGCGTTAGAGCAAACTAATCATTTGTGAAGAGTGGACATACTTTAAAAATACATTTAATTAAATACATTTAATTCAGTCAGAATTGCTGGTCTTCTCTTTGCTCAAGACCTTATGTATATTAGGCATTAAAATGGGTCAAATAATTTTAGGTGAGAAACAAAAATACAAGTGATTATAAAACCACACTTGCTCTTATGTATACTTTAATATTTAATAGTTCAATAGTACAGTGGAAAGAGTACTATAGTAGTACAGTATCTGAAGTAGGAGAGATAAAAATAATAATGGAAAGACCTGGAAATCCCCACGGATTGGTAAGAATAATGCAGTGCCTTCCACCGACATCACAGGGAAGGAAAGTTTGAAAAGGTGGTGAAAAGCAAGAGCTAAGGCCCAGAGGTAGGCATCTCTTATTTCTGAAGTTTCTTCCCTTGTAGCAATCTGAAATCAAATCCTCTGTGATTTTAATCCCCTGATATTTTTCCTGTCTCTGGAGTTATGCACACTAGACCTATTCATTCCTTTAAAAGACGGCTTTTAATTACTGCTGATTGTGTCTGAGTCTTCTGTAAGTAAAGATCTTCTGTTCCTTCTTAAATGACAATTTTTAAGTGTTTCTTAACTGTCAAAATTTTGAATCACTTTATTATCTTCATTGTGTTCTTCTAAATCAGTTTCAGATTGATCATACTATTTCAAGTGTGTTGTCAAATGCCTTTCAGTGGTGACAAAGCAAAACTGGATTACAAGATCTCCTGCTCCCAAACACAGATGAATAAACAATTACCAAAAATGACAAATGTACTGCAATCAAAGAAAAAAGTAGAAAATTCTGGGCTTTTTTACATGGCTCTGAACTCCCAAGAAATATTATCAAGGGAAAAAGTGGATTGAAATCTTAAAAATCTCACAAATGCTATCTATGTGGAAAGAAATGTACTATAAGTGAATAGGAAGCAGGGGAAAGAAAGTCTTGAGAGTAGAAAGCAGTATGATTTTTCATGTTTTTAGAAGCTCAGCAGAGGCAGAATATGTGGTTAAGGATTGACATTGTCCAGGGATTTCCAAAATAAAGAACTAATGTCAAGCCTTAAACCATTGTTTCTTGAAAATACAGCATACCTTGGACTAGATAATGTGGACTCCATGAGAACTGGAGAAGGCCATCAAAAAAATATGAAACAAAAACTCAGCATCTGAGTCTTATGAAGAAGGCTGCTCCAGTTCCAGCTCTTATACATACTTCATATTTCAGAAAGGTGGATAACATGTAGTTCCAATCTTTAAGCAGAAGAGAAGCCTATCTTAGGTAAAGTGTTAACGCTGCAAGAAAGAATTCAATCACTTTAAATCAAAACATTGAGAATGTCCGGATAGAACTGCCCACATCAAACATGAGCAAGCTGAGAGAAAAAAGCCAAAAACAACAACCAATGAAAAAAATAAGAAAACAGAGAAGGAGAGGAAGAGAAGGATGAGAACAAAGCATGCAAAGATGAAGAACCCACTACAGAAGAAGGCATTACCCAAGGTAAAGAAAATCTTCCAAAAATGCTTTGAGCCACAGAAAAATGGAATATGGATAGGAATTCAATAAAACATAAACTCTAGGAGAGGATGATAAAGCATCTATATAAATGGCTGAAGAAACAAATTGAGAAAAAATGCATTATTCCAGAACTAAACAATAATTTAGAATCAGCAAGGAACAGAATTGACATGGCTAAAAATCTATTAGCTACATAGACAATAGAACTGAATATCACGGTAACTGTGTACAGTAGGTTAGATAATAACCACCTAAGAATATCAGGTGTCAGTCCCTGAAACCTGCAAATATTACCTGATAAGGAAAAGGGGTCCTTTCAGATGGGAGTAAGTGAAGGATCTTGACATGGGGCGATGATCCTAGATTACCCAGGTGGGCCATAAATCTAATCATAAATGTCCATGTAAAAGAGAGGCAAAGGGAGATCTGACTCCGTGGAAGAGGAGGAAGCAATGTGACCAAGGAGGCAGAGGCTGGAGTGACACTGCCATAGGAAAGGTTGCCAGCAGCGACCAGAAGCTGGAAGAAGGGGAGCAAATCTTCCTAGAATGTTCAGAGAGCCTAGCCCTGCTGACACCTTCATTTCAGCTCAGGGAAGCTAATGTCAGACTTCTGGACTCTGGAACTCTGAGAGAATACATTTCTGGTGTTTTAAGCCACTGACTTTGTGGAGCTTTGTTACAGCAGCTCTAGGGAACTAGACAGAGATTACTGCTTCATTTTTGCCTTCCAGACCCTGCAAAATTCCTCTTCTGCCCAGCTCTAACCTACTACCATACAGGAAAGGGGGGTCTAGGAAAAGTAGTTCACACTTAACTAAATGATTGATTTGGTTGGTAAGCCAACATGAGTAGCCTGAGGTTTCCAAACAAGGAGCCCAGAGGTTTGGAACAATTGGTCTGTAATCAGAAACCATTCAAACAAAACAAATCTGTATTTGCTTGTAAAATGATCTGCTCTCTTTTTATCTTGTTCTCTAATGATGCTTATTGTTTTCATGTCCAAGATTAAATGTCCATTCAAGCTTAACCAATTTCCTCCTGATGTTCATTTCAGGTTTATACCACAATGAGGTCATGATTTTACTCTTGCAATCATACATTGGTAAAATGAAGTTACTTCTGAAAATTATTTAATATCTAATTCAAGACAAAAAATTTGAGAAGATATGACACGTAACCAACACTGCTAGTGTTTAGGTAGTTGACTATCTTCCTATCTACTTTCAGAGTGAAGGATTACACGGAAACAGAGTAAAACTACACTACATTTGGAATACATCTGATACTTCATCCCCCAGTATTTTTTCTGATCAGTACTATCACTCATTTATTTATAAAGGAACAAAATGTAAGAGCGGCATTTTCTGATGTGCAAGATGGGCATTCTTGAATGACTATAAGTTTCATGCAGCATTATACAAAATTTAATCACATAGAGATAAAGATCTGCCCTTCCCAATTATCTTTCCATTGATTATACCAAAGAGAAAGTCTCAACTTCTTGCTAGTATCTTAAACATACCTCTAAATATAACTGTTCTCTTGAAGTAAATAGAGATCAGGTCTCAGGCCTAGGGCTTAGGGAAGGCAAGAGGACTTGCTATAACTTATGTAGTGTTTTCAATGCATTTAGTTTTATACAAGTCTACTTTCTCCAAGTAACATCACTGACTAATTATATTAGTTATAGAAAGCCAATTTAAGGAATATGGTAAGTAAATAATGTTACAAGTAGATGTGGATATAGCAAATATTATGAAGGTAGTACAAAAATGGATGAACTTAGAGAAACAGTGCATGGGGAAATCACGCAACATACCTTCACCATAACTGGTTGTCACTGCCATAAATAACACAAAGAAAGAGGTGACATCATCACAGGTTATTTTCTTTGTACTAAAGCTACTGTATTTATACTTAGAATTGTTCTTCACGAGGGATATTTCCTACTAAAGAATAGTTATGTATACATATAAAACCAGATTCAATCAGTTATGATGCAGGTTCAGCTGCTATTACTGGTAACCAAGTGAAAAATGGCTCAGATAACATAGAAGTTGATTTCTCTCTCCTGTAATAGGCATATTGCAAGTAGCCCAGGAGGTCTCCATTTCGCTTTTGCTCCTCTTGCACTGCTGAAGCTGCTACAGGATCAAAGATGCCCAAGCACACGTTCTACATCTCATGTAGCAGGATGAAAGCAGAAGCCAAATGAAGGAAAGCTTCTTCCCTTAGTGCTGTACCCTGGTAAGGGCAAAAGCATCTTGCCACATTTAAATATAAAGGAGGTTGGTTGGTCGTATGGTCCACCAGAAATTCCATTAGTATAGAAGAGAATGGGTATTCATGGGCACATAGGGGTCTGTTTAAAGATCCAGGGGATTTCTCAATACAGAAGAGATGAAATTATATTCAGTATTATTTTATCATTACTGCATTATTGCATCTTATGGTTCTATTCCATGCTAAATTAAATACAAACCCCTTGGCCTAAAGTTCAAGTATCTCCACAGTTACCTACAATATAAAAATATGGCTTTAAGTTACAGACAGTTTGAAATGGCAACACATTAGAGCTGCTTCTTTAAAAAAAATGTACAATGTTACTGAATGTATCTGGGTGGATATGATAATTAAGCAAGATGCAAATTTGAGCATGTAAGAGCATGTATATGGGGTTTATTTCTTGAAGACATCAACTGACACTAAAGCCTAGAAAGGTATTTATACATTTTTAGCTCTGCTAATGACCAGTAGGTGACAGAAGGTAAACTTAAGACTCCCACAGAAGAGGCTGACACTGATAAATGAAAACGAGGTTAAACAGAATCATTATAAAAATCCCTTTGGTAAAACTTTAGAAAAACAGAAGTTAAAGCCAGATGCTTCTGTTACACAGCTCATCCAATTTAAGTCCACACAAGTATCAAAAATCTCTCTTCTAAGACTTCATCACAAATGCCCAAGGTTTTGGGAGTGGCAGGAGAAGTGGTCAGCACTTGCCACTTCTGGGACATTTTGTATGAGGCCCCCAAAATCGTATAATTTGAGTTGTGGGAAGCCCCTGGAACCTGTCCTAGATATAAGGGTCTTAAGTCGTATTCACTACCATGATAGCACCATTGGGAATATAACTTTTCAACTTTCCATATCTTGGAAATAATTGTGACACATGGTAAGCAGAAAGTGGGACACTTTCTGTGGGACACAGAACTACACTCCCCCTGTAGTTCTGTGTAGGAACTCCCCTATACACCCCCAACAGTAACAGAGATTCCATTCCACTGTAACAGTGAAAATAAAGTGAAAACAATCATCAATATAATAGAGTAGTATTATCACTTACTACTCAAATGGTACCAGAGTATAAGAATTCACTTATATATCAGATCAGAATATGTACTAATTCAAGCATATATGACCTAATGCTACTTCTCTTTGAAATCTTAGAATATTTTCAATATGTAAAGAATTGTGTCCATCCATCCTTAAAAAGTAAAGCTATGCTGGACATGAGGAAAGTAGCTTAACTGTTATTAGGATAGCTCTAAATAAAATCGTAGAGTAGGCAGAGCTTCTGTCTTCACTTCCAGCCTAGCTCTTTTACAATTTCCTGCTGGTCTCTACCCCTAATCTTTCAAGCACCTGGTCTCCTTGCATTCTTCTCTATCCTATCCCACATCCTAGCTTCTGATTTCATCCATGCTATTCTTGCTCCCAGAGAAGGACCTTCTACACATGGCAATAGTACATTACATTGTATACTCAACTTCAAGGGGAAAAGAATGACTATGGACAGGGTGGCTAGATATTTCCATCCTCTTCCATCAACAGTATTATGAAAGAAGTCGTGCCCCACTCATTCTTGGTCATGTCATTTGGGTTGGATAAACCATTCACAACTTTAGGGGTGAGCCGTATGATCGCCTTTTGTCATCTGGATCAAGTACCTATAGAAGGCCAAGTTTTCAGTGGAAATAAAGAGTTTAAGGACTGTGGACTTGGTTGGTTACTTCTAAAAAATGTGGGAAAAGAAAATGATGAGTTTAGAGCTTTAAATTCATAGCACAAGGTCTAGGGAATAAACGGAAAGCTTCCTTACACCTTGTAGCTAAATGGTTGAGATTTCTGAAAACAAACCCAAAGTCCAATCCTGCAGGTGGCTAAATTATAATGCACATAGAGTTCACAGCCCCAGATTCTCTTATGTTATAGAATTGATTAGAAAAGAGTGGGAACTATGAAAAGTGGAATGAGACTATCTGGAGAAGTCCTAGAGAAGCTGGGCACCTTGAACCTCCAAATTCTGCTGTGTCTCTTTTGCCAGGAGAAAAAGCCTATTTTCACTGTGGAAAGAGGTTAGACTCTTCTTGCCTAAAAAACGTGTAATGACCTTTGCAAGAGAGTTACCTTGCAGGAAATCTTAATCTTCTTCTTACTATTACTCCTTACCTATAACTATGTTAAAATCCAGGGCACTGAGAATAAAGTATGACCTGGGAGGAAGTGGCATACACGATATTGCAAAATTCTGGCAATATACACAAACTAAAACCTGAGGAATGTGTATCATAATGGATTCTATCATAATGGAGTGCTTGGAATCAGGTAGAAGGAATGCACTATTGGCAAAGGCCAAACTTACTGATATAGGGGGATTAATGACAAATTTTGAATTTAATGTGTTATCTAAGGTAGTTTGGATTGGCTCTATGGGTTCAATTGCTTGATTGAAATTTGGAGTTAAGTGTGGTTATGCTGACTGAAGTTGAGAAACCAAAATTGCCCTGGTATTTTGCAGAGAAATGTATCAAATATTTAAGGACTATTGGATACTGCAGTGACTTTATAACATGTGACTTCCTCTCCCATCAAATTATGTCCTCAAGGAAGGTCTGGAGGGCATTTCCTTTATAAAGGCTTTGAGAAGTAGACTGGTGAAGGGATCACCAGTATCCTTGAAGGCTTCTGTAATAGCTTTTTCTGGAGGCCAGGGGTAACAGTGGGCAATGCTGCTATTAAAATAGGTTGTCTGAATCCTGTGTGGGAAGATGCAATCCCACTGTACCACAAGCCAAGTTCCAGGTCTTACTTGTCAAGAGTCAAAGAAGGTACAGTTACTATAACAGGAAGCAGACTATTTGACCATCAGTGATCTTTGGTCCTGGATAATTGATTGTGATGATTTTAGGTCTGAAATATACCATTGTAGTTTATTTGAATAATCAGAATGGCTCTGATAACTGAATAATGGTGGACAGAAATCTAACTTAAATCATCTCAATAGAGAGTCCTGGACCCTCAATCAATTCCCAGATTTGAGCCAATTTATAGGTAAAATCTCCTTGAATGAAGGTAGGGCTGGGTTTCCTTGAGACATTTGGGACCCTTAGACATTCCCAAAGAATATCCCATAAAACTTCTTAGCCTTTCCCAAAGGAATTGTGGACACTTACCAATGTGAATGCACTGACGAAAGGGTAACACCCAGATCTGAGGGAATTATTGGATCCTGGGCACTAAACCAAAACTAACTTGGGGAACAAAACCTTAACAGTCAAGTTAGAAGCTTATGGAAGTCAGGAGACCAATAAGGTTTTGGTTCATGTCTGCCTTGTAGTGGCTCCAGTAGAACCTCTATCCACTCTAGTAATTTTTTCCAATTCCAGAAAACAGAATTGAAATAGACACACCTAACAATTGCCAGAATCCCCACAGTAGTTCGCTGACACACAGTGAGGCAAGAATTATAGTAGGAAAGGCCAAATGGAAACCTCTAGAATAGCACTGAATTATCAAAAATTAATCTGATGGTGACTCTTGTCACAGTGGCTATTCTACATGTGTTTCTTGACTACAATAAATCAACATAGTCTCTGGTTCCTGGTGTGTAGCTGTTAAACTGGTGAAATCTTTTCCTCTGTACTTGCTAGAAACAATCAAGAGTAGTTTGCTTTCAACTATCTCTCTGTCCAATTCAGTCTGCAGGCACTTTGATAACCTATCCATCCTATAGGATATGATACTGCTCAAATACAATGGCATCACACTAATTGAACCTTACTGGTAAGCAGAAACAGAAACACTGGTAAGTCACATGTGGGTCAGAGGTAGGAAGAAACCTCCGTGAAAATTCAAGGGTCTGACACCCCAGTGAAATTTCTAGGAGTCCCATAGTATGGGGCATATCGAAATAGCCCTTCCATGGTTTAAAAATCCTCTCCAGTTACTAAGAAAGAGGCTTAATGGCATCTTTTCACTTCAGGGACATCATACTTTATTTGGGTATTCTATTACAAACCATTTACTGAAAAACCTGAAAGACTAAAATTTTTAAATGGACCCAAAGCAAAAAATAGCTCTGCAACAGGTAAAGGAGGCTGTACAGTTGTTCTGCCATTTGAGTCCTATGACCCCGCAGATCCAGTAATGTTTGAAATGTCTGGGCAGATAGGGATGCTGTATGGAGTCTTGGCCAGACCCTATAGGGAAAATGCATCACAGGAATACATTTTACAGCATAGCTATGCTGTTATCTGCAGATAACTATTTCCCTTTTGAAAAATAGTTTATGGCTTACCAATGAGGGTAAACAGACACTGACTGCTTGGCCATTGGCCCTTGAGTTAGTATATTTTCTGAGCTGCCCATGACAAACTGGGAATTGTCTGATGCCCAAGTCATTCATAGTAACAGTAAAAACACCTCGTCAGGAAAACGTAGTAGAAAGGAAATCAGAGTTGGGAAGGTCATGAGGCACAAGTAACAACATCAAATGGCTCAGATTCCTTAAAAAGCAGTTAATTAAAAGTCTACTACTTTCCCCACTATGTTCAGAACTCCTTGAAGCAGAGAATATGGAGTGTTCATCTCTTTATCTGTAATGCTTGAAAAATTCCCAGCAAATTTCAACATATTTTTATTGAATGTGTCCAAGCATGAAATAATTAGGGCCTAGTTAAGGAATGTGGGAACACAGCACAAAGGAATTGGTGGGTTAAATTAAATTAGCAAGAAAGTTGTACTGGGGGCAAAAAGCTGAGAGAACAGTTGGGGAACAATCAGGCAGCATGGGAAACATGGACAATGACAGTGAGAATTCTGATTTTTTTTTAACTAAACCTGGGGTAGAAAATGACATTTTATTGGTTGATATAAACAGAAATTTCAGAAAAAGAAGTTTCAGAATGATGCAATGAAGTATAGTGTCTGTGAATATAAGATATAAGGAGCTCTTCAAGGCAATTAGTATCCCGATGAAATAGTAGGTCCTCCAGAAAGGATCATAATCATATTAAAGGGGGTCATGGAGAAGAAGCAAGTAAAGAAGAAAATTCAAGAGCAAATAAGGGGGAGAAATGGAGAAACAAGAATAATGTAGTTGTGTCAAAGTAGGTAGGTCTAACAATACTGTCAAATATGCAATAAAGAGGGATAAGAATAGGCTCCTGCTTTAGGTGTCTTTGTCTTTAGTCACTTTTTAATTGGAATGATTTCAGTAACATGGAAACAGTGTAAACCACAATAGAGAGCCACAAAATTTGAAAAATAAATAGAGAAAGGCTGCAGGGATATTCTATTTGATCAAGTTGAAGCAAAGAGAGGAAGGGGAAGCATTCAGGGTGAGTATACACTGGGCAGAGGACATACCTCCCCATGTTTGAATATGGCAGGGCTGGAAGCAATGGGAAGAGGTGAACAATGAAAGAGAAAGCATGGGCTCAAGGCTGAGGCAGGTGGATGGCTGAAGAATAGGTATGTCTGTGGAGAACAGCTGATTTATGATTATGATATTGGAAGATGGGGGAAAGCGAAAAAAGATTAGGTGCCAAAATCAGTGATGTTTTCCCAAAAGTCCACCTCACAGGGCCTGGGAAGAAATGATCAATGGGGAATAATAGATTTTTTAAACTGTGAATGCTCATTAGTGATAAATAAAGGAGCAATAAAAAGCTGAAGATCATAGAAAAATATGCATTGTTTCACCTTGATTTGACTTGTCAGTCTTACAAGCTTTCGTTTTAATTGTATCCCAAGTACACAGAACTACACTTGATTATAGTCATGCATTTTGGATTAGTGAATATTTAACAATAAATTTTATCATGACTTAGGTGCTAAATTTTGCTCTGTATTCAATAACATCAATTATGAAATGTAATGTTCCAGATTCTAGTTCAGTAGCAGGGAACATGCACATTAATGGAATCTTTAAAAGCCTATATATATAAATTACAAATGCAAATATGAAAATCATATATATTATACAATCTTAGGTTTGAAAGATATAGAAAGATTTAAGAAGTCCTTTTTCTCTTACCCACTGAGGGCTATGAGATTAAACAAAGTTGTGGAGGCGTCCCATTGAAATGAAGCTTATTACCTTGACTATTTTCCTCCTACTCCACTACTCCTATTTTCATTCTAAAAACTCAATATAGTCTTAACATATTTTGAGTTTATCTGTGCATTACTTTATTTTCCCCATCTTGTTTAAGAATTCTGAGGGAATAGGAGAAGAGAAGTACCCTTCAGATACCCACAATAATGCTGCTTCCATGGAATCACATTCAATTAATTGGCACCTGACCCCAGACCTAGGAGCATCCTCCTGAAAAAAATGTAGTTAAAAAATGTTCAATAAGCATGTTCAGTGATAGATGTTCAAGTGCTGATTTTCAAGACCAGTTTTTCTATACCTATTAGCCTACCAGTTTTGTGGTTCTCTTCGTTTACCATCAGGAGAGAGCAGTCATAAACATAGCTAGTCATTAGGAGCTTGGGTGGTTTTAATAAAATGAAAATTGCCTTGTTTCTATTATTGATGATCTATCTCTTCCTTTGCTTGTATTGAATAGCAACTACTAAATGGGTTCATAATACTAATTCTTTGCTGAGTTCCCTGAGGTTGCAAGGAAAAGACATGCCAGGTTAGATGATATGGTGTTATTATAAGGATGGCTCTAGAAATAAAGAAGCATGGGAAGCCATCTCACCAGCTATACTCCAGTTCAGAAGTGCATCACCTCTAGGGATGGGATTGCATTTAATTCCATGAAAAACAAGCAAGGGCCCATTTTCATCAGGATTTTTCAGACTAAGGCCCAAGAACCCACCTCCTATTGGGGTATCTTCACATTAATGAGACAATCCAGTATGGAACATCCCAGTTGGGCTGAGTATTGCACCAAGCCATCTCAGTAGGAGATAGCACACCTTACATCCATGAGATGGCATATCTTATTTATGTCTATACTTTATGTCCAAGTTTATTTCAGGCAGGGTACCTATAGCTGGATCCCTATAGCTATTTCATATTGTGTACCTACTATAAACCATAGTAGCTTAAAACAGAAGTTCATTTCCTTATAACAGGTCTGAAGGGCATCCTTGTCCGCAATTCATCTCTGGTATCATTGCTTCTGTAGGTAAGTACTGTCTAAATAGTAAAACATTGGATCTCAAGTGTATGTAAGATTAACCTGTAATGCTTATTTAAAATGTAGGTGATTAAATAAATTTAGAGGGAGTTGGTGCTCTCATTTTTTATTAGAGAGAGAGAGGGAGTGCCTGCAAGGGAAAGGGGAACTAGGAGACAGAGAGAGAGAGAGAGAGAGAGAGAGAGAGAGAGAGAGAATCCCAAGCAGGCTGCATACTCAGCACACAGCCAGATGTGGGGCTCAATCCCATGACCTTGGTATCATGACCTGAGCTGAAATCAAGAGTCAGACACTCCACTGAATGAGCCACCCAGGTGCCATACATGCTTCCATTTTAAAAAGCACCTTTTGTGTTTCTGATGAAAGTGGTAGAGGATCGCACTTTGAGAAATTCTGTATAGAGAATGTCTTCTCAGCCTGCTTTGCTTTTTCCAGACTGAGTCATTTGAGGCTATTCAGGGTTTTACCAGGTCACATAATCTTGCACTCAGGTTCTTTAAAGACTAAATGTTTGAGAATCAGACCAAGATACCCATAGAGCAAGAAGAGAACTCATTAGGGACAAAGGTAGTTTTAGAAGTTACATATGACATGAAAATAAGAAAAAAATACTGTATCAGGAATTATTCTTTGCAAAATGCCTGTAATTCACCACCATTATCACTTCCACAGTTAGACGCTGTTAGAACGGAGGCTATTAGAAGACTCCACCCAGCTGGGTTTGGAAACTTGATTAGATCATGGTTCGGTGGCAGATGGTAGCTGGAAAAATAATGCAAAGCACAACTAAATGATAGCAGGAAAATGAGGATCCACATTGAGAGGGAACACACCATAATCTTTAATGACAAATTAAGTTCAGTTAACTAAGCTCGTCCAAGCCTTCAGTACCGTGTAGTGTGAGATTTTAGAAAAACATCTCTGCTAAACATGAACAAACCATTCTTTTATAGACAACTTAATCATTTATCTTCTTATATTGGCAGCTAGATAATTTCATTACCAAGCTTTCCTTGAAATACTTTTTAATTGATTACTTCTATGTAACAGGTATTTATGAATAAGTTTAGAAAGATACGTAAAACACCATTAGGAAGTTCTGTTGCTGGGTTTGCAATGTGAAGTTTATAAACTATTTTATTCAGAAGCAGTAGAGGCCAAGTTTCCTCTACATGTACCTCCCTCAAAAAGATTAAATGGGTAATACTTCTAAAATATTATGAGAGATTTAATTAAGACTACATAATCCAGCATATAGGATTAGAGAAGCACTGTTAACTAGCAAGAAAGGAAATACGGGCTCTGAAGGAAAAATCACAAAGCCTTAGCACGACAGAAGCATAGGTAGGTTAAGAACTAAGACAGGAGAAGGGGCCATATAATGGAGTGGTTGAGAGCATGGACCTTCTCTCCCTCTCTCTCTGTCTCTCTCTCTGTCTTTGTTGTTGTTGTTGTTGTTGTTGCCTACATTAGGAATCCTAACCTTCTCTATCTATAAAGACAGGATAATAACAATATCTGTTTCACAAGACTGTTGCAGAGTCAATGAGTTACCATAGGTAAAGGACTTAGGACAGTGCCTGCACATAGCAAGTTCCAAGTAGCCCTAACTCTTGGCTCTTATTATTAACCAGAGGAGATTAGAGGAGATTCACACCACTCTAAGACAGAAGGGTTTAAATAATAACACGTTCCCCATAGGTAAGCCAAATCCCTTCCTCTCTTTCAATTTAAACTCATATTCTCTTACTGTGTCATTCATGGCAGCAGGGAATAGTTGGACACTCTCCTCTGCATGATGACCCTTCATACTCTGAATGATTTCATGTATTCGGAAACATTTGTGGATGTAGAGCTCTTCAGGGAAAAGCGTGTCCCAATCTAATTTCACAAAGTAATGTCTGGAAGGAAACGATCAATGAGGTTAGTCTAAATCAAAGCACTTTAGAGAAAGTCTTTTAATCCATCTTTAGGCCAGTAAAGCATGGATAGAGAATCACTGATGTCCAAAAGAGTTCCTTATATCTATACTTCCTAGTACATTTTGAGGCTAAAATTAAAGGTTAGGGAAAGATTTAATCGATTAAATCAGAATAATGTGGAGTCTGTTTCCACATTACGATATCAGAATATTTATTTTGAATCTTGAGGTTTATAACATGATTTTGGTTTATCCTAATCTTGGTTTTAGTTACCTATTTGAAGTAACAACTGGAAGGCAGAGGATCCTATTTACACATATTCAGATTTTCACAAAACCTAGCAAATGGTTTACCTATTACAAGTATTCATTAAGCATTAGTGCTTAATGAGTCCATAGTAGTCAAGTTAGAAATTTAGGAGCTAACAATCATTTCTGAGTTCTGTTTATTAAAATTAATAGCAACCACGGAACATCACACCATGAGGTAAATGCTCAATAAATATATGTTGCTTCAAGCAGTGCAGACAAACAGTAAATGAAATGTCAAGCTCACTTTCTTTAATGAGTGCTGAGGGTGCTCATAGGCCAGTTGGGGGATTCATGGGTGAGGTGAGCCCAATGTCTCATGGGTGGAGTTCTTGATGGGAATCTCTGATTCACTTAGTGGGATCCACGTTCCTTTAATGTCCTCTGAGAGTCCTATCTTCCACTCTCTCAGCTTTCTCCCTCTATCTCCACGTGCAACTCATGATTCCGTGCTTCATATATGGTGAGAAGGAAATGGGTCTCTGGAGCAACATCCCACAGGGCTGGGGAAGCTTGGTTGTCAGCCACATGTAATCACTCTCCCCCATGGGAGAGATCACAGGCCAGTAAGGTCTCACTTGGCACTGAGCCATGCCCCTTGTAGGGGAAGGGTAATGCAGATGAAGTCAAACTGTTCCTCTGACTCCAGTGCATCCAAACTCGTACTTTCTTTTTCCTTTAGTGGTGGGCTAGAGCTTCTTCACTGAAAACCTGGACTTCCACATAGGTTCTTGCATCCATGGGTGATCGTCTAAGTCCACAGCCAAGAAGGGCTGGAGCCAGCTCACAGGCCACTGCAGAGTCCACAGACAGGACCAAGGTCTATGTACCTATTACTTAACACATGGGTGGGCAAGACTCCTCAGGTTTTTTGGTATATTGTGCTGTATCCCACAGTTCCCACAAATGCATTCGGTCTATGGATTGATGCCAAACTGTTGTGAATGCAGGATACAACAAGGGACATCTTATTCAGCCATGTTACTGATGTCACATATGAACATATACTTAACTCATACAGATTCTTCCCTAACTGAGAAATGTACTTTGATCCTGTATTACATTGTCTGTCACCTGTCACCATTGACCCAATACTACACTCAGGCCTTCCCAGACTTCTTTTCATTTTCATTAAGTTTTGAGGTTGTTTCATTAGGTTACTTTAGTCCCAATAAGAAATAAATCAGAGTTTTTGACACCGCAGGCCCAGGGCTCTTCCTTTCAAGTAGTATCAGGGTATGTTCTATACATTAAACATTAATACGTGTAATCCTTCTGTTGTTTCCCACAAGACAGAATTGAACGATATAATATATTCAGGCTGATTTTTTTTCCTAAAAAGTCTAAAATGTTTTTCAATGCTTTTTTATCGCTCCTATCATATCTTCCATATGTACTTGGGAAATGGGCAAAGAGCTTTAGAGTACTCAAGATCATGCGATGAGAAACTAAAAATTAGAATATTTGACTATAAGCTATTTGAAATACAGCTTTGCAATAATCTTCTAGTAATCACAAGAGCTTAAGATTGCATTTTGAATTCTTTTAAATATCAGCTTATTTTATATTTCATGTTCTGTAGGATTTTACTTGGCTCTTACTCATGTTCATTTTCACCTTTTTTTTTTCATCTTCTATATTTAAAGTCTAGGCAATTTCTTACTAAATTGTCATTTCCAGGTGAGGTTGGTGAGTGACTGCTGATGACATTTAAACGGTGAATTCATAAACATCCAAAATATTCCTCACTTGCATGAACTTTTCATTCTTTTAAATTAAAATATTTAGACTCCATAAACCTGCCATTAAAATTCAAATGTGATACTTGGAATAAGTAATATTTTAAGTCATTATCACTAACACGTTTTGTAATCAAATTAGTTGATGTACATAGTTCATTGAATTTCAAGTAGATACTCTTTATAACTAATTCAATTCTCCTGTTCATAGATTTATTATTTTTGAGTGCTATTTATTAAGAGAACTGTATTTTAGCTTTTGACCAGGTTAGAGTAGGTTAATATACAATTCCTTATAGGTTAATGAACACTTATTTCAGTGACAGAAATTAAATAAAATAAGAGATTGTGATGAGGAGGCAGAGAATTAGCATAGACTTCAATGCTACTTACAAAATAAATGTCATATGAACTAAAAAAGTTGATGGGTTCAAGGATCCAACACTATAACCTAAAATGGAAATTTAATAATAAACTCTTGTCAGCAGTTACAAATTACTCAAGTAAAGAATGAATTTGTAGAAAGAAAGCAACTCACAAAGGAAAAAACATGAGCAACAAATGTTTAAAATCTTTGACTAAATATTTAAAAATAAAATGTACATTAAAACAACAATATAACAGGATTTTATTTTGTTTTGTTTTTTACCTCCCAAATTGTCCTATTTTAAAAATTGATAACAACAACTGTGTTAGGAGTACAAAAAGAAAAAAAAAAAAACAGGCAATCCCTCATATTCATAGAAGCAATGTTAATTGATATAGCCTTTCCAGCAATTGGGCGACATATATGCAAATTTTCTGGCAATTAAAAAATATATACCAAACATCTTGAAATATATGTTTGTCAACTTAGAAAAGCCTCTTCTAAAAAGTTGTTTGGAGAAAATATTTATTGGTATCTGCAAAAATACAGCTGCATTATTAAGGGCTGTAAAGGTCCAATAATCAGGGTTAAGTAATTATGTTTCACAAATTGACGTGTAAAGTTATTCAAAATTATCATTAATCAGAAAGCCCATTTTTGTAAAAAAAGATATACATGCATATATAAATATAAATAGTCATAATTTCTGAGATATATACCAGGGAACTTGTGTGATATCAACTTTTTATTTTTTACTATTTTATTATTTCTATTTTACTATTCTATTTTGTGCATCTATATTTATAATTTTTGTCCAATGATCATGTATTTAAGTTTTTAAAAATAATCTAATAATTGTTTTACATACGCCTCAAATATATAACCCCCAAAAATCTCCTTAAGCTGTAATCCTTTTTAATGAAAGAAAATTGGGAAATGTATAAAAACCTGTTGAGCCATATACTCAGCACCATCCCCATCTCTGACAACTGCCCTTCTTCACCCCAGTGAGAGAGCCCGACAGCTCTTATTTTTTTGTTTATTTATTTACTTTGAAGAGAGAGAGAGAGAGAGAGAGAGAGAGAGAATCCCAAGCAGGCTCCTTGCTGTCAATGCAGAGCTTGATGTGGGGCTTGATCCCACAAACCATGAGATCATAACTTGAGCTGAAATCAAGAGTCCGAGGCTCAAACTACTGGGCCACCCAGCTGCCACCCCCCCACATAGCTGTGTTTTAATGGCTAACGCCACTGGAACCAGATATGGACATTTGTACAAACGAGGCCACTCAAGGTCTCTCCCTTTATCTGGAACTGGAATTCAGATTGGCTAGTAAGCAATACCTGAACTGAAAACAAATAAACCCAGAGGTATGGGATGTTGTAAGAGAAAGGTAGAAAAAATTAGCCTCCTAGAGACAGAAGGAAGGTGAGGGAAGAATAGAGAAGAGACAGACTGTGGAGTTACCAGGAAGACAACATGAGTAATCCTAGTTCTAAGGTTCTTTTCTGAAGCTTACCAGGCCTGATTGCACTTCCTGTCTCAGGATTCCAGGAGCAACATATATTCTATGATAAAGTCTATTTCTTCTTAAACGAGTTCAAGTAAGTTTCTGTTATTTTCAAAGAAAAAGCACAGATTAAGAAATAGTCTACCAGTTAAGAAAGCAGAAGTCATACCAACTATTTTAACTAGAAAATTTAATAGAAGGAATTGATTTAACAGTTACTAGAGGATCAAAGAGAGAACAAAGGAAACACTGAAGTATCGTTGAGGTAGCAACCACAGTAGGAAGCTACCACCTGTAGGGCTGGCATAATAAAGAGAAGAAAGTAGGAATACTGTAAAACCTAGGAGTTTTAAAGCAGGCTGCCTAGCTGGCGCTTGTAACTCAATGATCCTGGAGAAGAGGCCCCAAGAACCTGGGACTCAGGTATCCAAGAAGAGGATGCCAGCCAGCTGGTGCTGGTCTTTCTGAGAAGGCAAAATGAGAGTGGCTGTGGAAGTTTGAGGGAAAGAAGTAGAAACTAGAACCAACTGCTACTGTTATTTATTGTCACTTCCAGGGCAAAAAAAAACACTTCTGGGGTGATGTTGACAGTGACAGGAAACAAAACGGGAAAGAACACATCCCTTTTTCCTTCTTTGGCCTCCAGTATTCCTTTAGAATTCTCTATTGTCAAAGTCTAAGACAGAGGCACCTGGCAAAGTGGAAATGTGTATGGTTTGCATAGTCCCAGCCCTAGTAATACAAAGCAGAACGGAAAAGAGTAGGTTTGAAACAACAAGAAAATGCCTTAATAACAAGTAAATATGGCAGAAGTAAATTTTATGTTACTTCTTAATTCTATGTTTATGCCAAATACAATCTAAAAATACTTTCAAAATGAATGAAAAACACTGTAGAGAAACCATAGAAACCATTCAGTAGATAAATTAGCAAATTCAGGGGAAATTTGCTATTTTGGCAGTCTGTGTTCTGCTAAAAAAACTCTTTTAATTAGCTTTGTTTAGTCCTACATATAATTAAGTTTGTGAATTTAGAAGCAATCTTATATGTGTCAGTTGAACAAAAATGAGAAATTGTTAGCATCTTTTTTGTTGAAAAATGTTGAATTCCGACAGTACCAAAACCTAATACAAGAAATAATTGGAAGACAAAAATTTAAATGGGAACCATATGAGGTGATGAATTTGTTAATTAGCTTGATTGTGGTAATCACTTTACAATGTATGCTTATATCAAAACATCACATTGTACACCCTAAATATATGCATTTATTTGTCAAAAAAGAATAGAAAAATTAAATAATCTTAAATTAAGGAAATTAAGTCAATTATTTTTATCAAACAAATAAAATCACATCTCAAAAACTTCACTAGTGAAAATTTCTAAACATTGAAATAAAAAATAAGACCCACCCTAGATAACTCTTTCAAAGAATAGAGAAAGAGTGGATACTTTCTATTTCTTTTTTTGCCAACACAGATGTTACAAGAAAGAGAAATTACAGACCACCCTTTCTTGCAAATACAAATGCAAAAATCCTTTTAAAAAGTTGTCAAGTCAAATATAGCTATATATAAAAAGGATAATGCAACAAAACTAACTGGGGTTTATCCCAGGAATGTAAGGTTAGGTAAATATTCAAAAATTATTCAGTGTAATTTTTTACATTAACAGAATGAAGGGAAAAAATGATCATCTCAATAAGTACAGAAATATATTTGATAAAATTCAATACTTATAATAACAATAAAAAAACCCTCTTCACATACTGGGACTAGAAAGGAATATTCATATTATTATAATGGTTGTCTATGAGCAATCCATAGCTAACATTATACTTAGTGATGAAAGAGGCAGTACTCTCACCCTGAAGGTAGAAAGAAGACTCATATGTCAACACTCACCATTTGTATTCAACATTGTACCAGAGGTCCTAGTCTGTGTAATAAGACAAGTAAAAGAAATAAAAGATATAAGTATCAAAGAGAAGGAAGCAAAACTCTGTATTTTCATGTGACATGTGTGTATATATTTTTTAAAATCCAGACAAAAATTGCATATGACGTGTGTGTGAATATTTTTTAAAAGCCAGGAAAACTATTGGAAGTAATAAATGAGTCTGGCAAAGTTGCAGTATTAACAAGATTAATAACAAGGCTATTAACAAGGTTACTATACAAAATTGATTTTTTTCTGTATACTGGCAATGAATAAGTGGAAAGTAAAATTTTAAATCAATGTCATTTGCAATAGCATCAAGATCACCAAATACCTCAAACTAAATCTAATAAAAGATGTGCAGTGCCTCTACAATAAAAATTTCGAGGGGCGCAGTCAGTTAAGCGTCCGACTTCAGCCAGGTCACGATCTCGCGGTCCGGGAGTTCGAGCCCCGCGTCAGGCTCTGGGCTGATGGCTCAGAGCCTGGAGCCTGTTTCCGATTCTGTGTCTCCCTCTCTCTCTGCCCCTCCCCCGTTCATGCTGTCTCTCTCTGTCCCAAAAAATAAATAAACGTTGAAAAAAAAAATTTTTTTTTTTAATTTCGAAAGCTTATTAACTAGAATTGAGTAAATAAAGTAGCATTTCACCATATTTATGGCTTGGAAACCTCAATATTTTTTTAAGTTTATGTATTAATTTTGAGAAAGAGAGAGAGAGGGACTGTGAGTGGGGGAGGAACAAGGAAAGAGAAGGACAGAGAGGATCCTAAGCAGGTTCCACACACCCAGTGTAGAGGCTGACTTAGTAGGGCTCGAACTTACGAAGCATGAGACCATGAACTGAGCCAAAACCAAGAGTCAGACGTTTAACTGACTGAGCCGCCCAGGTGCCCCAGAAACCTCAATATTTTTGAGATGTCAGTTTCCCCAGATGAACCACTGGTTTCAATGTAATCCCAACCAAGAGTTCAGAAATGTGTGTGTTTATGAGTATGTAAACTGTCAAAATGTTGCTAAGAGTTACACGAAAATTAAAAAAAAACAACAACTTGAAAAGCCAAGACAATCTTGAATAAAAAAAATCTTGGAGGACTTAGACTATCATATTTCAAGACTTAGTATCATGCCAAAATTGGTGCAAGGATCAATAAGTGGAACAATGGAACCAAGTGGCAAAAGCCCCACAGCAATTCATGGAGAAATGAATTACTTTTCAATGACTGGTTCTGTGGGAACTGAATACCTATAAGAATCCAAAGGAGCTTGACTCCCTACTTCATACACTATACAAATAAAAACACTAGGTTGAGGTATATCAAGGGTAAATGTGAACAATGAATACATAAAGCAAAAAGACGGGGAAAAATCCCAGAGGACAATATCTATATTATTTTGGGACAGGCAAATATTTCTTACACGGGACACAAAAAGCATTAGCAATAAAAAATGGTGATGTTGGACTGCTTTAAATTAATAATTTCTTTTCATTAAAAGACATCAGTATTGGGTCAGAAAAGGTAACCGGGAATTCATATTTTCAGTTTCTATAACTGTCAAGGGCTTATATAACAGTTTATACAATTGTCCGGGATATTTAAGAACTCACACAGATCCATTAAAAAAAAAAAAAAAGACAGGCAATACAAGAGAAAATTGAGCCAAAAAAGGAAACCGACATTACAAAAAAGAAGAAAGTGAAATGGCTGGGAAATACATAAAAACATATTGAATTTTACTACAGTACCAGCTCCACAAAAATATCAGAATGAGAAGAACAGACAAGGACGACAATGATGCAGGACAATTGGAAATGTCATACACTGCAGTAGACATTTACATTGATATCACTTGGAAAAATTGTTTGGCAGTATCTACTACTGTGGAACATACACACACCTTATCAGGTTTCTATTCCTAGATCTATACGTGAGAGATGCATACAAATATTAATAAGAAAGACATATATAAGAATATTCATGGCAGTGTTGTTTGAATAACTCAAAACTGGAAAAATGTAAATGTCTACTTATGGTAAAACTGATGAAAAATTATGGTACATTTTAAAAAACGGAATGCTATCAGGGCGCCTGAGTGGCTCAATTGGTGAAGCTTCTGACTCTTGATTTCGGTTCAGGTCCTGATCTTGTGGTTTGTGGGATCGGGCCCCATGTGGCACTCTGTGCTGAGAGTGGGGAGACTGCTTGGGATTCTCTCCCTCTGTCTTTCCTGTGCTTTTGTGCACGCTCTCTCTCTCAAAATAAATAAAGAAACGTTAAAAAGTGGAATGTTATCGATTAGTGACAATGATCAAATTACAATTTCATGCAACAGCACAAATATACTGTTGGAAGAAAGAAGCCATAAGCAAAAAAGAAAATATTGTAAGATTCCATTCGTAGAAAGTCTTAAAAAAACACAGGCAAACTAGCCAATTTCAGGGGCGCCTGGGTGGCTCAGTCAGTTTAGCATCCGAATTCGGCTCTAGTCATGATCGCACAGTTTGTGGGTTGGAGCCCCGAGTCGGTCTCTGTGCTGACAGCTCAGAGCCTGAAGCCTGCTTCGCATTCTGTTTCCCTCTCTCTCTGCCCCTCCCCCGCTCATGTTCTGTCTGTCTGTCTGTCTGTCTCTCAAAACTAAGCAAATATTTTTAAAAAATTAAAAAAACACTAACCAATTTCATTAAGTCAGGATATTGGCTACCCTTGAAATGGGAAGGACAGGGTGGGGCATAAAGGGGCCTTCTGAGGTATTCATAATGTGCAGGTTAAGTGAACATGTTCATTTTGTGAAAACACATTAAGCTACTCTTATGATTTGTGTACTTTTAAAATGTATGTTATAATCCAATAAAATTTACATTAGCAAGCCTGAATGGAAGGATTAAGCAGCTAATTAGACACAGATGAGAAATAATGTGATGACTAGAAAATAGATCTGAAAAAACTTGGAAAAATACAGCACAGGGAGAAAATTTGAAAGATTAAAAGATGCAGAAAGTAGAATCCAAATGAGGATAAATACAAATTGATATACACTTAGATACAGCGTCATGAGATACAAAATGCCAACACACACACACACACACACACACACACACACACACACAAACTTAAAAGCCACAAGAGAAAAGAAAATTATCTTAAAAAAAGGAATGACAATTATCCTGGAAGCCAGAAAATTGTGGGAAAATATCTTCAGAATACTAAGAGAAAGTATTTTTCACTCTAGACTTGTACGCAACATGCCTGCATCCTAGATGAAAGTAAACCTGGGTATGCGAGTTCTCTTGTTTCTTGGGAGGGCTGACTTTACAATGTAGGAAATTACAAAACATAAGGCTGTTCAAAGATGTTGGACAGCCACTTCTGATGAATATCCCCTCCATCCCATTCCTTGACTGCCTGCCAACCACATGCTACTTTATTATATACCTGAATATCCAAAAATGAATTCCCTCACCCCAACAGAAGAATGCTGTTTCCACAAAAGCAAAGCAAAATGAACCTCATTCGTTTGTTCCCTAAAAAGGAACAATTTGTAAATATCATCAGGGACTGCATCTAAACTCCAATTTCAATATTCCAAAGAAATGTGTTTTCCTCCTGTGGATTACTCATGATGTTGTTTTTTTGCTTTGCTTTTTACATTTTTTAATTGAGATATAATTGACTTATAACATTATATTAGTTTCAGGTATATGACATAATAATTAGATATTTGTATATATTGCAAAATGATCAACACAAGAAGTCTAGTTAATATCTATCACCATACATAGTTACAGTGAGGTTTTGATATTCTGTAAGTTATGAACGAAATTACAAAAATGACCACCAGCCACAAATCCTATTTAAAATAGTAGATGAGGGGCGTCTGGGTGGCTCAGTCGGTTGAGCATCCGACTTCAGCTCAGGTCACGATCTCACGGTCCGTGAGTTCGAGCCCCGCGTCAGGCTCTGGGCTGATGGCTCAGAGCCTGGAGCCTGTTTCCGATTCTGTGTCTCCCTCTCTCTCTGCCCCTCCCCCATTCATGCTCTGTCTCTCTCTGTCTCAAAAATAAACATTAAAAAAAAAATTTAGGGGCGCCTGGGTGGCGCAGTCGGTTAAGCGTCCGACTTCAGCCAGGTCACGATCTCGCGGTCCGTGAGTTCGAGCCCCGCGTCAGGCTCTGGGCTGATGGCTCAGAGCCTGGAGCCTGTTTCCGATTCTGTGTCTCCCTCTCTCTCTGCCCCTCCCCCGTTCATGCTCTGTCTCTCTCTGTCCCAAAAATAAATGAACGTAGAAAAAAAAATTTTTTTTAATTAAAAAAATTAAAAAAAATAAAATAAAATAGTAGATGAATTGGAGGTGCTTCAAACTCAGTTAATACCTTAAATACCACCTTCATTTCTACAAATGGTCACTAGAGAACCAAAGTTCATTCCTTAGAGCAATAAACCTTTGATGGTCCTGTCTGGGTGGATATACTCTAGAATGCGGTCAATTCTAGTGAACGTGATAGTACAACAGGACACTAGGTTATCCCCACAATTCCATCTGTACTCCTCCAACCCTTATTGTTTACTTTGTACAAAATGCTCTGCAAAATGCCTTATGCTGCTTTTTATTATCTTGAGAATAATTACCACTTATATAGTACTGCAGCTGAGAATCTTTGGAAACTCAAGGCCAAATATACATATACACCCAAAATTGTCTATAGAAAGCATAAAATGCCTTCCCCATCTATGCATTTGTAAATGTGTAGATGGCACTTCCAACTAATGAAATACAGTTTACTTCATTGTTTCTCTCACTTAACAAGTATCTATTAAGGGGAGTCAGTCTATCTCATCACATGTGCCAAAAATAGGGATGGAGTGGATGCCCACAGGAAAAATTAGTTCTGTTACCAGAAGAAAAGTGATAGATTTTGAGCAGGCAAAGACAGCAAATAGTCACCCTGTCATTTATTTTCAAAATCTATATAGGCATGGAAAGATGAGAGTCGGGATGAAGTTTTGAAACTTTGCCCGTTCTTACCTCTTCCCTTGAAGCTCTGTGTATAAGCCAAAGATGAAGAAAATGACAATCATGATATAATAGAGTGGCAAGAATCTGAACTTTGTGTTAGTAATTTCACAACAAAATTATTTAATACATGTGAATATCAGCTTCCTTGTTCAAAAACAAAATGGAAGAGGAGGAGGAGGAGGGAAAGAGAAAATTGAATAAGATGAGCTCCGAAGTACCAAAATTCTATGCTTCTTTATCTTTTATTTTAATATTCCTGATTAGACAGAATCTCATTTTCCTTTTTTATGTTTAAGAATTTGATGTTTTTAATATCTCATGCTTCTTGGTTATTATCCACATATGTGCTGCGGTAATAATCTTACTATCTGGTATTGGGTTTTGAATAAAAACAAAATTGCAGTATTTGATGACAAATATATAAGGAAGATTTTTTTTTTGTGGAAGCATGGATACATATTTTCATGGAATTGTTTTTTTCTTATCTAACAGATCAGATTGGATGTTTTTGCAGGACAAGGATAATGTATTGGGCATAAAGTAGAGTTCATTATGGAAACGTGTTGCACTAATATCAGGTATAGAAATAATGCATTAGAGTCCAGGAGAACAGTACCAAGCAAATATAATGGTCATTTTGCAGTGATCTTTAAATAAGATGCTATAGAACCTTGGATAGGAAGATAATAATAACCACCCTTTATTGAACAGCTGCTAGGTGTCAGCTTTTTGTGTGTTCTCTGTAACATTCTCTTATAAACCATATTACAGTGTTGTGTATAGAGATCATGAAATAGAATACATGTATAAGGAAATGGCAAAGGGATTAAGGCTCAAAGATTGATAGTTTACCTAAACTCACAGATGTGGTCATTGACAACAACGAATCCGTTCTCAGGTCTCTTGGATATTTTGAGACCATTGTCTTTCCTACTTTGAGATTATGACTTTTGATAATTTCCAAGAAGAGAATGCCTCGCCTTCTTGTTTCATATCAGGAAAGTTGTTCCCTATGAAACATCTCTGCGACATTTGAATCTGAGGCAAATCTATATCAAATGAAGAAAGGTCTACAGAAATGCAGGAGTTGTGATTTTTTTATAAATTGCTATTTATTATTTGGTAGAGAATACAAAATGTTGACATAAGAAAGAGCAAATTGGCTCTTATTTCTAAATCCATAAATGCAGTTGATAGTGGTCTTGTAGAAACTCTTACTAGAATGTCCTACAGAGATATGAAATTAGGTTACTAATTTAGGATCTGTTTAAAGATAGCAGTATTAATTTCCCTTTGTTTTCCATGTTATCCAGAATAAACTACCTTATTTGGAGGAAGATGCTTCTGAAGCAAGAAGCACAAGAAAGCAGCTCAAAGTTTCTTACTCTTAAGAATAGTGATTGTTCCTTATTAAATCAGTGGTCATAGATCAGCAAAGCTGCCTCCAAAGGTAATTTCAGATGAATCAAGCCCTAGGTAATCAAGGCAAAGCTTTGCTATGCACATGTTAATTTGAGTATGTCTCACACTGCCAAAGGCAATAGCAGAACCCACCTAATAAAGTAGCTGGATGTACATATGGAGCAAGAGGAAGCCTAATAGGTCTCTGGTCTAGTTCAACAGCAAGACTTCTTTCTATTCTAAATTTTCACAACAAAGTGGTTATGCAAGCTCGGATAAATCTCAAGAGGTTGAATAATGGTTCAGGAGCCAATTGGAATGTTTCCATTTTAAATGTAGTCCTTAAAATAAAGAAATAAAAACAAATGTAGTCATTATTTTGGTAATGTCATGGATTGCTTAATTCTGCTAGTTTTTCAACAGTGAGAGGTAGCAGAATATACCACCCTCCATATGCCATTTTGACATATTGATTGTTTTGAATCAAAGTTCCTTAAGACAGTTAAGAAGGACACACTGACTCTCCTTTGTCCCCTTGAAAGCAAAAAATAAATCTCTGTGTAAAAGATACCCTCCCTTTATCAGGAGGAAGAAAAACATCATTATCACCAGAGACAGGGAATTTAGGGCTGAGAAAGCTATATAAACAAACCTTGTTACTTCTTCGCTAATTTACTACCCCAAGCCCAAACTTCTTTGTCTTGTCAATTCTTCACAAATGTATTGTTTGTCTAGAAGATATAAAAGATGCTTGCTTTGGTAACTTCTTGGAGTACTACATTTTGGTGGGCTCCTGTACATATGAAATTAAATTTAATTTTTTTCCTGTCAGTTTGTCTTAATGTCAATTTAATAATTAGACCTGCTAAAGAACCTCAAAGAGAAGAGCAGAAAAGGTTTCCTCCCCTACAGCAGAAAAGGGAAATGGAAACCATTGCTGTACTTGCCAATATGCAGCTTTACACGGATACCCGCTGAACTGGAATGGAAGCTATGCCAGGCTTTCAGTTAATGAGATTTCTCAATCAACTGGCTATAGGTGCTGAGTGCCTGCTCTAGGGGTGCACTTTTCCAGGCAAACTCTGTGTTAGATTTTCTATGTATAGCCACAAGTGCCTCTCCAAAATTTGGAAGAAGGGGAAATAAGTTTGTTTTAAGAGACAAACATTGAAATCAATGTATAAAACAACAGTAAACAGATTTGCCTCAAAGAGAGTGAAAGGCTCCACTGATGAATGGTAACTTGATTGAATGAAATAGCAACATATTTAATGGAAGAATGTGTTAATGAATGGAGAAATAAATTAGTCACACACACACACACACACACAGAATATGAGAAAGAGAGAGAGAATGCGAAAATCTAAGTATCTAGAAATAAAATGGGATCAGGGCAACACAAGTCTGGTGTAAATTAAACATTGGAATATTGTACCTTTAAGGGTAAAAACAAATTAAAAATAAGAAGCTCAATTCTCCCTATTGAAAATGAGAGAACTTCTCTCCCACTTCCCCTTTCTTAGAGAATTTACTTAGAAACCTTTTAAGTTCTTTTGCTCCTCTTGGAAATGTATATGTCTTTTATTTTTTATTTAGATATAATTGACATATAACATCATATTAGTATCAGGTGTACAACATAATGATTTGATATTTGTACATACTGTGAAATGATCACCACACTCAGTCTAATTAACATCCATCACCATACGTAGATAGAAATTGTTCTTTCTTGTGATGAAAATCTTCAAGATCTACTCTCTTAGCAACTTGCAAATACAGAATACAGTGTTATTCACTATAATCCCCATGCTGTACATTATATTCCCATAAGTTATTTATTTTATAGCTGGAAGTTTGTACATCTTAACCTCCTTTACCCATTTTGCCCTCCAACCCCATCCCCTATCTTGGGCAACAACCGATCTCGTCTCTGTATCCATAAGCTCAGGAGTTTGTGGGGTTTTATTGCTTTTTAGTTGTTCTTGTTGTTGTTGTTATTTTTTAGATTCTACATATAAGTGAGATCATATGGTATATAAGCCTTTTTAAAAGTTAGATAAGCCTGTTGGTAACTTCAAGAGCCAGGAATGTCTTTCTCAATGACCTAGGAACCATCTCTTTGAAAATGTAATAATCAAGACGGATAACACCCCTATTTCCTAGTTTCTGTGGAAGATTAGTGGCCTAACCTCAGTGAGAGTCTCATTTCAAGTTATAAAACTACTTCCAGTCCTAAAGTTAAAAGATTTTTTTTTTCTTTTGGGTAAAGCCAATTAGCTAACAAAGATGGTTATCCCAATTACCAAGTTAATTAAGGGTGAACTATGTGTGACAAATGGTGTTGTTCTCTTAAGAACTAGTTATTGTTCATCTTGAGAACATGGATATAATGAATTATATCTGCCTGGCTATATAAGAGTGAGATTTTTTGTTTTTGCATACTATTTGGTGGATTGCCTGTGATGTGTTTCACATTGTGGTTTACTGCTTATTCAATAATAAAATTGTTTACCTTCTCTTCTATCTTTGTGGTGAGGTTTTCTGAGCTAGGAGATTTTATTTCTAATTATTTTTCTACAACACAATTCCCTTTGCTCTGATCCCATGCTCATTCTAAGTTCTTGATTATAAATAGTTTTCCCTTAAAAGTCTGGATCCAATGCATTAAATAGGTGTAAGAATTTTTGGCTTACATTCTTATTCTTCTCCTTGTAAAATAATACGCATTTGTTTATACACATCAGTCTCTAGGAGTTTGATTATTGTTAGTACACTTTCAAAGAAGACTCCAATCTTAATTATGCTGTCAAGTTTTTAAGCGCGTAAATCTGAGAACCATCTTCCTATCCCTGATGAATTGCCAAGATGAATGCTACTCTGTGAGGATTCTTAGCAAATAGCCAACAGGCTTTCCCTAGTGAATTACTTTAGATATGCAACTTTTCATGCAAAATTTCTTCAGAAGCAAAAAGATAGTAGATTAGAAAAACTTGCCTACCTAACAAAAATTGCTAAATGTTAAAACAAATGTTGTCTGTTCAGATCTTGCTCTTGGCTTTGCACTAAAAAGTGGTTAAGTGTTGTGATGCCTTAAATTTCTTTCTGGGATATACAAGGGAATTCATCAATGTGGGAAGAAACAGGTATTCTACTGAGGAATGAAGGAAAGAAAACAAAACATTATGTTTCAGTGTTTCTATCCTAACATCTCTCAGATATAGGGCTTGGTAGCCAGCAGATGGAGAACACCATTCTCTCTGCCTAATTTCATTTTAAAAAATATGGAAGACTAAAGAAAGTCTACACATTATTTATTCTTTCTGTTATCAAATGCCCATTTTATTCTACATTTGTTTTAGATGCTTCCAGGTAGCATTAAAATATAAAGACTCATCAGTTTTCTGGGAAATTTCAATGTACCATTGAATATCTGGAGCTGACCTTTTAATTCAATAACATACTTGGGACCCTGTTCCCTCACTTGAACTTCTAGTAACAAGCCCTCATTTCTGTTTACCCTTTCTATGTTCATTTTGTTGTTCAGCCTCTTAATATGCTGGCACACTTTTATCCAGAGCAGATCATTTTTAGTATATCAGTTTTCTCTATACTATATAGAACTGAAAACTATGGTTTTGTGTAACCTAGCTACATTCAGGTTGCACACATATAAATTGCTTGAGATTTATGTACATTTGAAGTTTGGAGTACTTAATTTTGATTCTAGATTATCTTACTCTCCAGAATATTAGTTTTCATTTGTTTACTAAGAAACTTTTTAGTTTGTGAGTTCCATGGTTTTGTGATTAGCTTGAATTTTGGTTATGTACATATTGGTGGTGTGCCCTGAAATAATTTTATTTAAATTTCTTTAGTGTTTTATTTTTATTTTTGAAAGAGAGAGAGAGAGAGACAGAACGTGAGTGAGGGAGGAACAGAGAGAGAGGGAGACACAGAATCTGAAGCAGGCTCCAGGCTCTGATCTGTCAGCACAGAGCCCGATGTTCAGCTCAAACTCACAAAACTCAAGATCGTGACCTGAGCCAAAGTCAGATGCTTAACCGACTGAGCCGCCTAGGCACCCCCTGAAATAGTTTTATTAATCAAAGTACTATTCATCTCAAACTCTTCCAAAAACTGAAACTATCTGTGAATATAGTGGCTAGTTACATTTTAATCTTATCTCTAATGTCTATGCTTTGTAAGAAGAAGGGTAATAGATAGGTAAACTACTAATCTCCAGCTTCAACCCCAAAATGCACAAAATATATAATCATTGTCATATTCATCAAGGGTGAAAAACAACAAATGTATAAAAAAATGGGCATTTGATATAGAAAGAATAATTAATCTGTAGACTTTCTTCAGTCTTCCGTATATATTTTTTAACGGAAATTAGGTAGAGAGAATGAAAGAGAATGGTGAATGCTAACAATTCAAAATATATTTCAAGATACAACTTAATTAGTAGTTCTGAATGTAACCATAAATATCACATACACATGTAAACATACATATATATATATATATATATACGCACACATGTACACATACATACATACACACACACTGTTTCTCCTTTATTTTCTGAATTCCCCATAATATTTTGTACCTCTCTTATGATTGAGATCAATATCCGAAGTTTTATTTCTATAATTTTTTAAATTTCTTTTTTAATGTTTTTATTTTATTTTTGAGAGGGAGACAGAGTGCAAGTGGGGGAGGGGCAGAGAGGGAGGGAGACAGAATCTGAAGCAGGCTCTAGGCTCTGAGCTGTCAGCGCAGAGCTTGACACGGGGCTTGAACTCACAGACTGCAAGATCTTGACCTGAGCCGAAGTCGGACGCTCAACCGACTGAGCCACCCAGGCATAATTTTTTCTAAATTCTTTTTTTAATAATTTTTTCTAAATCCTTACTAATAATTGTTTTTCACTTGTTAAAAAATATTCTGTCTCATTGTAAGTTACAAATGGTTTGGTCACTAAGGTGCTTCACTGTAAAAGATCATCAGTCTCATTTAAAATAAAGCACACGATGGGGCACTTGAGTGGCTTAATTGAGTGCCCAACTCTTGATTTCAGTTGGGGTCATGATCCTAGGGTCATGAGATTGAGCCCATGCTTAGTGTAGGGCCTGCTTGAGACTCTCTCTCTCTCCCTCTGTCTCTCTTCCTGGCTCACGCTCTCTCTGTCTCTGTAAAATAAAAAATAAATAAATAAACAAATAAAATAAAGCACATGCAAATCCCCCTGTCCACTTCCAATCAAACCCAACAGATTTTTAGTCACTCTTCAAGAAGTTTTTTTTTTTTTAAGTAAGCTCTAGGCCCAACATGGGGCTTGATCTCCTGACCCCAATATCGAAAGTCTCATGCTCTACTGACTGAACCAGCTAGGCTCCTCAAGAGCTTTTAATAATAGTCTTAAACACCTACTTTGTCTTACTCTTTTCAGTGTTAATCAAAAATATTACAAATGGAGAACGTGACTCTTCTAATTAAAATATATTAACATTATTATATCATAAGGAATGTGATTTCTTTAAAAAGGTATGATAAAAATTTGCAATCTAACAGTTATATTTAGCAGGTAAAATGTTGTGTTATTTAATATTGCTCTAGAGAGTGTTGAAATGCTACATTCAAAAACATGAAGACAGAAGGAGAAATTGGGCTTAAATTGGTAAATAGGAAGATTCCACTAAATCTGATAAAACCTAATAAATGGCAAGGATTTGATAAATGGCAAGATTCACTGGCACTCAGTAAAACCTGAGATGCCAAGAAAACCAAAAGATCAAATTATTTTCTTATTTTATCTTAGCATACCTGCTTGTCAGTTGCCAAGAATTCAAATAATCATGTCCGATTACTTTAGTACTTTTCTGTGCTGGCTGAGCAAAGTCAGAAAAAGCTCACTGAAATAAATAGGAACATTGATGTGGTCTTTCTCCGGGGAAGGGCATACGGTTAGTTATGCACAACTCTAGGGAGTACTTCTCATATTCATGGTTGCCCTGGACTTGTGTGTTGATTACCATGGCTGTTTGTCAGATGGACGTACATGCTTTGAGAAAGAAATTTTCTCCTACTATGAACAAAAGCACCATTCAGGCTGCAGCAAGGCTAGACTCGGACTCTAGATACGCACTGCCAAGCAGTAACACAATAAGCCAGAATCTTTGCATGATTAGATTACAGCGTCAACCAAACTTGCATCCTTTGTGAAAACATGTGGAAATTCAAATGTAATATTTCTTCAGAAATTTAGTGACTTTAACAAGGATATCATATTCTGAAATAAAATAATAAAAAATGATTAGCTTTTATAGTATAAATATAAATAGGAATCTGCTGATTTTATTATTAGTTCTTCCCTGTTGCAGTCAATAGTTCTGGTTTGTTTCAGTCAAAAAATAGCTAAAATTTTGCACATCAAGTGGAATACAATTAGATAAAATATAGGAAAAAATTTTAATGAACAATATAGTCAAAAAGTAATATAAGAAATACAATGAAAACAAAAGTACAACCAGAAAAATAATGGTACATTAAATTACTGAAGAATATTACAGAGAAAGAAGTAGTTGCCCATGAAATGCTATTAAAAAGAATTATATACCAAATAGCATGAACTTGAAAACAGTATATTAATATAAAGCTAAGAGGGAAGGTAAGTCCATGCATCAACACCTATGCTCTGACTTAGAAGATACAGGGAAAGAACAATTGGAATAAACTCCCCAAAATAAAAGAGCAAAAACTTACCATTGAAGAACAGTTACAGATGCTTGTAACAGAATCAGATAGGTGGGGGAAAGAGATCTTGAATAACAGCAAAGAAAACCAGTAGAAAACTGTCCTGTGGTCAGGAGATCTTTGGGGAGCTCATTGCAAGAGAAGGAGAATATTGGAAACATCAGAATAAACCCCAGAAGTAAGAGGAGAAAAAAGAGTAGGCTGAAAGGAAAAGTAAACCCCACAGAGAAGAAGCAAGCATTCCATTAGGCAGTAAGGTATATCCTAGAATGAAAACACACAGTCTTGATGGCTTGAGTTCACATCCTACCTCTGTTATTCAACTGGCTGTGTGAACTTGGGCAAGGTAGTTACCCCTCTAAGGATTAAATATGTATTGTGTAGGTATGATATTTGTCATAATTGCATGCAGTATGTATGTCCAGCCATCCAATCATGAATATATGTATTATATATCTCATATATTATTATGGCAAAAACAAATGAGGGAAAGAGAAATGTTGCAACCAGGAATAGTATTCAAAAGAGTTTTAGTTTGAATCTGGAAATTCCAAGATGTAGAGGAGATAAAAAGGATGATATAGCCTTCTCACCATACAGTTAAAAATATTATTAATTATAATTCCTTTTCATCCCTATGCAGGTTAGAGAGGGAGCCATTCAGATTTTTCTGTTGACTATACCTACAGTTTGCCTTCTTGCAAGTTAGTTTTTCCACTAATTTCTTCAAAATGCCACTGAATATTTAGTTTACTATACTGACAATTTTGTGGTTGATGACATTTGTCTGCCCTGCCAATCTGGTCTCCTTTCTTCCTTCCTAGAAAAACCTCTTATTTGATCATAGCAAAACCCTTTTCCAGGGGTTGGCCTGATTGGTTTAAGACCAAAAGTGAATTCTAGTGACTGGTTCAAGGATCTAGACCTAAGCCAATCAGCACATGACACATCTTAGGCTACAAGATTCAGTCACAAATGGGTATGTGACCAAATTCTGGCTAATTGGGAGAGATTTGCTGAAGACTTCTGGGGGGGGGGGGGGGCGCGGGACGGGAAGCATCTTTGTTATTATAAGATGGCTCCCTGAATCTTTCCTATCTTTTTCTGGTGTAGTAATAGGCGATGGGCAATATAGCATTTTCGCTACTATGCAGACAGCAGTCTAAGGAAAAACCCAATACTCAGAGGAAGGCACAGGAAACTATGAAGAACCAGAACCAGAATTACTAAATGAAACAGACCTAAAGTCTGTCTGGCCTCTGGAGTCTCAGTCACATAAGTCAATAAATTTTCTTACTGTTTAAGCCAATTTGAATAGGATTTTGAGGTACTTGTGTGTGAATTGACTTCCATGTCAAAAGAGTGTTGGTTCATTCTCTGACCAGAGTGCCCTGTATCCAGTTTATGTGGCCTTATGAGTTACTGTATTTCAGCCAGAAGGACTTTTGGTCATAAAATGTTGGAGGATCTCCTGATCGATTCCGGACTGTATCAAAGAAATAAAAATTTCTTAGCTACCACTCTCAGGAAATTCTTCCGCTTGTTTGCACTGGTTTTTCTTTTTGTTCCAGATTAACAAATAAAACAGTGGATTTATTTCTCATAAATTCTTTTGCTAATATAAGTAGAGCGTGATTTCTGAGTCCTCTCTTCCTTTAGATCAGTATATGGCTGCCATGAGGCTTCTTCTATTCAGAACTGTCCTTCATAGGAAGTAGGCTGCTAAGAAAGAAAAATGAGATCATTCTCACCAAGACAGTTTTGCCTAAATGAAAAAGAGAAGACAAATAAAAATTAAATTAAAATAAATTCATTATGAGTTTAATACTATATTTTTTGATGAATAGATAGTAATTTGCATGTTATGTTAAATATTCTGAAATTATTGCCATTTTAATAATACAGAATAGTATTAGAAAAAATGTAAACTGGAGGAAAATAATTCAAATTCAATGTGTCTATTTTCCTTTTTTTTAATATTTTATTTTTAAGTAATCTCTACTCCCAACATGGGACTCAAACCCACAACCCCAAGATCAAGAGTCTCATACACTCCACTGACTGAGCCAGCCAGGCGCCCCAGTATGTCTATTTTCAAGTCAAACTAACAGGGTTTTTTTGTGGCTTTCATCTTCAAATAACTATCCTTTCAAGATGCATTTCATTTCAATTCCAAATAAGTAGCATTTCATTTCTTTTACTTTAGTGGGTTTTTCCTTATTATTTGTTCACCAATACTTAGTTAATTTACTCTCATGGGCTTGTACCTTAGTCCTGCTGCAAGTAATCTTTCACATCTATTATATATCTTGCTTCACAAGTATTTGGTCATGTTTTAAAATTTATTTGACAAGAAAATTATTCATTGCTGAGTTCAGATATTACCTCCTTTGGGAAGGCTGTCTGGAATCTCCTAAAGCAACTCAATCTGCCTCGTCTGTTCTCCCTAGAACATATAGTTACCATTCATACCTCTATAGCTTGTTATTTACCTCATTTTCTTTCATTTAACTTTTTAAGTAATGGTCTCCTTTACTAGCCTGTGATGTCTGCATTAGTAGACTCCCAGCCTTATTAGAACTTCAGGCCTCGGTACCTACCACAAAACCTGACACAGGTACAGCCAATAAAAGTTTCTTGTGTCCCTGCTCAGTTTAAGGTCTTCTAAGGAATGTGCCTAGTTTCTGCCATTCTTAACCTAAAAGTTGGAGACAGTTCGCTTTCACCTCGTCTCTATATTGCAGTATTTACAATTCATAGAGATTAAGAGACTGCATTCTAGAGTTAGATTATCTGCATTCAAATTCCAGCTTTGTTCGTTTCTAGCTGAGTAACCTTGAAGAAGTTACTTAATATCTCCAAGTCTCAATTTCTTTAGCTGTAAAGTTGGCATAATAATAGCATAGCAACTTGGCATAATAATAATATGCTAATAGGGATTTTGTGAAGATCCAGCGGGGGAAAAAATTATAAAACTCTTAATACAATGCCTGGGTTGTACTACGCATTCTCACCCTCAAGTATATGGCAGGCAGTGCTTTTGGGTTTAACGTTAGCTATTATTATTACTGTTGTTATTATTAGCTATTTAAATATTTTATTTTCAGTGTGATTAGATACTACGTTTCAGATAGTAATGAAATGTTGTTATAGAAGAAAGGCTGTTGATTTAAGGTAGCTTTAGAAAAATTCCAGGTAATATTACAGCTAAGAATTAACAGTATCAACAAGAAGCATTCACACCAGAATTCTGCTTTTATTGTTCACAGGCTATCTTTTTACAGGAAAACAAGTTTTATATTTTCAGTCAGTCTTGACCCACCATTTGAATTCAATGGTTGCTATCTTTGGGTTTTTAGCATGTGGATATCTTAGTACACAAACTCTAGAATTCAAATAAACAGTTGATAGTTGGGGGGAGGGATGTACTTTGCTATGTCTTCAAAATGCTCCAAATTTGCTCATATTTCTCTACATGATAGATCACCATGGACAAGTATGGACTGTGAGAGATTTAGAAAATGGACAACTAACTAAAATGCTGATTATTTAGTATTTTCCTATTAACTTCATTTTTTTGTTCACAATTCCAGATATTGAAAATTTGTGGGTGTGATGGAAATATGTGTAGGTATATGTCTGCCAGAGGAAAATTGATGTATATGGTACTGCTTCTAGGTGAAAAATCCCCAATATGCAGTCTATTCGAATTCCAAAGAATCTCACATGATTATTCACTGTGGTTCTTTAATGTTAGTGCTTGAAATATTCAAGTTGAAAAAGTTAAATTAGTTGAGACTAATAAAGACTGCCCCGTTAAAAGCTTAACCATGACTTTTGGCTGGACGATAGAAAAATTGTGTTTATTTTGGAAACTGACTCCTAAGACTCTGTTATTTGTAAACTTCATATGTAGGAAAGAAAAAAACAAATGTGGGATCAACTTGTAGATTCCAGTGTGGCAACTGTAAGAGAAAGCATTAGAAACCAGTAACAGTCTCCTCAGAGATTCACTACATTAGGTCTGAATTTCGTTAGATTCTGTAAGCACGTATACATTACCGTGACCTTGGGAGTACCTTCTCCGAATTCTGGAGACTGCGTATGCAATGTTTAATTCATTTTATTTTTGGGGTGCCTGGGTGGCTCAGTCGGTTAGGCGTCTAACTTCAGCTCAGGTCATGATCTCATGGTCCATGAGTTCGAGCCCCACGTCAGGCTCTGTGCTGACAGCTCAGAGCCTGGAGCCTGCTTCGGATTCTGGGTCTCCCTCTCTCTCTGCCCCTTCCCCACTCATGCTCTGTCTCTCTCTCTCTCGTAAATAAAATAAAAACATAAAAATTTCTTTAAAAAAAATAATTCATTTTATTTTTGTCAGTACTTCCAATTGCTTTAATGGGATTACATGTACTACCTCTAGTATTTTAATTTTATACCTGAAAATTATTTCCCAAATTACAAAAAAATCAACCTTCTTATATATCAGCAGTGCCTAAGGTAATAGCACTAGCTGAAGTCTATTTAAAAAGTCCCCTCACTTATCTGCCGGGGTTATGTGCCAAGACACCAAGTGGACGCCTATGGATAAAGTCAAATCTTATGTATACTGGGTTTTTTTTTCACTATACACACAAAGCTATGATAAAGGTTAATTTATAAATTAAGCACAGTAAGAGATGAACAATGATAACTAATAATAAAATAGAATAATAGTAATAATCTACTGTAATAAAAAGTTATGTGATTGTGGTTTCTCTTTCAAAATATTTTATTGTACTGTACTTACCCTTCTGGTGATGATGTGAGATGGTAAAATGCTTACGTGAGGAGAAGTGAGGTGAATGACGCAGGCATCATGTCAAAACTAGGCTACCATTGACCTTCTGCTAATTCATCGGGAGGATGATCTGCTTCCAGATTCCCATTGACAGAGGGTAATGGAAACCACAGAAATGAAACAGCAGATGAAGTGAGACTACTGTATTTATAGAAATTCAGCAGCATTACTTGCTTTCTAGTTTGCGATAAGCATCATCACCAATGAAATATTAATTTTCTATAGGTCATTTCATTCCGACTTTTGGAAACCTTTCTATTTTTTATTTATTAAATGTTTATTTATTTAGGGGCGCCTGGATGGCTCAGTTGGTTAAGCATCTGCCTCTTGACATCAGCTCAGGTCATGATCTCGTTGTTCATGGGTTCTGGCCCCGCGTTGAGCTCTGCATTGACAGGGCTGAGCCTGCTTGGGATTCTCTCTCTCTCCTTCTCTCTCTGCCCCTCCCCTGCTCACTCGTTCTTTAAAATTAAGTAAGTAAACTTAAGAAATAGTTAAATGTTTATTTATTTTGAGAGGGAGGGAAAGAGTGTGAACAAGGGGAGGGGCAAAGAGAGAGGAAGACAGAGAATCCCAAGCAGGTTCCAGAACCTCACGTGGGGCTGGATTTCATGAACCCTGGGATCATGACCTAAGCTGAAATCAAGAGTCAGATGCTTAACTGACTGAGCCATCCAGGTACTCCCCTTGTTATTTTTTTAATCAACTTTATTGAGTTGTAATTTACAAATAATGAACTACATTCATATAAACTACAGTAAAACCCTGGTTTGTGAGCATAGTTCATTCCAGAAACATGCTTGTAATCCAAAGCACTCGTATATCAAAGTGAATGTCCACACAAGAAATGAAGGAAACTCAAATGCTTCTTTCCACAACCCAAAAATATTCATATAAAATCATTACGGTACTGTAATATAATACAAAATAATAAAGAAACTACAAAATATAAAGAAAAATAAACAAATTAACCTGCACTTTCCTTTGAAAACCTTCATGGCTGGAGTGAGGGAGACAAGAGAAATGAGGATTATTATGTAGGACAAGTTTCACTATCACTAATAGAATCACTGCTATCTATTGGTCAATGGAATACTTTTCATTTCGTGCAGGTTTAACAAGGAACCTATCCAAAGACACTTGCTTTTGCCTCCTTTTGAGGATTTTGCGGAAATGTGACATTGCATTGTCATTAAACAGATTCGTTGCTCGCACTGTTACTGCCTTATGTGCGTGGTGCTTTTCTACAAAGTTTGCACAGTCTCCTGCATTTTACACATCTCCCTAATCTCATTTGAAGTGAAGGGTTCCTCCACCTTTTTCTCCTCCTCTGCAGATGAGATGCAGATGTTAAACTTCTTATAAAATCTTGCAATTTTGGCCACTCACATACCTCATTCATACTTCTTGATGATTTCCTTCCTAATTTCCACCATAATCATCTCCTTCTTACCACCTTTCTTTTCAACTTTTTCTGCATGGGGGTCATTGTATACACTTGCATGGATATTGACTACAGTTCAGTATTAATAAACTTGTGTCATATACTGTATTTAATGTAACTGGCAATAAGGTAGCAGAGGAAAAGGTCTCTATCTATAGGTAGCCTGACCTAGAATGAAGCAAAACATTTCTATTCTTACTCTTGTATGGAAAAAGTAAAGGACTGTCCATAAATACTTTGAAGTGACAAAAAATACACTAGTGCCAGTTGTGGGCACCTTCCAATGTTCTGAAAAATCACTGATTTCTGCCAAACACCATGGCCTGAGACCGAGCATCCGAGCATGGAAGATGATCACCCACAATCCCACACAAGAGACACTGAGAGAGAGAAGAACCATTGGCTCAGTTGTAATTATGTGACATTCAGCGTCATGTACTACTCATATTGCAAGACATCACTCGTTTATTAAGGTAACATTTATTATAAATATTTGCTTGTCTTATGAAACACTCACAGAACAAGTTAATCGCAATCCAAGGTTTTACTCTATATGATTTGTTGAGTATTGACGGAGGTATGCGTCTGTGAAACTACTACTATGAATCAAGACACAAAATGTTTTGATAGCCCCCAAACTATTCCCCATGGCATTTTGCAATCCATCTCTTCCTCTGCTCCTGATCCCAGGCGACCACTTTTGCCTTCTGTTATGATAGGTTAGTTTGCAATTGTCATACTTTTAGATAAATAGAATTATACATATGTCCTTCTTGTGTCTGGCTTCTTTCACTCATCACAGTATTTTTGAGATTCATCCATATTGCACATATCAGTAGTTCATTCCTTTTTATTGCTGAGTAATAATAAATTCATGCATTTACCATATTTTTTCCCATTCACCTGTTGATTTGGAGAGTGTCTAGCTTTTGGCTAGCATTATTGTGAATAATGCTGATTTGAGCATTCATGCATATCTTTATTTGGACTTGGGTTTTCATTTCTCTTAGGTAAATACATACTTAGGAATGGAATTGCTGGTTCATATGCTAATTATATGTCTAAATGGATGAGAAACTGCCAAACAATTTTCCAAAGTGCTGTGCCATTTTACCTTCCCACTTATCAGAGTGTAAGTTCCAGTCCTCCGCATCCTCACCAACAATTGGTATTGGTGATGTTTTTACTTTTAATTCAGATGGCTATGTAGTACTGTGTCGTTGTGGTTTTAACCACGTTAATGAACATTGCTTTTAAAAGTGGGGTATAAATGAAATTCAATGATCTTTTGCAAGGTTCCAATTCTGTCCTATCCCTAACTCTATTCAATAAGTATAGTTAATCATCTACCTTGTGTCATGTACTGTGTTAGGAAAGAGAAAAGAATAAGAAACTGTTTTCTGAAGACTTCACTTCATGAGACAGGAGTAAAAAAAAAATGTCACATACAGTCCAGTTGCTACTATAGTAAAGGTTTAGGAAAATACATTGACAGGGGCGCCTGGATGGCTCAGTAGGTTGAGTGTCCAACTTTCACTCAGGTCATGATCTCACAGTTTGTGAGTTCGAGCCCCACAGCAGGCTCTCTGCGGTCATCACAGAGTCTGCTTCAGATCCTCTGTCTCTCTCTCAAAAATAAATAAAGACTAAAAAATACATATATTGACAAGAGCATCTGGGTGGCTCAGTCGGTTGAGTGTCTGATTTTGACCCAGGTCATAATCTCATGGTTTGTGAGTTCAAGCCCCGAATTGGACTTTGTGATGATAGCTGAGAGCCTGGAGCCTGCTTCCGGTTCTGTGTCTCCCTTTTGCTCTGCGCCTCCCCCACTGATGCTCACTCTCTCTCTCTCTCTCTCTCTCTCTCTCAAAAATAAACATAAAAAATTAATATAGATAGATAGTAATAGAGGAAGGAAGAAAAGTTGGAGAGGACTTCACAAGCGGTGGTGTCACTTGAATTATCTTCATTATAATTCCTTTTACCTTCTTTTGAAAAGGAAATACATTCATAACAGAAAATTTAGAAAAAATAAATGAGATTTACCTCATTAATCTGTATTTTGGGTGCTAGCAATCTCATATGGACCAAAAAGTTCAATGAGGAGATGTGCCTTAAGTAAGAAAAAGAAACCTGGTTGTCTTGCCTGACAGGCCTTCCCTACAGATGAGTCATTTATACTGATATGGCCACTAGAGTTAACTTCACTTAAATGTAAACCTCTTGTCTTGTGCCAAACAAGTGTGCTTCATTGGAAAAAGGGAATGGGCTTGAGAGGAAACAAGATGGGTAGGAGAAGCCAGGAGGTGGAGATTTCATTAAATGAGCAGAGACACACAGAAATCGCAGTGCCTGCTCTTTACCCGCCATTCACTACGGGACACACATCCTAAGTGTTTTGTTGAATTCTCACAGCAACCTTAAGAGGGTTTTAAATAGAGAGAAGCTGAAGTAAGAGATATTAAGACTACCATGATAGATTCAAAGATTGTTTAAAAAAATTGACTCTCCCCCACCCTTACTTCCCCACTGCATTGATGCTTGGTTTGGTCATTTGACTGGGCTCATGGTGGACAGAAGGCAGAAAGACTTTAGTTTTGGCCATGTGATTTGCTTTGGTCAATGGGATGCTAACAGGTATAACACAAGCAGAGGCTTAAAATATGCATGCAGGGATGGCTTCTCCTCTAATGGCTCTGCCATCACAATGAAACATGCCCTACTTGGCCTACTGGTACAAGGAGGATGAAAGACAGGTGGAGCAGTCCTGGGACCAAGATGTAATTTAGAGTACAGGCAAGCCTGAGGCAGGTAGCCCACAGACAAGTGAGAAAGAATAGTTGATTATTGTTTATTCCACTGAGTTTTAGGGTGATTTTATTACTCAGCCACCTAAGTATCAGAAAGAATTTGAACTGTGACAACATAACTACAGAGTCTAAACCACATTGCCACTCATTTGGTTATTTTCAGATATCTAGGTAAAGATAACTGGTTGGAGGCTGAAAGATAATCAGGAGGAAGTTATGGGTCCGGAATTAAAAGAATATTTTGGGGGCGCCTGGGTGGCGCAGTCGGTTAAGCGTCCGACTTCAGCCAGGTCACGATCTCGCAGTCCGTGAGTTCGAGCCCCGCGTCAGGCTCTGGGCTGATGGCTCGGAGCCTGGAGCCTGTTTCTGATTCTGTGTCTCCCTCTCTCTCTGCCCCTCCCCCGTTCATGCTCTGTCTCTCTCTGTCCCAAAAATAAATAAACGTTGAAAAAAAAAAATTAAAAAAAAAAATAAAAGAATATTTTGTCGATTAAAGAACTAAACCTTGGCAAATTATTTAATCTCTCTGTGCCTTCCTTATAAGGCTATGGTGAAAAAGAAAATGCAGTAATAGCTATCATATCTCTTCAAGTGTGGTAAAAGTGTTATGGAAATGCTAGTTTTTCTTTTAAGTCTATTTTCTTTCCTGCTGTTTCTCAGTGCCTAGAACAGCACCTGGTGTGCAGTGGGCACTCAGTAAATATTTGTTAAGAGAAATTAAATTTTTTTCAAATAGTATTCTCAGTTTGTAAATGTAAATGACAGGAACACACTGTGCGTCTATCATTAGGGGAGTAATTTCTGTTTTTGACAAGAGTGGGGGAAGTCTAGGAAGTCCCTTCCTCTTAGAGCAGATTTGTGTGGGGTATACTCTACAGGGGATGTTCGTTTCCTGTCTCTATCACCCAACTAAAGGCACCCAAACTAATGCTCTGTAAATCCTCACATTAAGGGAGAATGTTATTGCAGTCTTATACTACGATGCTTTCTGCCTCAAAGATTGTTTTATTAATGGGAAAATATTTGAATTTCATATTTGTTCTGCCGTTAAAGAAAGGGAACTTGATTTATAAAATACAGATAATTCAGAAAACAGCCAAATGAACATCTGGGTTTGAAAGTTGGGTCACCATGATAAAAATGTTCATTTACCCTTTTTCCTTCTTTGTTTACCACAAAGCAAGATCTAGCCAAATGAGACATCTCACTTTACGACATTTGCATTTAAATCACTTTAGGATTCAGGTCAGAGAAATGGTTGGTTTGGTTTGGGTTAGATGAGCAATTTGTTCCCCACATCAACTCACAGAACATTCAAGGACTAGAGATGTTATTTAACTTGCTCTATTTTCTATTATAACACAGACTGCCTTTTTATCCCAAAACTTTTCCGAAGATTTCCCAAGAAAACTTCTGGTCGTGTGGATAAAGGATTACTTCAGCTCCAAACTTTCCTGTTAAAATATTAAACAGGAACATTTGAACAGTATAGTATCATCGCCATGAAACTGACTAACAATCTGGAAGCAATAAATTTTGCTTAAGTGTCCTCCATTGTACTGAGTGCTTCAGCCTGTGACAGATATTCTCCAGTGAGGGTTTCGAGTGAAACTCCTATCTCAGCTAAAAATCTTTTAATAGCTACTCCTAATCCTGAACCATTTTTGGCCTCAGTTAATATGTGTTAGGAATGTAATTAACCTATCAGTATCAGTAGTATGTTAACAGTTATAGACTAAATCTAGTATTGAAAGACAAAAAAGAAAAGATCAATTTCATTATTCTCGCTGTAGATTTTCATTATAATGAATCCTTTGTTTTATTTCTTGAAAATCCGTTGTATCTATTCCAAGACCACATGTTTGAAAAAAAATTTTTTTAATCTGATAAAAAAACAATTGTTTAATGATTACTTATTTTTAAGACAGAGAGAGAGAGAGACAGAGAGAGCATGAACCAGGGAGGGACAGACAGAGAAGGAAATACAGAATCCAAAGAAGGCTCCAGGCTCTGAGCTGTCAGCGCAGAGACCAATGGGAGGCTTGAATTCACAAACCAGAGATCATGACCTGAGCACAAGTCAGATGCTTAACTGACTGAGCCACCCAGGCTCCTCAACAATTTTCTTAATTAAAAGAATTTCGCAAGTCCAATATTGTACAAACTCAAAAGTTTGGGAGGCCTTAACATCTTCACTCTCATTTTTGTCTAATATCCATTTCTTCATCAAGATACTTCAGTTATAGCTCCTATATTTCTTTCCAATTATTTCCTTTCTTCTATTTCCACTGCTTTCACCTATTCTTGCCCTCTTGTAATCGCTACAGTGCAACTTGAGTGATTTTTATTATAAAAAATAAAACGTGAATATAATGCTGATGCCCAACACCATCATTGCTCTTAGGATACAGGCCAAAACCGTTGGGATGGTCCACAGGGCCTGGGCTGTCTGGCTTCAGTTCTGGGCATTCCAGTCACCCTGGCCTTCTTTCAGGGACTGAGAACAAACGAAACTCCTTCTTGTTTCAGGATGCCCCCTCAAATATGCCCCCTTCTGCCTGAAATTCTAGTATGTATCTCTCTCTCTCTCTCTCTCTCTATATATATATCCACATACCTATTATTGAAATTATCACACATATGTATACTAACAATACATTTTTAATCTTATTTCATTTATGGCACCACCTGCCTCTCCTCCAGCCCAGACAATTTTGAAGCAAATCCCAGGTATATTATGAAAGGCCCTTTCTAACTCATGCCTATCCTCACGATCTCTGCCCAAGCACCACCTGCTTTCCTCATCTCTCTGCCAGAGTGGGTCATATCTGCCTGTCTCATGTTGTCTTATGTTCACTAATACAGCACTTCATAATGACTACTAGCTTACTCAAAGTTTTTGGAAAAACTATAGCATTGTATCGGATTAAAAGGTGTAATGATGGTGTCAATCAGAAGATGGCACTGTTCAAAGGGAGAAAAATAATCTGAGCAATTGATGGAAAAGCCAATCAATAAAATTAAAAATATCCCCGAATTATAGCAGTAAATATTTTCTTTGAGATTTTCATGTGGCTATGTTATGCCTTAGATATACTTATATAGATATTACTGCCCTTAAGAACTTCAAGTATTTCCTTTTAGGAACACATTTTCCCTTATTACCTCCCCTAAAATGGTTTCTCTTCATTTGACATAAGATTGTTTATCTTTTTTTTTCTTTTTTTAATTTTTTTTTCAACATTTATTTATTTATTTATTTGGGACAGAGAGAGACAGAGCATGAACGGGGGAGGGGCAGAGAGAGAGGGAGACACAGAATCGGAAACAGGCTCCAGGCTCTGAGCCATCAGCCCAGAGCCTGACGCTGGGCTCGAACTCACGGACCGCGAGATCGTGACCTGGCTGAAGTCGGACGCTTAACGACTGCGCCACCCAGGCTCCCCAAGATTGTTTATCTTAAAAGTAAAGGATCTTGTAACCAATTTTTGAGTACTCTGTTTATTAAACCTGTTTATGAGTGATAATTAGATAGGATATAAAATATTACTTCTCCTGACCACATCACCTGAAATCAGAAATACATTATACAATTAGCACATCTTAAATTATCTTTCCCTCACTGGGTAAATAATCTAGAGGGAGAAAATTATTGAGTTAGCTCCTCTATAGTTCCTCAACAATTGAAAGGACATGCTTGCGTGTGATGTCATTTCTAATTTCCATTGGATGTTACAGAGGACTTCTAAAGACAACTGCTAACCTTGGTAGAAAGTGATCCTGTATATCATCCAACTGCTTCATTTGTCTAATATGGTATGTGCAAAGTGGCTATTTAGAAAATATCAGTTGAAATAAGAAGTTCAATTATTTTTTTCATCTATACCAGGTGACTGAATCTGGGGCAGGACATTTTAGCAGTTGTGTGATATATGAAAAATAAGTATGTAAAGATTCCAGTTACACTTATACTGACATCTCTAGAGCATAAGACTTAGTAAAAGTTAAACTCCAACCTAGTCTTTTAACCACATTTGTAATACATGTGTTTTAGCATTCAAGTATCTGACCAAGTTAAAGATACAGCACCATCTTATGGATATTTCTGTATTTGTAAAATCTGGAAATGCAAAAATCATTCAAGTTTGGGAAAGGAAATCTTTACCAGAAAAAAATTGTAGAAGGAGAATATTTTAATATAACAAGGGAAAATGATACGGTATTGAATAATCTGAATATGTGTGTGTGCATGTTTGAATGTGTGTGTTTGTGATGGCATATTAAATGAAGGCACAGACCGAGATCTGTAATTCTTTTTCTTTTCAAAATTGTGAATTCTGATAAAAAGAAAAATGAACACCTGTTCTTTCAATCCAAATTCATAACTTTGTGAAATAAGACATGTAGCCCAGAATCCTATCAGTCTCTAAATGACACTGAAATATCACTGAGTATCAACCTTGCAAAGATGCTTTCAAACTACAGAACTACTGAGAAGTAGAAGCGTGCTTACTAGCCATGAGTCACACTTCCTAAAGAATTCTGAGAAGCTTAGGTGATAATAAACCTATTTAACTATCTGCTGATACTACACAACTGGTAATAAAGTCTCCTTATATTTATCTAGTATTTAAATGTTTTCACAAGTGATTTATGCCCATTATTTTGTTTAGATTTTAGATGCAGATATTTTTGAATAATCGCTTCTTAATAGAACTCTTATTATTGTAATGTAGAACACAAAGCCGGTTTAAGGAGATTACAGAAAAATTGATGAACAAAACTCCCCAGTTAATGGTTAAGGTGCAGTCAGATACGTATGGTCCACCAACTTTCGTTCACTTTAGTTATCAAGTATGGGCCTGAGGCATTACATGATTTACCGAGTTCATATTTTATAGAATGATTCCGCTCTAACTAAAACACAGCTTCAGTGATTCTTAGATTTTTGCTGCCTTGAACTCTATGGTATAAGCTTTGGAACCTCTTCTTAGAAAAACAGTCCATGGATTTGATACATTTTGCATACAATTTTAGGGGGCTCTAGACCCCCTGGAGTTCATCCATACTCTATGATTTTAAATAATATTCTCCTTATTTTATTTTATTTTTAAAGTAGTTTTTAATATTTATTTATTTATTTTTGAGAGGTAGAGCAGGGGCAGAGAGACAGGGAGTGAGAGAAGACCCCAAGCAGGTTCTGCGCGCGGTCAGCACAGAGCCCCATGTGAGGTTCAAACCCACGAACCGTGAGATCATGACCTGAGCCGAAATCAAGAGTGCGCCGCTCAACCAACTGGGCCACCCAGGTGCCCCTATTCTCCTTATTTTAACATTTATTTATTTAGGTCCTATTTTGATGAGTAAAAGCCGGGAACTTAATTGCAAAAATATGAAGTCTTGTGATAGAGAGGATCTATAATTTTTACAAACACACACACAAACACACTCCTATTTGGTTTTAAGTCATTTCCCCCCACAACTAAATTACATAAAAAGATCATTGTAAATAAAGAGGTTCTTATTGGCTTATTTTTATATATATTTTATTTTCATATTGTTTACTTCAGAGTGAGATGTGAAAATATGATGCTGACTACAAGTAATATAGAATTTTTAGTTTTATCTGCACAGAATAGTATAGTTTCTAACAATGTCCTGTTAGGAATCATTTTTTTATATAATGTAGACTCTTGAATCTAAATTTCTAAATTTTGTTTTAAATGTAAACTTGTCACCAATTAATAAAATTAAGTTATCCCTAGATGTCCACAGTAGTAGAAAAAATATGACATAGTTGAAAAATTCTAAGCATACCATATATATCTTTTTTGCTCAGTTCTTAGATAAAGATAGGTATTTTATGACTTAAAAGAAACCCAGGGAAATTTAATAGGCTTATAATAATAATATGTTTAAGTTCAGATTCAAGGCATAATATTAGATATTAAATTACCTTTTTTATGTTATCAAATGAAGAATTATCCCTATATAAAAATTACTTTATTAATATTCCAGAAATATCTTGCTAATTTAATACAATGCTTTAATTTTTGAGAGAGACTGCATAAAATGTATGAAAAATTTATATATATGATAATTTAAAATATGAATGAAGACATTTTCACAATCTATATCTTTAACTGTAATAAGATCCACAGGATATATTTGTTCAACATAGTATAATACCTACTTTATTCTAGACAGAGAGAAGAATATTTGAGAGTGAATATTTAATGGGTAACAACAATGTTTTAGTTGTACAATAGCAAAATTAGAAACCTAACCCTGAAGACGAAGCATACTCAAAATACGATCCTTAAACCCCTGGGCATCCCTAAGACCCTAACAGAGAGGTTGAAAATTTTTTCATGTGAATACAAGATGTTATTGGTCTTGTTCACTGTGTTGACATTACATAGCTGCTGTAGAGACAATGGTAGATTCATGCTGGAACTTCAGCGGGAATCAAAGCAGTGGCTTCAAAAGCCACTAATATCACTGTGTCCTTCACCTGCAGACACTCACAGAAAGAAAAAAAAAGCCAATGTCACTTAAAAATATTCCTGATTAAGGGGCGCCTGGGTGGCGCAGTCGGTTAAGCGTCCGACTTCAGCCAGGTCATGATCTCGCAGTCCGGGAGTTCGAGCCCCGCGTCAGGCTCTGGGCTGATGGCTCAGAGCCTGGAGCCTGTTTCCGATTCTGTGTCTCCCTCTCTCTCTGCCCCTCCCCCGTTCATGCTCTGTCTCTCTCTGTCCCAAAAATAAATAAACGTTGAAAAAAAAATTAAAAAAAAAATATTCCTGATTAAGCAGTAAAAAGGTAATGAGTTTGTTAAGTCTCAACCCTTGGGCATACACTTAAAAATATATTCTGTGAGGTGAAATGAGATGTTCACATAGAACACTTCCACTGTATATTGAAATACAATGTTTGGAGGAGAAGGAACTGTTTGAGTTGCAAGCTGAACTAGCTGCTTTTTCATTGAACGCCATTTTTACCGGAGAGAGCAACTTGACAAACAAATTATAACTATTCAGACTTCGATAACTTGGGAGGCATTTCCTCAAACATGAGTGAGGTGAGCTTGTCTCCACTGACAGTATTGTTACCAGTTATAAAATTCAAGCTTTCGAATGAAAATTAGAATTCGGAAAATCTCTGTCTGCAACCGTGAGCTTAATAGTTTTCCGGTACTCAACGACTTTTTTGATGTTATTGCTGGTTATTGACAAATGTAATTTTTTGGGTGCTATGTAATTAAATAAAATGTGCCAACTTTTGGACAATCTAGATTATCCAATGAACCAGTGTAAGAAAGTTTTACTGATGTGGTTTTAGATTCCATATTGCAACTAATCTTAAGGAAACCCCCACTTATTGAGTTTGGGTATAATATCAAAGTAGCATAACCACAGTTACAGAAACAGGCTATTAAAATACTCCTTCCTTTGTCAACTGCATATTTATGTGGGATTGGATTGTCTTCATCTCTTTCAAACAAAACATATTTCAACAGGTTGAATGTAGAAACAGATAAGAAAATCTACATGATTTCTATTAAGTCAGACATTAAAAAGATTTGTGTAGTGGAAAATAATGCCACTCTTTCCACCCACCTTTTTATTTTGGAAATACAGTTCTTTTTTTTCATAAAAATATGTAATTTATGTTACATAATAGGTTTGTTACTTTTACGTTTAAATGAATTAATAAAGAACTATTCCTAAATTTTCTTAGTTTTATTTTTCTAATATTAAAAATACCAATAAATGTAACCCGCCTAACCAAGACCTTGTGGTCCTTAACAACTTTTAAGAGTGTAAGTGGGTCCTGAGAACAAGTTTGTTCAGCACTGCTACAGACCAGAGTAATAGTAGTTAATAAAAATATATCTTTATTTTTCCTATGTAACGTAATTTAACTACCACTTATAATTGTCTTCAATAAAAACTCTACTTCAATTTAGTTTAATTTTTTTGAGCATTATTGTTGAAATGGTGTAAGTTTTTTTTTTACAGTAGTAGAATTCTCATCTCTTGAGTAAGACATTGGTTGAATTTCTAGTCCATCGATGCAATGCTCTCTTTACAGTGCCCTAGTACGGTGCTTAATGTAGAAAAGGCACTCAATAAATATTATTGATTGGCAAAAAAATCTGTTCAGCAACAAAGTCAATATAACTTCAAGAAAACTATAAAAGGTAGATGGGGGGAAAAACCTGTTATTGCTTTATCCATTTATGAGCATAATTCCTACGTTTTAACATTTAAAATACAAACATCTTTTCTAGGCTAGATATCTGCTTCTCTAGAAGAGCATAATCACCACATGCATTATATAACTTGAATTAATGTAAGACTTTTCGCATGACATTTTGAGCACATAGGTCACAATATGTTTCTACTTTTTTTTCTCCTTGTACTTTACAACCAGCTCATTTCTGTTACCTCCTCCAAATTTCCACCAAATGGAAAATTAAGAACAAAACTATAATCAATCATTAATGAATGTCCGCAGATTGAATAGGAACAGAAGAAAAGTAGCTTCTTCTTGTGGGTCAGACCTTCTTATAAAAATTATGAAATCTTTGGGGTGCCTGGGTGGCTCAGATGGTTTGACGTTCCACCCTTGATTTTGCCTCCAGTCATGATCTCATGGTTGGTTCACGGGTTCGAGCCTCGCGTTGGGCTCTGCACTGACTGTGTGGAGCCTGCTTGGGATTCTTTCTCTCTCCATCTCTCTGCCTCTCTCCTGCTCCTGCTCTCTCTCTCTCTCTTTCTCAAAATAAATAAACATTTTAAAAATTTATGAAATCTTTGAGATCTTAATAAAATACTTTAACACATATTTGAGGGTTTCTTCAGTCTGGTTGTTTCAGGACAAATAATTTAGAAATACAAATTCTAAGCTATGTAAAACCCAATAAAAATGCATAGAATCATTTACTATATTATCTACAGTTTGTTTCTTAAAAAATTTTTTAATGTATATTTATTTTTAATAGAGAAAGAGAAAGACTGCAAGTGGGAGAGGGACAGAGCGAGAGGGAGACAGAATCTGAAGCAGGCTCCAGGCTCTGAGCTGTCAGCACAGAGCCCAACGTGGGACTTGAGCTCACAAACTATGAGATCATGACCTGAGCTGAAGTCGGACGCTTAACTGACTGAGCCACCCAGGCACCTCTTTACAGTTTGTTTTTATAGTTCTATGGTTAACAGTGAGCCAAATAATAAAGCAGTTATAATAACAACAGCAAAATACTTGGCATTCACTGAGAATTTACTCTGTATCAAATACTTTTTTAGTACTTTACGTCCATTATCTTGTTTTATCTTCACAACAATCCTTTGACTATATCTTGTGTTTATGTGCATGAGTCTGTGTATCAATGTTGACTACTCGTTTACTGGTCAATTTGTGCTAATCGTTTGCATATATTTTACCCATTATCTATAAAAAGTGGAGTCCTGGAACAGTTCTCCACTAGGACTCAAATTCTAACTAGAGAGGAGGAAAAAGGGAAAGCTAGGCAACGAGAGGAAAGGGATTTAAATAAAGTTGCCAGGAAGATCATTGCCTCATAAGATATAAATATTCATCTTCAAATTTGTTGTTTTTATCTTACTTCTGTAAATGCATAGTCTTTTTTCTTACCTGGGCTTGTGAGTTGACAGTTTTCCTGTACATATTTGCAAAACTGGTCCTTCTATTTGACCTGAAAAAGATTCCTCTCTCTGTTGTAATATTATTTTAGTGATAACTAGACTACAAAAAATAATAGACTGTCCAATTCCAAAACACTTAAGGGATATTTTGTGAATTTTTTCTGTATTGCCACAAGAGCATATATTACCATAATTTCTTATTTTGCTCATGTCTGTTTCACATGCATTGCCTCAGGGACTAACTTTTATTGTTTTTATCTATTCAGAATAGTGCAGAGCCTAGAGTGGATGCCCAAAAAAATATCTGTTCAATGAAAGAATGATTTCATTTGTGACTTAAAAGAGTTAATACCTTCCTTTCAGGTCAAATGCACAAATCAATTCTTAACCAGAAAACAGACCACCTATAGCTATTCAGGTCACACACCTGTTTCCTTAAATATCATTGCCAAAACACATTTTATATTCTATTTCATTACTGTGCATCCATCTTTCCCCAGGATTAAAGGTGTTTCATTAAAAAGCAGTATAAGCTCAATTTGTTTTTATATTCACCTTGACAAAAGTAAAAATGTATCATTGAATAAGTTCAAGTGTATTTTGTGTATTTATGAAATGGTACAAGCCAATCATAGTCTTACGTTAGGCATCATTATTCAATTATTCTGGAGCATCAGCTGATGTTATAATTGCCTGGAAAGCTAATATTTATGGTAAAATTTGGCAAGAACATCCATGCCAGCACAAAATAAAAAATGTTAATTAAGAACAACTGAATTCTAATGATCAGGTTGTCTTTTCAGGCTTGTTTTCTTTGAACCATCCTTTAACTGGAGAAGAGGCAGGGAGGGTTCCCCAGAGACCCATTGTTGGCCTTCTCTCTCTGAACATGATTTCTGGACCTTCTCATCTATATCTGTAGCTTCAACTAGCACCAATATGCTGACGATTCCCTTATCTGCTGACAGAATTGAATAACAGCTTTGCATCTCCAACTGATCTAGGATAGAGTTTAGGATCTCTATGATGGGTTCCTCAAAACTTCATGTTTCTCCAAACCTATGTGTCTATCATCAGTGAAGTTACCCTATCCTGAGAATCGTATTCTATTCTTAACCTCTTCCTCAGCTCCTCATCCATATTCTATTAATTCCTTTGTCCTTCTCTTAAGCGTCCCTCTTCTTCTTGTCCTCTGTTTAAAGTCAAGCCCTCACTGTTTCTCTCCCCGATTTTTTTTTTTTTTGAGTAATTTAATTGGTATTTTGCTTCTGGCTTCACTGCCCTTACACTGCTCTGGATGACTCTTAAGAGTTAAGGATCATCTTATGTTGTACCTTACTTAAGCCTTCACGTATAACCCCATTCGGATGCCTGCTCACTGTCCTGCTTGATGCTAGATTTGCCTCTGCCAATTCTCTAGTCTCACTCCCTTCATCTTCATATGTATCCTCCTCTTCAGGCATGCCAGTTTATTTGCAATTCTCTGAACATGGCAAATAATTGCATACCTTTGCAAACAGTTCCTCCTGCCTCCAAGTGCCCTCACCCTAATAGCTCTAAATCATTCTTCAAGACGTATGTCAAGCATCCTTCCTTTTCTCTGTCCTGCATGAGGTAATTCTTCTCTATCTTACATTATCTTTGGGGATACTAGAATAATCATCAGATTGCAATATCAATATTTATTTTCTGCTTTTTTAAAATAAATCATTTTCTCATTTGTCATTGTTTAATCTATACACTTTTAAAGGTTCAAGACTAGATCTTGTTTTTCTAAGTATACCCAGCATAGTTTTGACATATGTTAGCTTCTTAAGCGATGTATGTTTAATTAATGAAATCCTTAAACATTGTCTTTGTTGTCTTTTGGATACTTCTTTAATTTATGCCCCTTAAACCATTTTCATCTTCATAGAGAAAACACTACATCTTTTTTTAAAAATGTTTATTTACTTTTGAGAGAGAAAGACAGAGAGAGAGAGAGAGAGAGAGAGAGAGAGAGAGAGAGAGAATGAGCGGGGGAGGTGCAGAGAGAGAGGGGGACAGATGATACAAAGCAGGCTCTGTGCTGACAGCAGAGAGCCTGATGTGGGGCTCAAACTCACAAACTGAGAGATCATGACATGAGCCAGAGTCAGACACTCAACTGATTGAGTCACCCAAGTGCCCCCACTGTCTATCTTATTCTAAAAATTATTAGATGTTTTCCAGTCATGTCCCCAAGGCTTGAAGAATCTTTAATTTGGTAACTATTTTTAATAGGAAGAGAATAAGCTATTACATCAAGTAGTATTAACTAATTAATAAAGGAAACACAAGTATAGCTTTCTTTGGCAAGAAAAGAAAGGGCAATAAAACTGTTATAAATTGTACTTTTATGTTGCTAAGTACAACATATTTGAGTTATCAGTTTAATAAACATCATACATTTAGTAAACTGATTTATAATCAGATTATAATAGAAAAAAAGCACTATTTGGAATTAGAAAGGACTCATAATGTTGAGTCTTTGTTCCCATAATTCTGTGGGAAAGAGGATTCTCTAAATCTCAGGATCCTTATCTGTACAAAGGAACTACTAATAAAAATAAAAAAATGAAATAATGTATGTAAAGGGCTTGGTGCAATAGTCCATACAAAGCACCTAAAAGATTAATTGTAATCATCACCATCATCATTACCTGTTATCCAAAGGTTACTTTGATGGCATTAGTTAAGCACATTTACAAAACTTTGCAAAATGTAAATTGCTATGTATGTAAGCATTAGATACTATGACTGAAATGAATAGGCTTATCATTTATGGTTTACCTTGCCAAGAATAAAACATTCTTGAAATACATCAGTTTCTGAGATTTCCTATTCCTTGGAAAGTTGGAGATCTGCCAGCAGTAATGCCCTCAATGAACATTTTATCGCTATGGGCACCCATTGAGGATTGATAAATAAGCAAGGCTCCTTAGGAGTAAATGCCTCCTTATCTTTTTACCCCATCTAGGGAGAACGTCAGTAAATGCAGAAGGAAAGCCTCTCTATTGTGTACCTAACTGTGCAAGTGGCTTTAAAAAAGCTAGAACTGCTTTTTGGCCACAGAGTAGACAAGCTCAGAGTCGACAGTGTACCTCCCCCGTATCTCCCCGGCGCTTCATAATCTCTCTGCCAGTCTGGCCATAGTACATTGCATCTTGGATTGAATGCACTGTTTTCCCTGTTTCCCCCTCTTGACCGGATTAAGAACATTGGAAACAGAAATCACAGGAAGAAACTTCCAGGTGGTTCCAGCATTGGGACTGAGAAATCTGTGCAGATAAAACAGGCTTCAGGTGCAGCCTCGAGACGCCCACTTGAGGCCAGAACCAACAATGACCAAGTGCTGTGTGTCCCTGAGCTTCGCAGGCTCTGCCAAATGCTGACAGTGCCGGACAACGGGCGTGTGCACAAACGTTAGCTGAAGATATGTGTGCACTACACAAACTATTTGAGTCAATCTCATTCCAACCCAGAAAATAATCCAGCTATGTGTGAGCTGAACCAAAGTGCCATTCCAAAAATACAAAATCTATCTTGCTCATGTGGGAATAAAAACAGTTTAAAAAGAAAGCCTCGCGTGTTTCTTTTTCTTTCTTTCTTTTTCTTTCTTTTTCTTTTTCTTTTTTTTTTTTTTTTTTGTCAAAAACGTTCCTCTGACTTTATAATTTGGACTTCTGCATGAGCGTCAAACAGCAGCAGAGCAGAGCGAGAGACTTTTCAAAGTCTCTCCCCAACATTATTTTGAGGTGAGTGGCTCCCACTTTTCCGCACTTGGGTTCAATCTGGGCATCGGATTCGGGTCTCAGGGATGTTCTGGCCGCTTTCCTCACCTTCGGAGAGTAGCAGCAACTCCACCGCCCCCATCCACCTGCCCTTTAGGAATCTGTCGGGAGGAAAAGCATGGAGGGTAGGGGGTCAAGGTAGTCCAAGCAACCCCGGGTGTGCATACGGAGCAGATACGTCTAGCCCCTCCTCGCTTTTGCAAACTACCAGCCTCGGCACCCGGGATCCTGGGCCCCGGCAGCAGCCGCGGCGCGCGCACGCGTACTCCACGACCCCGCGCCAGCTCAACATTTTATTCCACGTGTTGCTTGTTGTAGGAGCCACAGGTTCCCCACCTGCGTCCGGGCGCTCGGGCCGCCCCGCCTCTGCCCGCCGGCGTGGCCGGATCACGGGGTTGGCGGGTCCCGGGCGGGCAGAGGAATTCACGAGGTGCTCACGTTCACCTCCAACGCTAACTCCGCCTATTTAATCCCGGCGGCTCCCCCTCGCCTCCTCCCGGCTCTTGCCCGCCCCTTTCGCCCTGGTGGTAGGAAACATTCCGGTCTTTAACTCGACGTGTCCGGAAAGCTCTAGCCAGTTTTCCTTTCGTTCTGCGGCCGCTGCTGCCAGCCGCACGGCTCCCTCAGACCGGCGGACGCAGCTGCCGCGGGTGAGGCGCCTGGGGGCCGCGGGCCGAGCGGCGGGGCGCCCCGAGCACCATGCTGGACCCGTCTTCCAGCGAAGAGGAGTCGGACGAAGGGCTGGAAGAGGAGAGCCGCGATGTGCTGGTGGCGGCCGGCGGCCCGCAGCGAGCGCCACCGGCCCCGGCTCGCGAAGGGCGGCGGGACGCGCCGGGGCGCGCGGGCGGCGGCAGCGCGGCCAGACCCGTGAGCCCGAGCCCCTCTGTACTCAGCGAGGGGCGAGATGAGCCCGACAGGCAGCTGGATGAGGAGCAGGAGCGGAGGATCCGCCTGCAGCTCTACGTCTTCGTCGTGAGGTGCATCGCGTACCCCTTCAACGCCAAGCAGCCCACCGACATGGCCCGGAGGCAGCAGAAGGTGAGTTGCACGCAGGACTCGGCGCCTCCGGCCGCCACTTCTACCTCCCCGGAGTTTTCTCCCGGGAGAGCGCTGGGGCGTTTGCCCTCTGCCCTTGTATAATGCGTGCACTGTTTTTGTCGGTCTTTACGGTTCAAGGGAATCTTTCAGGGGGAATCCCTTCGTGCTTTAGCCGGCTGGGTATCGGGTTGCAGCGGATGCGTCCTCCCCCAGCCCCCTTCCTGTTGGCAGAAGCTGTCAGCTTGGCATCTGGAGACCCGCAGCGCCCGCCGTGCGGTGGTTGCACCCGCTGGGACTCCGCTCCGGCCAGGTTACAACGCAACTTCCATCAACTTAAGTTTCTAAGAGCAGTGGTGCTTTCCTCCCCACCTGAGTTCAGCTGGAGCTGGGCTTTTCTGTGGGTCTTAATGATTGTGTAATTAGGCGAAACAGGTGGAATCTGGCCACCCCTGTTAGCTAGAGCAGCCTTCACTAGGGCGAAGGGGTAGAAATTTTCCGCAGGGAATAAAAAAGTTAACGAGCTTGCTTTACTGCTATGTAATGAACACTTCAAATCCAAACCCTGGAGAAGGTACGCAGTTCTTAGAATTGCTGTAGGTTGATAATTCCTGGTCTGGGCAGGCACTATTAATGAAAAACAAAGGATTGGTGCATAACCACTTGGTAAGGAATGCGTGGGTTTTTTTTTTTTTTTTTTGCTTTGTTTTTGCATCCCAAAGAGGTAAGGAGATTGTTTCAGGTGTAACGTCTGCCAACTTTAGTTTTAAAACAACATTGCAGGGGTCCGATGTTTTTGTAACAGTAGAAAGTCATGACTTCAATTGCTCTAATTGGGTAAATGGGAACCTAAGAAATCTTTCTGATAGAATGCTGAACCTAAAAGGTCCAGTAGAAATCTAACTATCTCTGACAAAATGTGGAGACCCAGAGAGCTTATAATTTGCCCGAGGCGTATCTAGATGCACACGTGTTTATTTTCTGAAATATCAAGCACATAAAGCATTTCTCAGAAATCCAGGGAGAATTTGAATGGTCTTCTGAAACACCACTGCAGCTTTGAGTACATGCAGTCCTCCCACCATCCTCCTCTATCCAGCCTTTAATAACACACCTAAACTAAGTAGCTGTTTTGAAACCCTTCACTCTCTGGGAATACTTGAGGGGTGATTCTTTACAGCTGGTGCCTAATTACACCGAACCTTCAAGAACCTAACCCTGTAGGTAATTCAGTCACAGAATGCTAGAGCTGGAAAAGACCTTGGTGTCCTCCAGGCAGACCCCTCATTTCGGAGGTGAGCAGTCTGAGTATCCTTTCCTCAGGGGGCATGATTGAAGTCCCCATTCCTCCAGTCAGTTGTGCGTGCCCCATGATGTTCTTGTGCACCTTCTATTCTTCCGTAGGTAAGTACCCTGCTTCCTCATCGTTGTGCTGTAGTCACCTGTTGCTTGTCCACTCCATAGGTCAAGCAGATTTCAACTTCAGTAGTCCTCCTTATGCTAAGTGTAAGTAATTCTTGACCTGTCTAGCCGTGTAAAGCTTCTGAATGTCAGCCTGTTATCACTTCAGTCATTCATATTGCATTGAAGCTTATTTTTAGTGTATTAAACTGTAAAAGCGTATGGTGAAACTAAAGCTAGTCCTGTCCAGACTATTCTGCTTTTGTAAAAAGTTACTGGTAGCTGACTTACACTGTGCTTGTCGCATTTTGGTACTGAAACTCCCCTTTGCTTGTTCATGGTTACAGATCTGACTCCTCCCATTTAAATAGAATGTTCCTACAGAAGTTATTTGAACTGTCAAATACGTTCACAACCCTAAGAAAACTATGACCTTACCCAGAGGTTACCAAAACCCAAACAACAAAACCCTGCATCTGATCTCTGCAAAACTACTTGGAAACTTCAGCTCTCTAAATCTTGGGAGCATTGAGTGCTGTCAGATTAACTTCAGTGAATTTTTATTAAGGGGGAGGCCACATAACCTAAATCTTTGCCTTATTCCAAAGTCCCCACACTTTTTTTTAACGTGCTGCTTCCTAGAGGGAAGTGGAACAATTCTTGGTAGTAGGTTTTCTTCTAGGATGGAGTGAAGTGGGAACTTCTATTCCTGTGAATTTGATACATAAGTCAATTAATGCCAGAAACTTTAAGTCTCAAATTATACACGTGGGTTATGTAAAAAATCACTGCATAATTGCAAAATCATTAATCCATTGTATGTTTTTTCCTGTATCTTCAAGTAGTCCGACATCTAATAAAAGGATCTGATAGCTTAAATTGTTATTGACCTGCATGTTGCTGCTTACTCCTCACAACTTTGAGAATTTAGAAACTCTCAGACTGAGATCTTGAAAGGGTCCTCACTTAAAAAAAAGAAAAAAGTTAATGTTTATTCACTTTTTGAGAGTGAGGGACCTAGCACAAGCAGGGGAGGGGCAGGGATGGAGACCCAATCCAAAGCAGGCTCCAGGTTCTGAGCTGTTAGCACAGAGCCTGACACTGGGCTCAGACCCATGAACTGTGATATGACCTGGGCCGAAGTCTGACACTTATCTGACTGAACCACCCAGGAGCCCCAGGGGTCCTCGTTTTATAAGTGACACAAGAGCCTTCCCTCTGGCTGTCCTAGCCCTCCCTTAAAGGGCTGGTGAGTTTTTTGAACTAGACCTCAGCTGCAGTGTTTTGTTTTCTCCTTACTTAGCTAGAAAGGCCCACAAAGCTAGTTAGGGGTTTTATCCAGGAGTTACTCGAAAGCTTAGTAGCATTAAACTCGGTTGACTCAAACATTGCTTTCTTTGCTCTTGGCTGGAAAACTTCGAGGAACAGTGGCCAGTGTATGCCATTGGGGCCCTGGGACTACTGATGGCTCTACAGAAAATTCTGGAAGTGAGTATCTGGGTCCACCCTAACAGCTTTGCACCAGGTGGTCACATCACTTAACTTATCCAGGGGTTCACACGTGATACCAATATGAAGTAACTGCTAATGGCAAAAGATTTAGTTCCGAATAGTGACTAAGCCTGATGCCTCTTTACCTTGATGACTTTGGTACCATCAGAATGCTACAGCAATAATGAACTTTGTGTGACTCTCTATCATTGGTTAAGGGTGGGATCAGTATTAATGGCAAAGCAGTTTACCAAATAAGCAAATCCGCTTCATCATAAGGCAAATCATAAAGGCAATTTATTGAACCTTTGGAAAAGTAATAGGTGTTCATGGTGACTAGAAGGTAGGGGGACTCTGACCCATCATAACGACTACCACAGCAGGGGGGTCAGTATGTTCATTCCTGTAGTTAAAGGTTTAGACTACAGGTCTGTAGGCTTCTAATGGGTGGTTGCACTGTTTTTGTTTTCGTTAAGGTTAGTAAAGTCTGATGTTGAAGGAACCTGTTCTTTTTAAACTAGAAATCAGGAATTAGAGTAAAATGGTATTTGATAACTTTCTGTGAATCCTAGATCGATGTTCTTGCCATTTCTACATGTATGACCAGTAATCACTCTAAATTGTGACTTACCTTCACCTAGAATAAGCATTCCCACCACTTCACATAATTTTTGTCTAAGTTTGAGAAACGTACACAAATGTGAAATTGTGGGTGGGGGTGGGGGGGAATGCATAGGTGCCTGCCTAGAACTCTGCCATCTGAATGTTTCATTACAAAAAGTGGCTACTTTTAGATCTTTGGACATGATGGTCTCTTTTGTTAACATTCTGACTGCTCAGGTGATCCCTAAGTTCAGGGAAAAGAGCCAAATTTTTAAAATTTTCTTTAAATGTTTATTTCTGAGACCGAGTGGGGGAGGGGCAGAGAGGGGAGACACAGAATCCCAAGCAGGCTTCAGGCTCTGAGCTGTCTACACAGAGCCCAACCTAGGACTCAAACCTGGAGATCTTGACCTGAGCCTGGGTCAGACACTTAACGGAATGAGCCACCCTGGCATCCTGGAAAAACCAGTTTTCCAAAACAAAGCCCCCACAGCTTTACAAGGGTTGAGAATCCCTTACCTAAGGCTAGGAAATCTTATGCCTTTAGTGCTGTGTTGCCCCCTCTTTGGTGCCTTAGCGTAGGGCGTCCAGCAAAAACGTGTCTGGGGGGGGGGGCGCGTGCCTTGGTGGCTCAGTTAGCTAAACATCAGACTCTTGATTTCAGCTCAGGTCATAATCTTGAGGCCTGCTTAAGATTCTCTGCCCCTCCCGTGCTCATTGGTGTATGTGCTCAAACCCCCCAAAACTTGTTTGGATACAAACAAGTGTCAGATTTAGTACATGTTGCAAAGAATTAGGTGCAATTTGGAGGAAAGCGGTGGCAGGGGTGGGGGGGGTGCTGGGAGAAAGGAAAGTAAGGGTCTTCTGATCTCGGGGAAACTAGTGTTCCTAAATGTGCTTTTGAGACCTCCAGGATTTTTACCCCCTGAAAACCATAAAAATGTAAAGCTGGTAGAACTGATGACTGCAAAGTGAAACTTGGCCACTGCCACTACCAAGCCCAAGAGACCAGCAGTGTAGAAGCCTAGTATTCTACCTTGTTTTCTTGTTTGCAGGTTTCCAGCAAATGATGTGAAAATCTTAAAAAGCCACCCTCTTTGGGAGTTAGGCTTAATTCAGCCTTTGTGCTCTTTCTGACTTTGGTACATTGTGGAGCAAATGCAGAAGGGATAGGTTATGTTGGTTTTTAAGAGCGAATACATTGTCCTCTAGGGAGTGAGTTGAAACCACATTAAAGTAACCTCAGACCGGACTTAATACAGTATCTCAGGAAGATGCGTGTTGCTTTGATTCATCTAACCCTCCACAGGGTGTCTTGAGATGGTGGCACTTAATTTAGTGGAATGAGTTGTGTTGATGAGAAGAACTCAGACGGATTAAGTGATATTGACGTTTGCTTCTTTCAAAAATGAAATCAGCTGTAATTCTGATATACAATGACTGCTTATAAAGTGAAATAGCTAATCATGTTTCCCTCTTTGGTTTTTTCTTAATGGAAACTGTTCCCTTTATTTATACCCTCAAAAGATAAATAACACTGTATGTAAGGTCATTAAAGAACTTTAAGATAAAATTAAAGCCAATTGCCAGGTTATGAAATAGAATTCCAAATAGAACATCCCACCAGTTTGGTAGTGAGGAGGCTTCTTTTGCATGATTGTGCTATTTTCTATGCATTTCAGATTGACTTAGATCTTTAGGAAGGAAGTGGTGGGTCACATAGTCATGTGTTGCCGTTTTAATTTTTGGGTTAAAGACCTAATAGCTGTAAATGTAAAGGTGGACGTATACTGGAACAAAGGACACCTGCCCAAAATTAATATTTAGGAATCAAATTATGAAATTGTCCTGAGTTGGTTACACTTCCTGTTAGGACCACTGTTTTTGGTCCCTGTGTTTCAAAATCAGCTGAGGATTTTGATGGGCTTTCATTTTTTTAAAAACAAAAATCTGATTTCTATCCTTAGCTGCACATTAGAATTCCCTGGAGAGCCCTTAAGAATCCCATCATCCAAGTTGCACCCCACATTAATGAAATCAGTCTCTGGGGGTTGTAGTCTTAAAGCTTCCTAGGTGATTCCAGTGTAGGGCCAAGGTTGAGAACTGTGTGTGTGTGTTTTCTGGAAAGCTGCCGGAAACTGGCTTATTTTCACATGGGCAAGGTGAAAGTATTTGCATTAACGAGTAAGATTACTGAGTAATTAAACCAATATTCCATGTTAAGGTAAAAGCAACAGGGATGCTCTAAGGGAGGAACGAACATCTAAATATTCTAGACTTTATTGAATCAATACAGTGGGAGGCCAGTACATATTAGACTTCCGAAAGGTCTTTAATTAGGTAATATGCTAGAGGCAATTAAGTTGAATTTGCAAGTGTGTAATTATAAAACCACAGATCACAACGTTAGCGATAGAAAATATAGGATGCTGAGGGTAAGCCTGAGTGTTGCTTCCTATTCCAAAATGAACTGGGAGAGTATAGTGAAATCTCAGAGGTTGACACTGAGTAATGCCTAACTGAAGAGTAAATTGCACCAAGGTCTTTCAAGATCTTTAGTCAGTGGAATATTTCCTTGGTATATGCAGTAGTCGTCCATATAGGTCTTTCAGAAAGTAACTTCAGAAGGCATTAAGTGAAGTACTTAGCTAAGTTCTTGTTTAAACGGTTTTAAGTGTTATATTTTTGTTTGCAGTCCGCAAAATTTTAGTGTTAGGTGGAGAGTATGGAAACCTGTTGAAATTGCATTAGTGTCACATAACTGTTGTACACCTGAGACTAACGTTGTGTATTGACTGTACTTCAGGAAATTAAAAAAAATACATTAATAGGTTGTAGTTTGCATTTGAGAGTCTTCTGTTTGTAGAGCATCATTGGTCTACTTTTTGAAACTTCTTCACATCACTTTGTAAACCTTGTGGTTTGAATATTTTCATTTTCTAACCTTCAGGTTTGTGATGAATTTTTACAACAAAAATATTACTGGGGCAAAAGGTATGAACAGTTTAAAGGCAGTCTTTGCCAGGCTAGCAGGATAGTTAACTCGCTCCTTCCTGATAGTGAAGATGAATATATGTGTATGGTCTAATGTCCTTTTTTTCATTTTTTTTGGTTGCGATTTTGGTAATGTGAACTCTTTATCAGTATGTTGAAAATAACATTCCTTTGTGAAGGGTTTTCTATAGTCTGCCTTTTTTAAAGATATACTTTGATCTTTTCCTTAACTTTTCTTCTCTTGGACAATTTCCCATCTAGAATTAATGTTTGAAGCAAGGAGTTGACATCTCCCCGGCCCCCCCCCCCCCCCCCCCCGCCAAAGTTAAGCAGTTCTTGCAGACTGATTCTTGATTTTGCTCTGCTTCCTTCCATTCCTAAGCTGGAAGGCCAAGTTCATATGATTTCCCTCATTAATTCATTGACCAAGTATCTATTGAGCCTCTACTTAACAAGATCAGATGTTCTGGAAACACAGTCAAGAATAAAACAAGCATAAATTCCCTCAGTAGTGTTCAGTAACTTATAGATTATGCGTATGTGTCTTTTACATCTTTTTTTAGGTTACCTATTCTAATTGATCTAGCTCTTTTCCTATTGCTCATATCATATAATTTTGACTTAGGATAATTACATATTTTAATACTTGATTGGAGTTCCCATTTGTCAAATTTTTTACCATTCTATTCCTCCCCCATCCCCACCCCCTCACCCTTAATTTTTTTTTTTAATGTTTATTTTTGAGAGAGAGCCACAAGAGTGCAAGCAGGGGAAGGGCAGGGATAGAGGGAGACACAGAATCCTAAGCAGGCTCCAGGCTCTGAGCTTTAGGCACAGAGCCCCATGCAGGGCTCAAACTCAAGGACCCTGAGATCATGACCTGAGCTGAGGTCAGCTCAGGCACTCAACCAAATGAGCCACCCAGGTGCCCCTCACTTGCCCTTTCTTAAAAAAAAAAAAAAAAAATGCAGCAGTTAGGAAATTGCTTTGTCTTCAGGGAGCCTGGCTTCATTCTTTTGTAGTATCCATGCATTGTATGAGTAAGGTATTTCTGCTCTCTAGGTCCTGGCTTTTTCATTTGTAAAAAGGAGCTAATGGCTGCATAGAATTTTTGTTACAATTAAATGAGATGCATAGAAAGTGTTTAGCTTAGTGCCTGCTAACACATATCCTCCCTTATGCTCCTGATTAGATGCTGTCATTTCTTGTTAAGCCTGTTTGAGAAACTAATTTTTACTAAAGTCAGTCTTGTTGATGTACATCCTCTTCAGTTAGGCTTCTTCTGTCGTCGTGATGTTTTGTCCCTTTCATTGTATTGACCCCTTGGGTTTATAACCAAGTTATTTTTAAACCTTTTACAATTTTTTCGCTGTGGCTTGTGTTTTTCTATTACCAGTAATTGGTAAATGTTAAACTCTAGCTTTGTTTTAACTGATCATATCGCTGTGCACTATTGTTTTAGTAAGTCCTATCTGAGCCTTCTGGGTTGTCTATGGTAGGCGGTTGAATCCTCTGATAGTAATGATTTGTCTTCTCCGGTAGCTGTACCTGTTCTGTTTGACATCTCTGGTTAAGAACGTTCAAAACCGTGTATTTGTTTTTTTTTTTAATTTTTAAAAAAAAATTTAAATGTTTATTTTTGAGAGAGTGACAGACAAGAGTGAGCAGGGGAGGGGCCGAGAGAGAGAGGGAGACACAGAATCAGAAGCAGGTTCCAGGCTCTGAGCTGTCAGCACAGAGCCTGACTCAGGGCTTGAACCCACAGACAGTGAGATCATAACCTGAGCTGAATTTGGATGCTTAACCAACTGAGCCACCCAGGTGCCCTGCCATATCCTTCTCTTGATGCAGGCTTTACTAGGAATGCTTTTGGAATTGTACCAAGGAACATATTGTTAACATTTTAGGGTATTCTTTGCTAGTCTATTTTTCTTACATTAAGTGAGTTGAAAAATATCAGGAATGGACTTTTATCAAATTTCTTGTCCCATCAATTGAGGTGATTGCCTGATTTAATTTTACTGATGTGATGGATTTACTAGGTTTCCTATTGTTAAACTGTATTTACATTCCTAGGGTAATTGCTCCCTGATTGTGGTGGTTTTTAAACTTGAGTTCCCTAGGCTTTTAATTTTTTGTATTTCTTTTGGTCTGTATTCAGAAAGGTCTTTTTCTGTGCTGGCTGTCAACTGTCACCGAAAATTGGCCATTTCTAGGTTTTCAGGTATATTAACATAGTTGGATATATCTTTCATTTTCTCTATCTTCAGCTTTTGGTCTCCAGGGTTTCTCCTTTTTAAAAATTCATTAGATAGCCCAGATACTCTTGTTCTTACAAATGTACACGTTAACTTTATAAACTTTGTTTTATAGTTTCTATTTTCCTAAGTTGGTTTTTTTTTTTTTTTTTTGGGGGGGGGTGGGGGTGGAGCTGGGTAAGGGGAGATACAAGGTGGTTCTTTGATCTGGCAGCTTAACAGGATTTTTTTTCTGCTTTGTAATAAAATGAAAGTATATGAAGCTATGAATTTACCTCTAGGTACATTTTGGCATCTGTAGTACTATGAAATTTTTGCTAAATGTTATTTTTCTCTTGAATCGGTATTAACGTAGTTAACCAGAATACTTAAAAATTTCTAGTGGTGAAGTTTTTTTTTTTCCTCTGGTAATTTCTAATCTTATGTTGACACTATGGTTCACTGTAGTATGCAATGAATATTAAGTTTTAGGTCAAAAATCATGTGGCAAATTTTGACTTTAGGATTTTTTTTATATATCTAATAATTAGCATTATAGTAATCATTCCTATCTTATTTGTTGTCTTTATAGTATCATCTTTATATTATCCTACAATTGTATGTATCTTTAACTGACTTTGTATATCTAGAAGTATTTAACTCCTAGATACTGATGCCAGATTCCTACTAGTATAAAGAGAAGTATATACTGTAGTCAGTGGAAAGGAACTCCCTTTGATTGATTTAGTGTGGGTGTTGGACAAGGATTCTTTGTCCAACTTTAAAGGTTAAAACTACTTTCTGTTGGAGTTTTGGATGTTAATCATAATGCATACACCTGCTTTTCACATCTATAAACACATCTGCATGTGTGCATATATACATTTTGAGGTTATTTTGTATTGAAGATTATTTAATACAACAATTTTTGCCTGGTCTTTGCTTTTGAGTTTGAAACCATCATTGCCAATGTACCATTAATCTTATTTTCCATTTTGTTTTTTGTTTCCTTTATTTTTGTTTTGTCTTGAGTATATGGCATTTCAGCTCTTCCATCCTGGAGCCAGGGACAGGTAGAGGGACAGGATATAAATCTTGCTAGGTCTTCATAGTTGTGCTTCTTGTTTTGATTCACAAAGCAAAGCATGTGTGCTTTAAGAAGCTGGGTCTCTAGTTTTCATGGATTATGAAGTTAATGGACATTCATCTTGATGGGTTTTAGTCTTATATTTCATCTGCAGTATTTCCTTTAAAAATACTGTTATGTATCTGTATGAATACTGGAAGATGGGAAAATTAAAATCTGCTACAAAACCTGTATTTTTATTTCACAAATTTAGGGAAATCTATTCCATATTTTATTTAAAGAGATGAGAGTCTTAATTTGGTTCTGTAGAAAAATCTCTAAAACTCAAAATACTTCTTTAGCCAGAAAGGCTTACAAAATGCTAAGTATCCTCAGGAATCATTCTGAACTATAACAAGACATCTATTGCCTACATTTGTGAAGCTCTGGTTTTCTTTGCCAGAAGGGCTTCATGTATTGTTGAGTGGCAGGAAGTAGGGAGATAGAAAGCACTTTTTTTTTTTTTTTTTTTTTTTTTTTTTTGAGAGAGAGTGGGGGAGGGCAGACAGGGGACGGGGGAGAGAATCCCAAGCAGACTCTTTGCTTTGATCGCAGAGCCTGATATATAGGGTTTGATCCCAAACTGTGAGATTATGACCTGCACTGAAATCAAGAGTTGGCTGCTTAACTGACTGAGCCACTCAGGCGTTCCAGAAAGCACATTCTTGTTCTCTATTCCCTGCTTCAACTAGAAGGCCACTCTGTTTTACATGATAGAACAGTATATCTTAAATTACTGGGGGAGGACAGTGTCCAAATAGCTTTAATGTTTCATAATTGTGGTTCAAGGGTGTGATCCTGTAAGAATGTCTATAATTTGATCGCTACATCCTAGAATCCTAGGCTTTGTTGCCTTTCTTATTCTTAAAAATATTTGAGAAGCTATGTGGGGATATACAATTTAATCCAATACAGATCATGCCATGAGGAACTTAAAACCTAACAGGTGAGATGTTGAATTTGTGGTCCTTGAAATAAGTAGAGCTCAAAAGGACAATTGTTTGGAGCTTGGGAGGGATTTGGGTATAAGAAGTAAATTTGAGAATTGTCATGTGGATTTCATTTGAAAGCATGGGCTTGAATGATGTAGAAGGAAAGTGAATCCAGCAAGAGAAGTAGCACTAGGAGTACTAGTTTGAGATTGTAATCTGAATCTAAGCTATTACAATATATTTACATAGCATAAACCTTGCAGAACTTAGAATTAAACAGTCTGTTCACTCTTCCCCATTGCCAATCAGCTTTCCAGAGGGAACCTTTATAACTTTTCATGTTTTTTTAGTTCTTTTGGAAATAGTTCATAAATTGAAATATGTATACCACTTTTCTCATGGATTCCTAGTGACTTTAGCCATTGCTTCCTGTAGAATATACGATGGGGAGAGTCAGCTCATTTCCTACAAGCATCTGGTTTCCTTTCTTCTGGAATATGGTCTTTTACCATTATTGGTTTCTGCTAGTTGCCTCCTCTATGTTCTCACCTTCTTACAAGAAATAGAATTTTTAGCTGGGCACGTGGCTGTCTGGCTGAAGACTACATTTCTTATCTTGCCCTCCCCTTCCTTTTGTTATCCGTGGAACAGAGCATGACTGTCCAGAGAATGTATGTCAAGAACCTAGCTTGGAGGGTGCCAACTTTATTTCTCCCACACGAGAATAGGGCCAGGTCCCATGGCCCTATCAGTCTTTACAAGGAATTGCACAGGTAATGTCTTTGTTTTTACACAATTCTGGAAGACCAGCTACAGACTTGAGATTTTGCTGAGGAGGGCAGGAAGGAAGTCTTGCCAGAATAGGAGGAACAAGTATGTGGCATACAAATTGTTGGCTCAAATTGTCGTTGATGGCTGGGAACAATTGGAATCTGATATTTGTTCTACCTTCTCTTGGAAGTTAGCTTAGCCAAAAGACTAATTTCAGGCTAGAGGGCTATGAATGGAAGTGATGTGTGCGAATGTATGGGCCGTTCCTTGTGAAGGGAAGGAAAAATTCGTCTTTTAAGGTTTTCTAGCTGGAGTAAGAATTAAATTTACATGAGACAGACCAGAGAAAAAGTTTATTGCATGCACACAGAGGCCCAATAATAGAGACCTAAAGACATGACTAAGGCAGCTTTTTCACTTTTTAGGTAAAGACAGTAAATCTGAGGAATTGACAACTGAATTTGGGGAGCTTCAGTAAGGAATTCTAAACAGAATTTAGGCCAAGGTACTAAATTAGTAAAAAGGGTTGTTTGTACAGGCTTCAGGCTCTAAATTTCCTGTCTCTCATCATGAGAATGTCTTTTAACCTCCTGGTACAGGGAGGGTACCTTTTGTGTGGGGCATGATGCCCTGCTTTTAAGGGGGACAGAGGAGGGTCTAGGTGTCCTTGTGCAGGCTGTCCCAGTAACTTTTATTTAAAGAAGTAAGTTAGGGGCGCCTGGGTGGCTCTGTCAGTTAAGCATCCGACTTCAGCTCAGGTCATGATCTCAGAGTTCAGGGGTTGGAGCCCTGCCTCAGGCTCTCTAGTGTCAGCACAGAGCCAGCTTCAGATCCTCTGCCCCCATCTCTGTCCCTCCTCTGCTTGTGCTCGTTCTTTCAAAAGTTAAATATTCCAGAGTGTGGTCTGTCTTGGGGAAGCCTGCCTTTGGCTCCTACACCGGAAACAAGAGGAGCGTGTCCCTGTCCCTCTGCTCTTGCCCACCCACTGGCTGAATATCTGTCTCAGTCTGGCAGTTAAAGCAGCCTTTGGATGAGGAGCCGGTTACTAATTGAGTCGCTGAGCGGCGTGGCTTGCAGACGGAGAGCTACCCCACCTCTCAGATCTCTACAGGAGAGAGAAGTGAACCTCTCATGGTTAATTTTCAAGTGACTTGATTTTTACTTGTTAAAGTGGGTCTGCTCTATCCATATTGTAACTACAGTTAGTTTGAAGTCTAAACAATCACTTGTTTTTTGCCTTCCTATATGAGGCAGGAAACACTCCTTGTGACTACAAGGAAAAGACTGCAGGAATTTCAGACACTGGAATTGAAATCCATTGCCAACAGCACCTGCATCTAGATTCTTCAATGAAGAAAATATCTTCCCAAGGTTAACTTTATCTTTTAGAATCCTTAAGACTTCTGGGGCTCCTAGGTGGCTCAGGTAAGTGTCTGACTTTGGCTCAGGTCATGATTTCACAGTTGGTGGGTTTTGAACCCTGTGTCCATCTCTGTGCTGACAGCTCAGAGCCTGGAGCCTGCTTCAGATTCCGTCTCCCTCTCTCTCCACCTCTCCCCCACTTATTCCTTCTCTCACTCGCTCAAATAAACACGAAAATTAAAAATCCTAAAGACTTTTGTATTTTGAGTAGCTGATTCTAAAAACTGGAAGCTACTTAGTGGAGTTCTGTCACTACAAACCACATAGTATGCATTGGTTGCATATCTTCTAAAAGTTGAAACTTTTCTTGGAGTTCTTGTTTTTCTTTACCTATTTTGTCTCAAGTTGTTAATTACGAACCATTGGTACTTGGAAGCAAAAACCTAAAAACAGGGAGGGGGACATGACAGACTCTTAAATATAGGGAACAGAGGGTTGCTGGAGGGGTTTTGGGAGGGGGGGATGGGTTAAATGGGTAAGGGGCATTAAAGACACTTGGTATGAGCACTGGGTGTTATACATAGGGGCTTAATCACTGGAATCTACTCTTGAAAATTGTTGTTGTGCTATATGTTAACTGGGATGTAAGTTAAAAAAAATATAAAAAGTGGTAAACAGAAAAAAGTTTTATTACTTAAAAAACAAAAAAAACCTTGGTTCCCAATGGGGCTGGTAATACCCCCAGCAGACACTTAACCAACATACCCCATAAAATGTTTTTTTCTCGGTGATTGGGGGGTTGCTACTAGTTTAGTGGGTAGGGTCCAGGGATTCTAGAAAAAACTAAAATGCAGGATAAATTGTCTTTCATCCTACATGGCATTTGAATGTCTTGTTGGACATTGGTGTAGGTAAATCCTGTCTATGGTTATTTGAGCCTAGAGTAAAGCTCTTTATAAAGAAGGTATTGGGGCACCTGGGTGGCTCAGCTGGTTGGGTGGCTGACTCTTAATTTTGGCTCAGGTTGTCATCCCAGGGTCTGGGAATTGAGCGCCCCCCCCCCCCCCCCCATCCTCCTACTGCCATTGTGCTCTGTGCACAGAGCATGGAGCCTGCTTAAGATTCTCTCCTTCCTCCCCTCTCCCCTGCTCATGCTGAAGCTTACTCTAAAATTAAAAAAAATCTGTGTGGTTTAATATGTATGATCTTCCAAAAAATCCAGACAACTTTTGGGTAAATTGGGGAAAGATTGAACTCTATTTTGTTAGGAACTTACCTGAGAATTGCTCATCATATTGGAAAAAAAAGTCACCAGTAGCAATGATGCTTATGATGTTTGTTATCGATATAGGATGCCTGTGTCAGCTTTCATTTTCAGTTGTCCCATTCTCCTGGATTTTATGGATAGGCAAACTGTTTAGCCCTTGAAAATATCAAAAGAGAGTGTTGATAACATTCAGTTAAATCTTATCTCCCTTATCTTAAATTCAGACTTCCATATCATATATGTGGGTATACATGTCGAGTTTACTTTCCTGTAGACCAGCTATGCCTAAGCACTTATATCTGAAATCCATGTTATTTCCCTTCATTTTATTATTCTAGTTAGGAGGTTATATTTTTGAAAGTATGTGGAAATACTGTAACCTAGCAGTAAAATCACTTCTGTGTAGCCAAAAGGTTATTATTTATTTATTTTTTTAAAGGAGGAGGATTATGAAATAGGGCCCAGTAGGAAATAACTGTTATGCCAAGGGGCAACTCACAAATGAGAGGGTCAGGTAGTTTAAGGGAACCAATGAGGGATGGTGAAGCATTCAAGGGTTACTACAGGGGGAAGAACTTACTTACCTGTAGGCCTCTGTGGGCGAAAGGAGGAAACTCTGACCTGAACTGACCAGGAAGCAAAGGTGTGGGAGAAAGCTATCTGACAGAGGGTGTGGTCTTCAGGTGTAGAATAGAATTATGGCCAGATGGTGCATAGTAGGGAGGTGGCCCAGGGATTAAATCTCCTGTTATCTTGTACTTCTTTCCCTCTGATTTTGTGCAGGCACCTCCCCAACAAGGAAAACCCAAAGAGAAGCTGAAGAACAAGCCTGCTTAGCTGTTAGGACTTATTGATTCTGAGAGTGCAGAGCCGGATAGGTGATGGGAAATGGAGCTCGAGACCAAAGGGGGAATCCAGCGCATGGGATATCTGATTGGGTTTGGAAATCACTATTACAGTGGATAGCTGGCCTTAATTGCTTCATCTCTTTTCTTTTGCATATCTTTCCCCTTTGGTTTACTCTGAACTCAGTGTTGGGACAACAGGCTGAGAGTTGTGATTCTCTTTTCATAGTTCTTGTGAGCTATAGAGCCCTGTTCCTATTTCCTAATTTTGTTTGAAAGTTTTCATACTCCCCTTTGAAGGAGTGTGACAAATTTTCTGAATCTACATGGGTTTGAAATTTTTTTCATAGAGAAATCAACTGGGCAGAGTAGTCTGGATTGAAACCCTCTTCCCTCGGAACTTTTAAGGCATTAATAGTACACTCTTCCAGTTTCCAGTGTTGCTAATATAAAGTTTGAAGTTGGCTTTCACTCATTTTTAGAAGACCCATTTTTTTCCTTTCTGGTGCTTTTAATGTACTTGGCTTTAGAGGGCTCTAAAATGTTAGTCTTAGTTTGAAAGTTTGTTGTGCTAGATGCTAAATTTTGCTGTTCTAGTCAATCTGGCTATAGGCACATGTCATCTTAACCCAAAGGAAATTATTTGTGGATTTGGGGTGGACAAAGGCTGGGTTATAAAAGGTGGTGATTGCTTTTCTTAAAGGTGAGAAAGCTCCTTAGAATCACTGGCTTTATAAGCACACTTAGAAATTTCACAGGGTTCTATTTGGATGAATTTTCTAATCCTGCTCTTGAGATTGTTTAAAGTGTTTTTTGCCTGTCTCTTGGTTTTGCTTTAGGTATCAGAGTAATATAAAGTTAGCTTAGAAGAATCCAAGAACAGAACAGTGTATTCATGTTCTGTTTATAATTAAAATGTTCCCTATTCTTTTAACTTTCTGTGTGACTTCCATGTGTACTAATGGAGCTGTTTAACTGGAGTAAGGCCGTGATGATAAAATATAAACATCTGGCTGAAAAAGCGAATTTCAAAAGAAATGTATTGGTATGCTGCATGGTTTTTACCTAGGGGCATTAAGCAGTTAATGCAAATGTTAAAAAATCTGATTTAACCAACTTTTTTTCAATCTGTATGTATGACTCCCATGTTCAGTCAGTCATTTATAAAATGGAGTCTTTGGGGATTTTATTGTAAAATATTGCAAACTTAGCTAAAACCCAGTTAAATTGAGTATCTTAAGCAGGCTTGGGAACACACCAATAAGGGAGTAGTGAGAGGAATCGGGAGTATATTCTGAAAAAGAACTTGGAAGTTATGTGCTAGGGTCCAGGAAGAGCTGGGAATTTTTATTATTTTTTGGGTAGATACTTAACTTTTCATCGTGCATAACCCTTAGGGCCCTGTTCCCTGATGATATCAATATGTGTTGGTTTCAGTAGGTAATAATGACTGTATTTACCCCCAAGAGCCAAGAGTGTGACCACAAGAACATTTGAATTTTATGAAGCAACTTATATTTTCATTAAAAAATGCTCTTTTCAGCATATTTGCTTAAATACAGCCCTTTTCGCGTGTGTTTTTTCTCATCAAGAACCTCACGAGACCAGTGTGTTCATCAGTTTCAGAGTTCGGTATTGCTGTTCAGAGGTCTCACAGCAGAATCGTCTCTCTCTTCATAAAAACATAGACTCTAAACTGTCAGCTACATACATTGTGCCCAAAATATTGTTGACCAGGTTCTGAGATGTTCTTCAGATCATGAGGGTTAAAAAGGGATGAAATAGATAAAATTGCTTTCTAAAAGAAATGAGTAGGATTAAATGGCACTTTCAAGTGTTGGGCGTTTGAGCTCATCTTATTTCTGTTTCTGCGTGTGCTCAGGGAATGTAAGTGATCTGCCTTAGGTCAATAAATGATGGCATTGGAATTACCCCGTCTCTGTGCCTCCACACCCTTGGATCTTCATGGGCTTGCCAAGGTGTGTTCTTGGTTTTTTTCTCTCACAGTAAGAACTATATTTGTTTCTTGAATAAGAGCTCTTATTTAAAACTGGTTTGTTGAATTGCATGGAAGTCAGGAGTACGTGGGTGTGTCGCAGAACAAGTCATGTGCCTCCAGTGCGTTACTACCTACAGTTATAGCCCAAGTGACTTGAATGTTTTTGTGATCTTCCACAGTGGCTTTCTACAGGGAGTTAGGATTGTATGGGAAATTGTTTGAATAGGAGATGTTCAAATGTCAGGACCTCATGATTGGAATTCTGAAGTCTCCTAAATTGTAATGGAGGCTGTCACACTGCTAAGGTTATTGATCTTGATTCCCTTTGGGTGCTTCAACTGAGGGCTCCCAGCTCCCTTCACCAAAGCCACATGAATCTGGTTATGGAAAGCTGTCCTCATTTAATAGTAGCTGAACCTGGGTTCTTTGTACTGTTGCATTTTTTTTATACTATCTTTTGTTTTTCTTATCTCCAGAGCTGTATATATTTTTTGAATATAGAAATAATGTGCTTGTAGAAAACTTCAAAAACAGAAGTTAAGGGGGAAGTTACTCAGGATCTGGCTAGAGGTAACAGTGGTGAGTGCTGAGCAGTTCATCCTTACTGTTCCCATGCGACTCCCATTGATCATGCTGTAAGCAACTTTGTATCTTGGCTTTTTCCCCCACTTAGCATTCTATCCTGAATATATCCCTGTTCAAAAAAACTTGTTAACGGTCTTGTACTCTTTCCTCATACATACTAATTTCATGAAAATTTATGTCCTGATGACCTTCTTGGTGTACCTTATGGGGATGAGGGATGGATTTTACGACACTTCTATTGTAGGTGTACAATAAGCGTGCACATGTTGACACTTGTAATATACAGTTGGCCCCTGAACAGCGTAGGGTTAGGGGCACCAAGCCCCCCCCCCCCCCACCGCCATTCTCCCATGCAGTCAAATCTGTGCATACGTTTTGACTCCCAAAAAACTTAATTTACTTATAGCTTGCTGTTGACTGCAAGACTTACTGATATCCTAAACAGTCCATCAATATATCGCATGTGTATTATATACTGTATGCTTAAAGTAAGCTAGAGAAAACGTTAAAATCCTAAGGAAGAGGAAATTTACTATAAGAGAAAAAAGATCCACATGCAAGTGGACCCACACAGTTCAAACTTCTGTTCAAAGTATATTGAGTAATTATACTGATATATACATACACACCTGTGAATAGTCTTTAAGAATATCTCCTTGCATCCTCGCCAACTTTGAATGTAGTAGAGATGTTTTGGTAAAGGTCTCTTTCATTTTAACAAAGACCATCTTCCTGTGCTCTGTGAGGAGTTAGACATCTTTGTATATTGGATATAAATGGTCTCTTTACTACTTAAAAATGTTAAAATGCTGGCTTTTCACATGTTTTTGTAGCCATTGTTGGACCCCATTATTGTGAAGTCTCTTGAGAGACAAAGTAGAATCCAAGAATTCATGTTGGTATGTCTGGAAAACTTGTCAGGAGAGGTTTGTGTGTCTAAAAAGTGTATTGGTGGCGGGGAGGAGTTTGGCGTTTCAGTGGTCTAGAGAAGGAGAGCATGAGTGAAGGTAGTGAAGGTAACGGAAGGGTTGTATGGTGTTTAAGAAACAATGAGGTACAAATGGGCTGATGTGAATGAGGAGGATTTAAGGATGATTCTTAGGATCTTGCTGGTGCCAGTTGGGGGGATGTGAAATGGAAGAACAGGATTTGGGGATCTTCCAGTGAGGATTTTGTTGGCTCTGAACAGAAAGGCAGTCTAATAGCTTAAATCACTGGGCTTTATTTCCCTTTACAAGAACAGAGTGCTGTGGCAGTGGCTCCCTTGTGCTTTATCCCTCCCATGACACTTTGGCCATTATGGCTGCAACTACCTGCAGGTGAGGCACTTACCTTCCAAGTGGAAGGAACAGGGAAGCCATGGGCTCCATCATGGAGAAGACCTCATTCTGGAAAGGAGGTCCCCTCCCCACTTCGGCTTCTTTCTATAGCTTATTGGCAAACCATAGTTGTAAAGAAGGCTGGGTGGAGGTGCCTGGAAGGCTCAGTCATTTGATTTTTTTTTTTTTTTTCCTTACCAGCTTCTGTATCAGAGGAACACAGAAGAGGAGGGATTTGGAATTGGAGTAAAGTTACTGAGAGTATGCCAACAAGGAAGGCAGGAAACAAACTAAATTTTGGCATGTTTGTGGAGGAGACTTCTGTGCAATAGAAAACAATGCCTCCTTCGGAAGTTGTCAGTGTTTGAAATACATAGGGGCAGTCTGTACTTCATATTTAGCCTTATAACTAAAGAACTTCATGTTTTTTCTTTGTTTCTGTGGCTTCTCCTAAATTCCATTTTGTAGGTTTCCTGCCAGTTGGTGGTTTCAAGACCATGTCCTCCACCTTCCAGCCACAGAGCTGGATTCCCCGTGACTTCTTATTCTGGTCCGGTGTGCTGTTATTTTCCTTAACTGTCTCAGTTCTCCTGGGTATGCTTCTAGTGTGAATGGGAGGGTCCTTATCCATGTTTGGAACTTGAATTCCAGTTTATAGCGTATAGATTGTAACCACAATTTCCAGTTCCTCCCCATGCAGTTGACCTTTGAATAACACGGGTGTAAACTTCACGGGTCCACTTGAATCCATGTGTGGATTTTTTTTTTTAATACTGTAATAGCATTTTCTTATGACTTCATAATTATTTTGAGCTTTATGATAATACAGTATATTATGAAACATACATAATGACTGTTCCTTTTTTTTAACGTTTATTTTTGAGACAGAGACAGAGCATGAACGGGGGAGGGTCAGAGAGAGAGGGAGACACAGAATCGGAAACAGGCTCCAGGCTCTGAGCTGTCAGCACAGAGCCTCACGTGGGGCTCGAACTCACCGACCGCGAGATCATGACCTGAGCCGAAGTCGGACGCTTAACCGACTGAGCCACCCGGGCGCCCCCATAATGACTGTTCTTGGTAAAGCTTCTAGTCAACTGTGAGCTACTAAGTTTTTGGGAAGTTGGGTTATACTTGGCTTTTGGACTACATAGCAGGTGGTGCCCCTAACACCAGCATTGTCCAAGGGTCATCCGTATATACCTTTACGTAAATGGGGGATTGGATTGCTCCTGGACTAAATGTGTAGTAACTCTTAACTCGAAAGGTCTATTCCCTCCTGGTATCTGTTTGGTATCCATTCACCGTGCTAACGCAGGGAGATGTAGCTTCCAGGAAGAATACTGCTGTGAGGGATACTCCTGCTAAAGAAGTGATCCCTCTAGGAAATGAACACTCCCTTTCCATAGGATGGTGCTTGTTTCCTCCCTTTCGTGTCCTTTGCTATCCTGAGGACAGCAGATGGGGATCAAAGTGACCCTTGAAAAGCTTTCAGACTACCACGAACTACTTCCTCTCCAGGGACAAAGGCTTTTAAGTAATTTGAAGCCTTTATAGGTTCTATTTCATATGGGTTGTATTTTCACATATAACGAGTCTGTAAACATCTAATGTTTTAGGTCTGACGCAATCTAGTTGATGTCCCTTTATACTATGACTGTCAAGGACATGATTCATTGTTGAATTAGTGGTGACTAACCGTTGGAGTGCTGAAGCGGTTTTCTGATCCGTGAGGCTACCTGTCTTCCCTGGGGTCAGTCCAACATTCCCTTTTATACCAAAGTGCTTATGCAACACAATATAACCTGAAGTATGTTTTCTGTAGAACTTGTTACTCTCACAGGCACTCCAGGCTGAATTTTCTGTCCTTGTATATGCATCCTGTTTATCTGCAGGGCTAATGAGCGTTAGCCTGGAGGTTGCCGGTAGAGTCTCCCCAGCCCTTGTGTGCACAGCACACATTGTTCCAGCCCAGCTGCGTGATGGAGGGGGTCTGGTTTGCCCATGTTCTGTAGCAAGTGTGGGTGGTATCTTTGTCTTGACACCTTAGCGGCTCAGGTTTTTCTGTTGACGTTTCTGTACATCGACCTCACCTCCTTTGACTTCTTAATCATTCTGTGCTGTGAGTACAGGGTTGGTGAAAGCAAGGCTCGTTTCTGGCAGCTTCTAGGACTGGCCTCAGGGGTGCCCGGAGCCTTGAGGTGGTGACTGATAGCAGCAAGTTCTCTAGGAGGACTGGGGTGAGGTTTCCTGGCTGAGCTGTAAGCCCTGAGGAGCCTCCAGGACTTTTGCCTTGGGCTCCAGATCAAGAGTATTTGTAAAGCACTTAATCCGTGATCTGGAGGACATCCCTCTTTGCCTCTTCCTCTCGCACCCCTTGCCCCTTTCGTCTCCCCTGATCTCCCTTCAGCCAGATTTCCCTGGGAAATCAGTGTAGGTTACTATAGAGTATGTGCATACCTTCCAGATTGTAATTTAACACACCATGCATGTATATCTTTTGACATAGGAGTACCAAAGGATCTAATCAGAAAAACGACCACCAAGTGGTTTCATAGAGGGAATATAATATAGGGAACTAATTACAAAGGTGTTAGGAAAGCCAAAAGAGCAGATATGAATCTGTTCTTCAATGCAGAGGTTACCAGCTGCAGGAAGCTGCCATTCCTTGGGCCACAGTGGGGGTAAGAAGAGTTCCTGTTGTTAGAGCCAAGGAGAGGGAGCGTGGTGGGAGCCCAGCTGTAGTAGAGGAGCCACCTGTGAGCAGAACCCAGGATCTAGGGCCACCTGATTCCAACTGGAACCATGGAAGAGGCTCCCCATGGGGAACTGAACAGTGGAGATCTAGCTACTGTTGGAGATGCCACCTGAAGTAGAAGACGTTGTGGGAGGAACGTTGATCTTTCTAGTCATGACGTCCAGTTTCCAGCTAGTCTCTTAAGCCAGCTGTCCAGGAATCCTGGGCACTGAAGTCTCTGGCCTTCAGTCCTGTGAAGGGGAAGGTGGGAATAGATGGGAAGGCAAAGGACAGGGCCTTTTCCTTAAGTAAGGTTCTTTATTAAAAAAAAAAAAATTTTTTTTAAATTTTTGAGAGCACGAGGGGAAGTGGGGGAAGGGCAGAGAAAGAGGGAGACCCTGAATCTGAAGCAGGCTCCAGGCTCTGAGCTGTCAGCACAGAGCTCCATGCAGGGCTTGAACTCACTAACCTTGAGATCATGACAACTAAGGTTGGACACTTAACGGACTCCCTGATGCCAGACCTTAAGGGATAGTCCTGCTGCTTTTCTAGCCTAAGGCACATCCCTGATGTACCTTCTATATTTCCACTTCAGATTCTTTTAATTGGTGGGATTTAATTTCATGTGATTTTTTTAGAATGGTGATTACAAAGCAGTCTGCACGCAGAATTCTGCAGTAGCCTTCTAAACGTGTTTTCTTCTGTCCTTCAGACAACCCAGTCTGATCTCTTCAAGCAGTCAGTGATTACTTTGTAACAAAAGTCAAACTGCTTTTGTTCAAGACCTCCAGTGGGTTCCACTGCACTCCTAGAAAGTCTTCACTGTGGCCTGCAAGGCTCTGCATGATCTGCCCCCTTTATCTCTTACCTCCTGCTCCTCTCTTGCTCTTTCTTCTTCTCTAAACGACCTTTTTGCTGTTCTGGAACATGCTGGCATGTTCTTACATCTGCCCTTTTGTTCTTACCATTCCCTGAACCTCAGATGCTTTTCTTCTAGATAACCCTCCTGCCCCCCTTCACCTGTACTTTCAGTTTGGTAAGGCAGTTTTGGTCAGGAACACCTGACCTTGGTCTGTCCTTCTACTCATTTACATACTAACTACTTTCTCTTCCTGCTTTAATTTTCCCTGTTGTACTTATCACCTAATATACTATGTAACCTTCATTGTTCCACCCCTACCTTCTATCTCCTCCCATAAGCTCAATGAGGGCAGGGAATTTTGTCAGTTTGTTCATAGAAGGTCTGGCATATGTATGTCTTTAGGAAGATTTTCTAGCCATTTGGAGTGTCAAGATTACTTATCTTTCAATTACATTGAGTGGGACAGTATTTTACCAACTTTTTAAAAGACATTTGAGAGAGTGCACATGTGTGAGTTGGGGAAGGGGAGGAGAGTGAGAGGGAGGGAGAATATCAAGCAGAGGTTATGGACCACGCAGAGCCCGATGTGGAGCTCCATCCCACCAATTGTGAGATCTTGACCTGAGCTAAAATCAAGAGTTAGGAGATAGACCAACTGAGCCACCCAGGTGTCCCATATTTTTACCAACTTTTAATGCGTATCTCATTTAACTTAATTCTTCGTAGAAGAAAAACTTCTTCACGCAAACTCGCGGGGTAGTAAGGACTTCTGGATTCAAATTAGAGTTGACACTAATTGATCGTGGTCCATCACCTTTGCCTTCGCTTCCTTGGTGATATTAAGGTAATAGTGCCTTGCTTCATGGTTGTGGGTATCAAGGCATAAAAAAGGTTGAGCCTACACAGTAAGTGTTCACTTGCTCTTAGCTGTTATAATGGGATTACATGCTGGGGTGACTTGTAAAGTGGATCTCCGGGGGCTCCTTGGCTCATCGCCCACTTTCTGGGAGTTGGATGCTCCTTTGCTTCCTCTGGCACTCTGAGGTCCTGTCTGCTGTGGGCTGGGCCTAGCCAGGTGACCAGGGACAGAAGGGATTGTAAGGTAGGCAATCCTTCAAATTGTGGGACTGTGCTAATGGATGACTTGAGCTCGAGGACTTGCTCTCCACTTGGCTGAACCTTTTCTTGGACCTTTGCCAGAAGTCCAGTCCTTCTCTCTTCTCCTTGAATCTTGTATGAGGATGCTGCCTGTCTTTGCTCCCTACTTGTTATGGGATGTGTGTGTGTGTGTCCCCAAAATTTAGAAGTTGAAATCCTACCCATCAAGGTGATGGTATTGGGGGTGGGACCTTTAGGACATGATTAAGTTATGAGGGTAGAGCCCTCATGAATAGGATTACTGCCCTTCAAAAGGCATCTATGAACCAGGAAGTGGGCCAGGCACCACATCTGCCTGTGCCTTAATCTTGGACTTCCAGCCTCCAGAACTATGAGAAATAAATGCTGGTCACCTAACCAATTATTCTTTTGTTTATAGTAGCCTGGATGGACTGGGACCCTACTCCAATAGGTCTTTTATTGGAGGCTCCAGGCTGCAAGCTGTCAGCACAGAGCCCAATGCGGGACTCGAACTCACGAACTGTGAGATCATGACCCAGGCCGAAGTTGGATGCTTAACTGACTGAGCCACCCAGGCGTCCTGGGCTTGTACATGTTTAATCTTACTAGTGGCTTCTTGATGGATCCGAACTAATGCAAATGACACTCAAAATAATAAAAGCCTCACTGAAAGTTGACCAAAGTTGGAGAGGAGTGATGGCTGTCTGGAGGGAAAGTATTCAAGGTTCAGGAAACTGTAAGACCATGGGGGCAGATGAACATGCCAGGATGTTCTAGAACACCAAGGAGGTAGTTTAGTTGAAAAACACAACCATCTCATTGTGGGCTTAGGACTTGTCCTACTGAGAGCAGAAATGTGTGGCCAGTGAGGAGCCTACTAGCTATGGTATGCCCTTTGCAGAGTAAGAATGGTGCCAAGGTAAATGGAGAGCATATAATAAACTTGTGTCTTGCTGGCTGTTGGAGTTTCTGCTAATAGTATTAGCTTGCAAGCTGTTTCCCCCTGCCTGCACCACCCCACCCCCGATTTCACGGAAGTGAAATCATATGGTATTTCTTTCTCTGACTTCTTTCACTTAACATAATATCATCTAGGTCCATCCATGTTGTCACATATGGCAGGATTTCATTCTTCATGGCTGAGTATATCCATGGAGTATCTCAATGGCTGAGTATCTCCATTGCTCGTATGTGCCACATGTTCATCTAGTGATGGACACTTAGGTTGCTTCCTTATCTAGATTATTATAAATACTGTGGTGAACACAGGGGTACATAAAGTTCTGAACTGATTTTCATTTTCTTTGGATAACTGGAAATTGGTAGTATGGTAGTTCCATTTTTAATTTTTTGAGGAATCTCCATCCTGTTGGCATTGTGGCCACGCCAGTTTATATGCCCACGGATAGTGCACAAGTGTTTGGTCATTCTCCATATCCTTGCCAACTCTTGTTATCTTGTCCTTTTGAGAATAGCCAGTGTCACAGGTGTAAGGGGGTAGCTCATTGTGGCTTTGATTGCATTTCCCTGACTAGCCGTGTTGAGCATCTTTACATGTGCCTGTTGGCCATCTGTAGGTCTTTGGGAAAATGTCTATGTCCTCTGCCCATCTTTTAATTACTGTTTTTTTTTTTTAAATAATGTGTAAACTCTGTATTTGGGATGTTAACCCCTTATTTGGGTAGGATTTATAAATCTCTTTCATCCGGTGGGTTGCCTATTTTGTTTGCTGTGCAAAAGCTTCATAGTTTGTTGTAATCACATTTGTTTATTTTGGCTTTTGTTGACCTTGCTTGAGGAGACTGGTCCAAAAAAATTGCTAAGACCAATGTCGAACTGCTTACTGTCTGTTTTCTTCTAGGAGGCTTATGTGATTTTTCTTTCAGAAGACTTTTGACTAAGCAGATTAAATATAATGAAAAAGTAAGTTTTACCCAGGCATCTTACAAATTGAGAAATTCAGAATGTGCCAACATTCTTCAATAGAACTGTTCAAAATTTTGGTAAACATGAATAAATTACATTTGTGTTTACCAAATAGTGGGTAACTCACTTATTAATCACTGATGGAAATGTGAATTTGAGTGGTCTCTAGATAGCTTGGTAAGGAGACTAAGTTTAGACTCCATTTCTTAGCCTTCAGATGAAAACTGTTAGATGTGGAGGGTTGAGAGGTTTAGCAATTATTCGTTAACCTGCCTGGGACTTTAGAAAGCAGGTTCCATGTTCTGGCATCTATTTTCTTAATAGAACACGAAAAGCTGTGCTGAGATGCTTCCGAAACCTTTTCTTGTGAAGTCTTAAGAACAACAATGTAGGGGAGAGAAAAATGACTTTGCTTCAACCCATCTAGGTTCTTGGCTGACACCACCTCCCTATAGTATGAGATTAAGAGGAGAAAAACAGAAGTTTAATACTCCACTTACCCCACACGTATGGGAGAGACAGCAGAAGACTCAATAACTCCCTAAATGGCCCAAGCCAGCACGTTAAATACCATCTGCAGCTAATGACAAAGAAGATGGTAGTGGGGTGGGGGGAGGATGGAAGGAAAGCAAGTTACGGGAGGTTTCTTAGGCAAACCGCAGTAAATAAAGACTTGTGGTGGTTCCTTGCCTTCTCCATTGGTAAGTTTCTAGAGATTTAATCTTCCCCCTCTACCTGGTAGGGAGAAGGGGGTACACTTACAAATGGAGATGTGTCTGCTATTAAAAATCATGAGCTCAAGATAATCCTTATGCCAAAGAGGTGTATTTTGGGGTGGCAGATTTTCCCTTTCAGTAGCTTGTGTGTGTAAATCTTGAGATTTCTTAGATGCATTCTCTTTCCCCTTCCTGACATCCACTGCCTCGGAGTTTAGAAGGAGTTGCCTGAAGGTTTTGGTTGCCTAGGTGTCAAATTCTTAAGGTAAAAGTCAGCATTGCATTTTACACACAGATGCAGAGTCTGGGTGTAGTCCACTAACATGGAAATATTTTAATTTGCAGTGACCTCTGAGAATAACAGTTCAGTGGGGTGGCATTGGAGGCTGTGGGGTCTGTTTGAATCACAGCTGTGCCACTTTGTAGCATCTGATCTTGGCATTTGAGCCTTTGGGAGCCCTGACTCCTCATCCATGAGGAAAACACTCAGCACAGATCTGGGGCATCATAGACTGTAGATAAATGGTCTTTACTCTAGAAGGTGATGTAGGCATTTGCCAGTTTGAGGGGAGACTTTTCCTTCTGACCCTTCCCATGCAAATGGAGAGATTCAGGTTCCCTTGTTCTTATTATTCCAGCAGTGACTCTAGTATCTGAGGGCTCTGTTTCTGAGGAAGGGCTTGTCTGTCTTGGAACACTGCCTCAACAGGGACTTTTCTCTTAGTTATGCTGGTTACAGGCCTTGAGAGAGTAAGGGTATTGCTTTTATCAGGGGCATTTATAAATTGGCAAGAGCTTAACTATAAGCAGATACTGAGTGTTCTAGTGGGATCACCTTGTTAGAAGGTTCAAATTGTCTATTCTGGCAAATTTTGCCATGTGGTTGCTCTAACAAGTTATCTTGCTCCCACCAAATAGTTTCTTGGCAGGATGTTTTATTGGTTTTGCTAATTTCTTTCAGTCCGAAGTATTAACCAATACTATTCTAATACCTTTACCATTCTTACCACTACTGTTGGAATTGGAAGCCAGGAACACTTTTTATTTCAGTAAGTCTAGAAAAGAAAAACGAGGGAGGTTAAGTAAGTAACTGATAAGGCTGTTGGGTTTGAATGGTAACTTGACTAATGCCTACCAGTGTGAACTGAAGCAAAGTTGCTTTTGAAAACCTGTTTTCCCATGTATTAAGAGGGCATAAGAATGGTATTTTTCTCATGGGGACTGTTAATGAAGAAAAGTCGAGTTAGACATAGATATATGGTGGCTGTTCTTGTTCAAACAAGTGAATTGATATAAAAAATGGGAAACGTACAGAGCTGCACACAATTGAAGAAAGCAGAAGGCCCTTTAGTTGATCACTGAAGACTTCTATTAGGTAAGTATTGAACTAGATTAGAAGAGATGAATGAGGAATAATGGACTAGAGAGACTTCCATTCAGGTACTTAATTACTTATTCAAACTTTTGTTTCTTTTTAATTTAAAAATTGTTTTTAAAAGTTTATTTTTGAGAGTGAGCATGAGCAAGAGGGAGGGGGGAGAGAGAGAATCCCAAGCAGGCTCGGCAGTGTCAGAATGGAGTCCAAATGTGGGGCTCAAGCTTAGGAAACCATAAGATCGTGACCCGAGCTGAAATCAAGAGTCGGAAACTTAATTGACTGAGCCACCCAGGCACCCCTTACTCAACATTTTAAAGCCATGGTTCTCAAACTGCAGCATGTGTTAGCCTGCTGAGGACGACTCCTGAGGAGACCTTCAAAAAATGCACGTTCCTGGGGTGCCTGGGTGGCTCAGTCGGTTAAGCGTCAGACTTCAGCTCAGGTCATGATCTCGTGGTTTGTGAGTTCAAGCCCCACCATGTAGGGCTCTCCACTCTCAGCAGAGGGCACACTAAAGATCCTCTGTCTTCGTCTCTCTGCCCTTCCCCAGCTTGTGCTCTCTGTCAAAAACATTAAAAACACATTCCTGAGCCTACTGCCAGCTGTTGTGGGTCAACAGGTATGGGGTGGGGCACGAAAATTTACATTTTAACAAGCACCAGAGTTGTGGCTACTGACAACACTACCAGTCTGTGGCAGGGAGATGCCGCAGGGTCCCATGGAGCTTGGCATGTTGCTGACGGGAATGGAGGCCAACTTGAGGGTCCTCTCAGGATGTGAAAGTTGCAGTTGGCACAGTCGCATAATTTGCTATATGCGGATTCTCCAGACAACTAGAACCAGTTGGCGTGTGGTGGGGGATGGTGCTCAGGAGAGTAGAGGTTTAATGAGGGAAGTGGCTCATATGACGACGGAGGCCAAGAAATTCCACAGTCTGCTGTCTGCAAGCTAGAGAACCAGGAAAGCTGTTGCTGTAATTCAGTCTGAGTCCAAAGGCCCGAGAATTGAAGGACCAGTGGTTGAAGTCCTAATGTAAGTCTGAAGGTCCAAGACTCGGGAGCACAGATGCCTAAAGGCAGGAGAAGGTGGATGTTGCACAGTCAGCAAATTGACCCTTCCACCTTTCGTCTGTTTTATTTAGATCTTCAAGGGATCGGATGTCCACTAGCATTGGGAAAGACCATCTGTATTCTGTCTTGTGATTCAGGGCTAATCTCTGGGGAGATCTCATATACACCCAGAAGTGTTAGATCAGTTCTTGGGGTATCTTGTAGTTCAGGGACATTGACCCAGTCATTCCCCTCTGCTCTGCGTATTTTCTAGAACCTCAGTTTTGACGGTTTTGGCCTGTTTGTGGTTGTTCCTTACCAAGATACAAGTAACTGGTCTGTGTCTTTCTTCACATTTTTGGCTGTTTGCAACACAAACCTCTCTCTCATAGCTCATATCAACTTTTATTTCTGCAATTCTGTTGAATCTGTGAATACATATATTTCACCTAAAAATTGAAGCAGTGCTTCAAATACCTCATCCTTGGCTTTAAATTTCCTATATTAGGTGACTTTTGCATCTAACTAAACTCAACCTAAAGTTTACTTTTGAGCCTTAAAAAGTACAGCCATAAACCTTCTCAACACTGGTGAAAAAATTTCCCATAATTTCCTTGATATTTGAGAGATTTGTACCATTTGCTTTAGGCTACAACTTAGTAGACCATCTTTTTAGTGTATGAAGCAGTTTTTCTCACACAGGTTTAAGTCCGTTTTTATTTACATCTTATTCCAGCTTTTACATCTTGTTTCTTAGAGTAGAAATGAATAAACCTTGCTGACTAGGTTTTATAGTACCTTTATCACTTAATATGACTAAGTGGAATGTGTAAGATGCAGTGCTTACCATTTAGTACCTTGCATTAAAATAAATGTCTCCAGCTTAATCGTGAATCCCTACAGAGAAACAGCTAGAATTCAACATATTTGCTTACCTCTGAATTTTTAGAGGTACATACTCCAGTTTTCTTCTTGGGTATTTTAACCATTGTGTTGATTTGCAAAAACACGACTTTGTGTTCCCTCAAACACTCCCCCCCCCCCCCCCCCCCCCCCCGCCCTTGGATGGAGTCTTCACTAGGTGCTGTAACCTTTCTTGGACGATAACATGAGTGATATGTCAAATTCTCTTATTTCCTGTAGTCCTACAAATCCCATTTTGGTAGCTTTCAGTTTTGAGTCATAATCAAAACTCTAGACTTTGAGGTTTGAAGATGGTCCGTCCTGTATGCGAGGGCCTGCCTTGGGCTGAGCCCCGTAGTGGGGTAAGTAGTGCAGTTGGAGAGAAATTTATAAATGAAGCTTCTTGTGAAGAAAAAAAAATGGGGCATTTATACAAGAGGATTAATTTTAATTGGAGTGATTAGAAAAGGTACCAAGGAGAGGTGCCTGGGTGGCTTAGTCGGTTAAGCGCCTGACTTCTTGATTTCCGTTCAGGTCATGATTCTGTGGTGGTGGGATCGAACCCTGCATAGTGCTCTGCTCTGGGTGTGGAGCCTGCTAAAGATTCTCTCTCCTCTCCCCCACTTCCGTGCTCATTTCACTTGTACGCTCTCAAAAACAAAACAAACACCAAGGAGTTGGCATTTGAATGCAGTCTTGGAAATCATCTCCTTTAAGTCTTATTCGAGGAGTAGGAGAGTGGCAGGTATGTTGAGAGGACTTGGTATAATCTGGGGAGATTGCAGTATAATGGACATGGTGGGGCAGGGGTGATAAAGTTGGAAAGGTCAAATTCTGGAAGTTTGAGTGCCATGCAAAGAAACTGGGATTTAATGAAGGGAATATTCCTTAGTTGTAAAGCATTGCGTGTGAAGCCCAGCTAGAGGTCAGAGCTGGGAACTGGAGCATGATCTTCAAAGATGCCATAAAGGGTTTACAGTGACATTACACAGCCACCAATCCAGGGACGTGTGAGAAAGATCTTTATCACCTCAAGTCTTCTGTGGCCATTATCTTCTGATGGATGGTGATAACCCCTATTCTCCCTCATTCCTAGGATCTGAGCCAAATAGAATTTGTGGTCGAGAACTGAGGATATCTGTCAGTGGGGAAATGGTGATTAAAATGCCTAATTCAAAGTTTTAAATCTCTCAGAAGCACCTTGATTTTGTCCCTCTGTGAACTATGGAATGATAAAATCTGTGGGGGGGGATCCCCATAACTTGCAATGCGCGCGCACACCCCCCCCCCCCACACGGTAACCAAAAAGCCTTAGAATAAAATATTGTTACGTCTTCTCATTTAAATACTGCTTTAGGCCACAGGTCTATCTTTACATCAGAATTTGACTCAAACTCTTAAAATTGCCTTCTGTAAATCTTTTGTCTCCTAAGCTCGAATAGCTGACTTTTCTAACTGCATCAGACCTCTGACCTCCAATCTTTTATTTGATGTGACTTTTTACTTATTAAAAATTTTAATATTTGTTTACTTTTGACAGAGATCCAGAACATGAGTGGGGGAAGGGCATAGGGAGAGGGACACAGAATCTGAAGAAGGCTCCAGGCTCTGAACTGTTAGCACATAGCCCGACATGGGGCTCAAACTCACGGACTGTGAGATCGTGACCTAAACCGAAATCAGACACTTAACCGTCTGAACCACCAAGGGGGGCACCTTGATGTGACTTTGGATAGTGTAGTCACTACCATGATTGCATACATTATACCTGAATCCTTGTCCACAAACTGTAATTTAGGATGCATCACTATATTGAGGTATTCTAAAAGAGCTATTTTCTACTTAATTCGGTAAGCTGTATTTTCCATCCTAGTATGAGTGCCAGTGTTCTAAAATGTTTCCTATGTGTAAATAGGATACAGGATGTATAGCGATACTGTATTGTTAAGGCATACTCTTTGAGAAGGGAACTCCTAGAAATGTTTGGTCCCCAAAAAGACCTGTATCTATGATCTAGATATCAGGGGTAAACAGGATTCTCAAGTATCCCTTTTAGAGGAAAGGTCAGGTAGGGTATTTCTTGGCTTTAAAGCTCTCAAAGAGTTTGCCTCTAATCTTAGAAGATGAACTTTAATATGAAAAGTACAACTTAGTTATGCCCCAACACTTCACTCCATCTTGTAGGTTCAGCCTCATCCCCCAGACAGGGCTGATTTTTTTTTTTGTCTGTAGTAGGGCCTGTATGAAGAGTTTGGAAGCAGAAAGCCATTAGACTCAACTTTAGGCTTGGCTTGTGTTCAGTCTGGTTCTCCTCTTGGTGCCCTAGTTGCCTGGAAACTGGATTCCTGCCTTGCTCATCTGTGATCACTTCTCTGCTGGGTATCCCAGTTTCCTTTCAGATACAACGTACTCCCTTTGAATTCCTTGTTCTCCTTTTTATCAGACCACTTGTGCCCATAATGCCTTCCAACTTGCCCTCCACCCAGATCCTATTTTCGCTTTCAACTTTTGGCTTATAATGGTATCCTCCCCCCACCCCAACTTCATCGTGTAGGCTCTTTTCATTTCAGATCTTCTAGACTCAGGCCCTCTTTTACCATCTTATCATTAACTGAGTCTTTTTTTCTTCTGTATTCTGATCAGTGTGGAATTTCAAGTCAAACCTTCCAAAGTCTGTCTTGTCAGACTGCTTAATTTTATGGTGAAAATATTTTTTCTTTGTCAAATGTCATAATTTGGTATGATAGCATCATTCCCCAAGGAACTGGGGTTTTCATTAGGAGCTCACACATGCATTGCTGGCTGTGCATTTTAAAATATTATTCTTTGTATCAAAGCACCAACTTCATTGTTTCCCTCTCCAGGGCATCACTTTTTGTTATCCTGATAACCACTCGTCTCATGGTTTCAGATCCAAGTATATATATACACGTATGCCTGGTCTATGGCTGAAGAATTAAAAGCTTTTACATATTATGCAGTTTAGCCAGGGACACATTGGAAAGCCAGAGATGAAACTAAGGATAGGACTCTACTCTTGCTAATCTTTGGTTCCTGTAGCCCTCTTGATGGAAGAACATTAACACAAAATCCACTATGTGGGGTGGTGCTTAAGCTGATCTTGATTCCCTATCTTTTGCCTCAGGAAGATTGTCTCTGTAGGCTCTGTAAGCTACGACCTAATTTTCATGATCTCTTTTTCCTATAGCTGAGAAGTAACTTTATCTGCCACAGGGCTGATGTAGTTGCTGTTGGGAGCTTAGGGAACCTGGGTTGTAGGGAAATGAGAATTCTTCTTGGGCTGTGAGAGTAGGAGAGAATGTTCAAATATGTGAATGATTACAACCTAGATTTTCAGGAAAGGTATCCAAAAACTAACTTTGGAGAACTAGGGTGTAAACTTTTTGAAATATATGCATTTATTTTTTTAATAATTTTTTTTTCAACGTTTATTTATTTTTGGGGCAGAGAGAGACAGAGCATGAACGGGGGAGGGGCAGAGAGAGAGGGAGACACAGCATCGGAAACAGGCTCCAGACTCCGAGCCATCAGCCCAGAGCCCGACACGGGGCTCGAACTCACGGACCGCGAGATCGTGACCTGGCTGAAGTCGGACGCTTAACCGACTGCGCCACCCAGGCGCCCCAAAATATATGCATTTAAAATCAGGTAGTGAGGACATTAATCGCACGTTCTTTATTAGGTCCAATGCTTTTTTTAAAATAACAAATAGTGTGTAATACCATTTTTTGTGTCCTAAAATAGCTATATGCTCTATGAATTTTATAAATATTTATAACAAATGCATAACCCAGTCATAATGCATTGTTATAATGCCTTATCTATAATATGAAGTAAAAATAATTTCAGTAAACTAACATGTAAATCAATGTGTAAATACTTGAACACAGCTATCCTGGGAGATCCAATTTAAGATGTGTGTATTCATATTTATATAAAATCATGGAATGTACCAATCTCTGGTGCAGACTGACATAAATGTATTCTGTTGATTTAAACATAGCCCACAGCAGGATTTTCCTAACTAGCAAATAGCTGTTAATGTTTCTAAAAATATGGTCTTTCCTGAATTTGCATAGTAGTTGTATTTTCGAAAAACTGTGGATATATTTAAACCCCTGCAAAAATGCTTGTATATAAACTTAGTATTAGGTTCTAGTAAGTTTTTTTCTCTTCTGTGGATGTCCTGGAGGATGTCTGCAGCCCCAGGACCATCCTTCATGTAGATCATTTAGCATTACTATCCCCTGCTTCTCTAATACCAGCTATGCCCCTTCACTCCCATGTCATTGGGACAACCGTCAGTAACCATTTTAAAATGTTCCTCAATGAGGGTGGTCTGTGGCCTTCTTAGAGATCCTGTGCGCCAGTCATTGGGGTGGTGATGCATCCCTGTAGATGAGCTTCCAACATCAAATAATAGGTTCGTTCGGGTCTTTTCTGACTTCTGCTAGGTTTCTGGCCATTTATATTCTTGGTGCTGCTGATATTATACTCAGAAAATAAAGTTGGACTAAACCCATTCTAGTCAAGGGTCCATTCTGGTCATGGAACCAGGAAGAATGGGTTCTGAAATACTTCTGGCAAGGAAGGGATAGTCCTCAGCCCTTTAAATTAGTAGTTGTAGTTCAAATGCCGGTCGCAGTTGGTGTGACAAATGGGTGTTGGCTTCATCTGTCTCCCACTCCAGGGCAGGAGTGGAAAAGACAGATTTTTTTTTTTTTTTTTTTCTCTAGCCCTGTGGTTCACGAATATGGCTGCATATTAGAATCACTTGGTAAGTCTTGAAGCAAAGCCAGGTCTACACCAAGTGAATCAGAATTCTGGGGCTTACCCTGGATATTTAAGCTCTCCAGACAGTTTGGTCAGTTATGGTTAGAGGGGACTTCTCCATCAGTTCTTATTCCAATTAACTAGGCTGGTGCCTTGTCCAGTCTAGCACTTTGATGTTCTGGCAAGATCTTTGGCTAATCGATATATCAAAAATGTGCTGGTTTTATCGATAAAAAGTTTTATTCATTTGGTAAGCAAATACCACAGATCTAGGACTTGAGGATTCACACTGACTGAGAAAGTAACCTGTCCTGAGGGAGGAACACAAAGAAGCAGTCAGTTCTCCAAGGCACCATCAGAGTTGACTTCTTGGAGGAAGTGAAATTAGAGCAGCAGGTTGAAAGGTGAATAGATCAATATGTGAGTGAGAGGGATTCAGATGGGATTAGCTGTAAAGGTACCAGGACATGAAGTGGCACATTGTGTGTGGGGGGCAGCTTTGGGGAAAGGCACATAGCAAGAGATGAAACTTGGTTAGGTGGGTGGGAACTGGGTACGCAGAGCCTTTTGCAAGAGTTTGGGCTTTATTCTGTAAAGCGAGACCTAGTGAAGGCTTGCACGGAGGAAAAATATGAGGTGAGTTCTTTGTAAAAAGAGCATTCTGGAAAACCTAAGGAGAATAGTTTAGAGGAAGGCAGAGGTGAGTGAGTGGGAAGGTCCTGGCAGAATTCGGACAACCTGAAGTAAGGTAGTAGCTGTGTAGGTAGGTAGAGATACTGTTGGGATGATCAACACATCCCAACTGTGTTGGGATGTTGGGGTTTGATCAGAGATCCAGTCAGTAGGAGAGTGGAGTCGAAGGGATTTATGGTGACTCCTCCCTTTTACATTTGAGCGACTGGGTGGGCAGTGATGGATTTCCTTCTAAAATGTTCCCTTTGAGGTCGATGATCCAGGCATCTTGATGGGACTCGCTGGCTCTTGAGGTGTGGGCTGACTCAAACTAAGCCCTTAGGAAGGTGAGAAGCTAATAGCATGTAAATAGAGATTTTGATAAGCATTGCAAAGGCAGCTGATGAATTTCCTTTGAAAAAGGCTTCTGTCTGGTTAGAGGAGGCCATTCACTACATCGGAGTTAGCTTGCCCAGTGGCCAGGTATCTTTGGAGGCTGTCCCGTGGGGCTACCAGACACTGTCACTGATAGTACATCTCAAATTTGTCACCTGTTTCTATCAAATATCCCTTCATCTCAAAGTTTGGTTGTAACTTTGACAGTAGACCGTGACACTTCAGAGGTCAAGGTAGTGGTGTGAGCAGATTAGTTACCTTCCTTCTCAACTTCCCATTTTGATGTTTTCCTGGCTTTTTCTGTTATGGCAGATACGTGGGTAATTCTGTGGCCTGCTTTCTCCATCCTTCTATATTGTTGAAGGAGAATTTCGTCCTGCTTTTGGTAGGAAAGAAAAAATAACCCATCTAGTACATTGAGTACAGGCTCTTGCTAGTGTGTGTTCAGAATGGGAATCCGGTATCTGGTATTAGAAAGCACTGTTCTTAATGAAGCCTTTTGTTTTTCCAGTTTGGTATCCTTAGCTAGCTGTAAAAAGAAAAAAAAAAAACCCAGAAAAACAAAAGGTTGGGGGAGGTAACAATCTCTTAAGTAATTTACTCATGGGATTGTAAAGCATTGTTTTCCTTTGTGCCTTCTTCCACATATAGTTACAATTGATTTTTATTTTTGCTCCATTAGAAGTGTTTAAAAACAACCCCCACAAAATTTTGCTTCAGTGGTGGCTACTGAAAGGCTTAAGTTATCTAGCTTATTTCCTTTAGTTATCTTGACAGCAAAAATGTTCTCAAACTGAGAATTGACTGGGCCCTTACTGGATAATCTAGAACATGTGTTTTTTCCCTTTCCTACCTGTTTGTATCTTAGTCTGGAAATTTAAAGAACACTGTATCCTATGTTAACACATACCATTTTTAACATATATATTCACATGCTTATAACTTTAACATACAAAGGATATGTACTTTATTTTTCTGATGCCATTCTGTGTAAGCATTATCTAGTTGACTTTATAATCTTAGTATCTCTCTTCCCCCCCCCCCCCCCCCCATTGTCACTTTTTGGTATGTAGGATTGTGACTATTGTTAAATGAGTGTCCATTTTCGACATGGTTAAAGAGGAATAGAAAGCGTTTCAGATGGTCAGGAGCCTTCCACCAGGTTTCAGGGCATCGTGTGAAACTGGCACGAACAATGCTGCAAATCAGAATTCGAAGCAGAAGAGCAGTCCTGAGGCTGGGCTCACCCTGTCCTACGAGATTGTTGCTCCTTTAGACTCCCCTTCCACCCTTTCTCACCCTGCTTTCTGCCCCAGAAGTGGACCTGCTTGGACTCTTGCTCTCAGGCTTCTGATTAGGTTTGGCTCTCGGGAACCTGGCTGAAGCTGGGAGGGTCGGGGGAGGAAAGAAGTCCCAAGTATTCCTGCTCCCTCCCTGACCCCCAAGGTCCTCTGGAGTGGGCTGTGCTCCTTAGAGCTCACAGCTCTCCAGGAAGCAACCATTTCTTTTCTTTTACATTTATTTATCTCTGAGAGACAGAGCACAAGTGGGGGAAGGTCAGAGAGAGAAGGAGACACAGAATCCGAAGCAGGGTTCCAGGCTCTGAGCTGTCAGCACAGAGCCTGATGTGGGGCTCGAACCCACAAACTGTGAGATCATGACCTGAGCCGAAGTCGGTCGCTTAACCAACTGAGCCACCCAGGCACCCCCCACAAAGCAACCATTTCTATGGCTATTTCTCAGACTGACAATAACTGCTCCTTCACCTACTTCTAAGCTAGGAGTGGTCACGGCCCAGCCACTGTCAGCCTAGGGCAGGGTTCTGTTACACTCCCACCTTGTAAATCACCCTTATTAAATTCTGTTACCACATTCTGAGTGTCCCATCTTTTTCTTCTTGGGACCCTGACTGAAGGACTGGTCATACTGGATAGTTGGCTTGTAGTACAAAGTTCTTAGTAGGAACTAGGCTTTGGAAATTTGGAATTAGTGGACTCAGCCTTGAAGATCTTCAGTTCTTCCTGTTTACATTGGTTTTGGGAAGAATAGTTGAGAATCCAAGTCAGCCTGGGGAAAAAAGTTCTGCTTTTCTTTGCTATTTTATGATGGGTGGAGAGGTTCTAGGTTGTTTGTTTTTGTTTTTCCCTGTAATCAGGTATATTTTTTGATTCTTCCTACTCTTAACATACTCAACTTGCATTTTCACCTCTTTCATAAATTGGCTTAAAATTTATGGTTGCTGTAACTTTCTTTATGCTACAAGGTAGGTTTATTTTTTTAAAGTGTTTATTATGTTATATAAAACTAAATATATATTTATAGTATATATATTTTTAAGAGGCAGTGTGAGCGGGGAAGGGGCAGAGAGAGGGGGGACACAGAATCTGAAGCAGGCTCTAGGCTCTGAGCTGTCAGCATAGAGCCCAACGCGGGGCTTGAACCCATGAACCGTGAGATCGTGACCTGAGCTGAAGTCGGATGCTCAACCGACTGAGCCACCCGGGCACCCCTTCAAGGTAGATTTGAAAAGTTTTCTGTGGTGCTATGTTATCTAAGTTATTAACTTTTCCTAAATCCTTGAGCTTGATACCAAATTTCATACATTAAATTACATATAATTATGTCTTTCCTGAGACTTCTAATTCTTTTGCCTCAATCTGCTTTAATTTTATGATTGTTTTAATGGTAGCCCCACCTTTACATTACAAACTAACTGTCCTGTCCCTTTCATGTTGGAGTACTTGACAACATATTCTTTCAAAATAAGTTTTGATTTATTTAGTGAATACATTTGTTATCACGTGTGTCTACAAGTGTACATGTACTGTCAGGTGTCATTTGTATAATTTACTTTAAGAACTGTAGATCTACTTTGCAATTGTAATGTTGACCATTTCCCCCCAGAATCTTCACCCTAAACAAATGGTTTAAAGAGTTTTATACAGTTTAAATTTGGGTGCCTGGGTGGCTCTGTTGCCTAAGCATTTTCTTTTAATTAAAAAAAGATTTTTTTTTTTTAACGTTTATTTATCTTGAGACCGAGCATGAACAGGGAGGGTCAGAGAGAGAGGGAGACACAGAATCTGAAACAGGCTCCAGGCCCTGAGCTGTCAGCACAGAGCCCGACGCAGGGCTCAAGCTCATGGACCGTGAGATCGTGACCTGAGCCGAAGTCGGACGCTCAACCCACTGAGCCCACCCAGGCGCCCCATGGCCTAAGCATTTTCACTCTTGATCTCCGCTCAGGCCCTCATCTCAGGGTTGAGTGTTTAAGCTCTGTCCTGGGCATGAAAGCTATTTAAAAAAAGAAACAAAACCCAAAACAAGTTTTAACTGCAGTATAAGCATTGGAAGGAATTTTTTATTGCTAAATGATGCCCGTAGATTACTGCATATAACCTCTAGCATGGCATTCTACAAAACAGCATTGATAAGGTTGATACTGATAGACTGGTTCTGTATTTTCTGGAACGTTAATCACAAAGAATTGATGTTTTTGCAGTTGTTTTCATAAAGGAATATTACAGGAATGTTACATAACTTTTAGGTACATAAATTTTATACCTTGATATATGGGCATGAAAATTTTATTATATACGTGACTTCTTTAGTAAAGATTATCTTTTCTGTAGATCTGCCAATATATCAATTCATATACTTTGCTATTTCCTATCATTGTATTAAGAATTTCCAAAAGGGGCATTAATGGTAGTAGGCCTTTTTTAAAAATCTATTTGAAGAGAAGTTCTCCACTCTGAAGTATTCTGTGGCTTTTTGTTTAGTGTGATACATTTTATTCTGTTTATCAACTTCTAAAAGGTTTTAACTCAGAAAAATGGAAAAATTGTTTTTATGACTACCCTCCCCCCCAGATACTTGTTATAGTAGCAAAGCCCCTCATAAGGTGGAGGGGTGCCACTGTGTGTCTTTCTCAGTTTATGGTACCTGGCTATTTTTGGGTAATTCTTCCATTGGTTTTAGGTATGGTGGTAGTAGACTCTCGGGCTGTGTTGAGCATCTATGCTGTGTACCGGTATCTCCCTTAAGGAAGTTTGACGTGACTGGCACTCTTGAGCCTGCTCTCTGCTCTGGTACAGAGTAGTGGTACAGAGAAGAGCAAGAAAGCCAGAAGGAGTCTAGAATTTGGTGATGGTATACTGCTTATTTTCTTGTCAGTGCTGTTTTGTAGAATGCCATGCTAGATGTTATATGCAGTGATCTATGGGCATCATTTAGCAGTCTTTTATCCAGGATAAAAAATTCCTTGTAATGCTTGTACTGAAGTTTAAACCATTTAGGGTGGAGGTTGTGTGGGGTAATGGTCAACATTATAATTGGTTAAGGGATCTAGAGTTATAAAGTAAATGTATTACACAAATGAGACATGCGTGATACACATATACTTGTATATACATATGACATAGTTTTTGGCTGTTGTAATCTTGCAAACCAATTAATAAAACCAAATTTTAACTAAAATTCTCTTATGGGCTTGGATGCCTTGAATCTTTATCTACAACTGAGTTGTTTCAGTAAGCTTGGAAAAGAGAATCCTCTGCATTCTGTAGAAAGTAAATTTTAATAATTTTAGATGTAAGGTAATGCTATCTAAGAATCTAACATAAAATTACTTTCACATACAATATTTACTAAAATGATTACTGGAAGGTTCACTGAACAGATATGGAATGGAGGCACCAAGAAATTTCCACTTATGCTTATAAGTAGATCTGAGTAAAGGATCTAAGTCGTCAGTTGGTTTTCTTCATCTTCATTTCTTGTTTTGCCAAAATGTAAAACCAAAGGTGACTTGAATTCCAACACTGAAGGGATTTGTTTTCCTATAGAAGATTTATAAAAATGAATTTGATTATATTTTGGGTTCCTTTTAAAATTGTAACTGACTTGCTTACGTAACTAATGCTTGCCTCCCTCCAGAAAAGTACTCCCTAATCGTCTCCAAGTCCTGGCACGCTTAAATGATAATTTGTATAGTACTTCCTGGTAACTGGAAAAGGCTTCCTTCGTTTGGAGTTGATGGGACCAGGTGATTCTGGTTGTCCTGGGCCCAGCCTTGTTCCTGGGCCATGGCACGTGTGCCATGGAGGCTCCGGGTAGAGCTCATTATAAAGTTCGGCAGCACAATGAATACATTCTTCAATACGGTTACTGCGAAAGACAGAAAGCACTGTAGGAACAGCTCCACTCATTCGGTTTTGTTGTTCTTCCATGATTCTGACCTAGGTTTTTCACTCTTCTGCTCAAAACCCCAGTGGCTCCCTAATACACTCAAACCACAGGTCTTAAATCACCTGCAGGATCTGTCATCCTTTGACTTCATAGCTTTACCTATCCTTGTTTCTCTGTGTTTTTAACTCCCCACTAGCCTTCTTTGTACTGCCTTCTACATGCTAGGCATGTTCTCCGTGCTGTTTCCTCTACCTGAAATGTTCTTCCCCAGAGAATCAGTATGACCTTCCCAGAGGCCAACTGACCACTCTTTGAAAAATGGATTTGACTTTTGGGTTCCCTGTGCATTATCAACTTCGCTGATAGTGGAACTTGGGTTTATGCTGGTATTTCTGGGAAAAGTCAACTGCAAAATCTACAAGGTTCTCTGCTTGTTGTTCCTGTCGAAACTGAATTCTTGAAGGTCTTTACCACTAAATCTATTGGCCTCTTCAGCTGATGTTTTCCTGCCCTTCTGTAGCATGGGATAATTGCCCTGCTTGTTAAAACCATCTTCTCCTTGAACTTTGGTAATTCTGCCCTTCCCTAGGTTTGTAATGCTTTGATGGTTCTTCAGTTTTCTTTCACCTGGGATTTTTTTCAATTCTTTCAGGGTAATTTCCCAAGGGTTAGACCTGAATTTTCAGTTACTACCCATTTAGTTTTTCTACCTTAACCTTTTCACCTATTCTCACAATGTTATCAACTCTGCCCTTGCAGGCCTATCTTGGTTATTATCTTTGATGGCACTCCTATCTGAACAGTTTATAAGTTTCTTTTAGCCAAATGTGTTTAAGGTAGTCTCTGGTTCCTGGCTCTTTTTCCCTCCATATCCATTCAAACCTTATTTAAGAACAAGCTCAAATCTGTTTCCCATCTGAAACCTTCCCAAACACTCAGTCTGATATTTCTTGAATTTGTGTTCTTAGAAAGTCCATAAATTAAGGACTTTTATTGTTAACTTGAAATTTTTTTATTTTTTTATTTTTTATTTTTTTTAATTTGTATTATCTAATAAACTTTTTATCTTTATTTATTTTTATATATGAAATTTATTGTCAAATTGGTTTCCATACAACACCCAGTGCTCATCCCAAAAGGTGCCCTCCTCAATACCCATCACCCACCCTCTCCTCCCTCCCACCCCCCATCAACCCTCAGTTTGTTCTCAGTTTTTAACAGTCTCTTATGCTTTGGCTCTCTCCCACTCTAACCTCTTTTTTTTTTTTTTTTTCCTTCCCCTCCCCCATGGGTTCCTGTTAAGTTTCTCAGGGTCCACATAAGAGTGAAACCATATGGTATCTGTCTTTCTCTGTATGGCTTATTTCGCTTAGCATCACACTCTCCAGTTGCATCCACGTTGCTACAAAAGGCCATATTTCATTTTTTCTCATTGCCACGTAGTATTCCATTGTGTATATAAACCACAATTTCTTTATCCATTCATCAGTTGATGGACATTTAGGCTCTTTCCATAATTTGGCTATTGTTGAGAGTGCTACTATGAACATTGGGGTACAAGTGGCCCTATGCATCAGTACTCCTGTATCCCTTGGATAAATTCCTAGCAGTGCTATTGCTGGGTCATAGGGTAGGTCTATTTTTAATTTTCTGAGGAACCTCCACACTGCTAACTTGAAATTTTTTTAAAACCCTATTGCTGTTGAAGTGAAAGTTAGAGGAAATACCCTCTTGGGCCCACATTAAGTGTATTTCAGCTTAATGTTTAACATTGTAATTCTTAAAACCAAGTTTAGTATTTAAACATAAAGCATGATACATAAACATTTTCCTGTTTCTTGAACTGATTCACAACATTTTAATAAGGTGAAAAAATGGTCCATTTCAGTAGGAATTAAAACATTACAAACCACTAGATACTACTTTCATCTGTTAGCAAAGATTTTGAATACTATAATGGTATGTTATGTTAAAACGTTATCTCATAAAGGGGCGCCTAGGTTGGCTCAGTCCATCTCTGAGCATCTGACTCTTGATTTCGGCTCAGGTCATGATCCCACGGTTTGTGGGACTGAGCCCTGTGTCAGGCTCTGCACTGAGAATGTGGAGCCTGCTTGGGATTCTCTCTCCCCCCCTCTCTCTGCCCCACTCACATTCTTTCTCAAAATAAACTTAAATTATATCATCACAATTAGGGAAAATGGAGATAGAAATGATATGAACAGAACAGAGGCTAGAAGGCATTACGAAAATGTTACTGGTCTCACTGTCCAGGCACAACTATCTTTCCTCCCTGGGTTATTTCCCCCACTTTTTGATCAGCAATATGGTATTTGGACATCTGTTTCCTTTTTGTAGTTAAAGAGGAGGAGTGTATTCACGTGAGCTAAGGAAAACAAAAGTGAAGAGAAATGCCGTTATTTCATCATGAAACTAATAAAAAAGTAAGACTTTCATTTTTTATAGCAGTGTTAAGTGCACAAAACTGAGGGGACATACAGAGGTTGCCTGTACACTGTATGACTTCCCCATTGTCCACATCCCCCACCAGATGGTACGTTTGTTACCACTGATAAACCTACGTTGGCACATCATAATCACCCAAAGCCCATGGTTAATTTTAGGGTTCACTCTTGGTGTTGTCCATTCTATGGGTTTGAATACAGGTATATTATGTATCCACCATTTTGGTATCCTACTTAGTAGTTTCACTGCTAAAATTGTCTTTTTATGATCTGGCAGTCTCCCATTCTCTGTATTGGAATGGCTTGCTTTCATGACCGACGAAGATTTGGGTAATGTTTGTGTAGATCTCACTATGTTATGGCAATTTCCATATCGTACTGTGATTTCTTGGCTTCTCTGGGGATAACCAGCTATGGTTTTGAATTACTAATTTGTATAGCAGCATTTGAACATCTATTCAGTTTACATCTGTGAGGTTTACTTCAGTTGCCTTGCAGTGGTAGGTAGAACCAGACCACAATATTGCCATCTGTTCCCACGGTTATACTGGTAGGTTTCTGGTAACACAGGCAGAGGAGGTCTGTTTATGTTCCATTTCTTCAGATGGAAGATCAGACCCAGGAAAATAAGCCCTTTTTCTATTTCCAGATGATTTCTGATCAAGCATAAATAGACTTTGAAAATCTGTATGCTACATTTCTCTTGAGCAAGTATTAGCAAAGGGCCACGTATGAAACCAGGTCTCTCTATGCTGTTTCAGGATTCAAGTTCACACTTCTCATTTAGTATACATGTGTGCACACATGTGTGGTTCACAACATGCTTTTTATATTTAAGCTTTTTTAAGTCCATGATCTTGGAAACTGTGGACTTAAGGGAATCTGATGTTTTGAGGGAATTAACACTATGTGTTTAGATGCCACCTACCACCGGAATAGAGTTCCCTTAATGACCACTCTGGTATTTGTTCCTTTATTTTTATTTTTATTTTTTTATTTTTGAGACCATGAGCAGGAGAGGGGCAGAGAGAGAGAGACAGACAGACAGAATCTGAAGCAGGCTCCAGGCTCTGAACTGTCAGCACAGAGCCCAGTGTGGGACTCGAACTCAGCCATGAGATCATGACCTGAACTGAAGTTGGACACTTAACCAACTTAAGCCACCTAGGCACCCCAGGACTGTTATTTCGTGTATGCATCCTAACAATGCTTGGCACATAAATATTTTTGAATGATTTTAGAGTGAAATACATACTTGTATATAAATCCATCTATTACCAAAGAGGGACAGTATTTTATAGCATGATTGATGTTGGCATTTATGGTCTCTAACCAGAATGGGACCATTCCTTTATGGAATGCTGACCTAGAGCTTTCCTTACATACTATATTGGCATCCCTTTTTCTGGAAAGATTTTCATTTTTCAAAGGGGAAAGATAACTTACTACAAGCTTCAGTCTATTTTATGTGAGAGTAGAGCTACAGTGACAATCCCTATGTATGCTTTGTGTGTGTATGTGGGGGGGGGTCTCTGATCAACTTTTTAAATTGCTAATATTGGAAAGGGCTCTTTAATCTTTGGCAGAATTGCTTGAGGGTGAGGAGTTTGAGTTCAGGCTTTTGGCCCCTACTGAGGTGGAGAGTTTATGTGATTGAAATCTTACTGGCAATAATTCTAGGGACCTCCTTTAAACTGCCCCCTATGCCAGACAACATCCCAACAGGAATACAGGAATTGAAGTACATCCCCATTTGAGAAATAACTCCTATATCTTCAGTCCTCTTTTTTTTTTTTTTTTTTTTTAAGGTAAAAGCCTGTAGAATTCACAATAAAATATAAACATCACAGGTTCTAATGAAAATCCATAATTGAATATACTGATGGTTTTTGAAGACTGGAATGTATCAATTTTTCTTGTAGAAATAATAAAGGGTTGCTTTGCTATTTTACCCCACAAATAACACCAGTTAGGGCATGATGTTTTGTTGCATGAAGTGATGATGTAATATAGGTATGAGTCCCTTATGTTACTTGATCATGTAATGTTGGACTTGGTTTTCTTTTTGTAACAAGAAGATCTGAATAATAGCCCCATTGATCACTTTCAGCGGGAAGAAGGAAGAGGAGGCCTGTTTCCTAGTAGGTCACTGAATTTTGTGTGGTATTACTACTTCCTCCAGCCTAGGTTCTAAATTTCTCCTAGAAAAGCCTAATAATATGGCCCTCAGATTTTTTACATTTAAAAGATTATGGGGCACCTGACTGGCTTAGAGCATGTGACTCGACCTCAGGGTCGGGAGTTCAAGCCTCACTTTGGGTGTGGCACCTACTTAGAAAAAAACCCAACATCAGATTTTTTTTTTTTTTTTAATTTCCGCTTTAATCCCGTGGTGGTTCTTTGTTTTTTTATCATAAGCTCTGTTCACTGGAAGTCCTGATTGCATTCTTTTAATGACCTATTGTGAGTACTTTCTTTTGAATTTCATGGTGTTATAGTTGGAATTTATAAATGGAAAACATGAAACTTTTTTTTTCTTAAATAGAATGGAGTTATTTTATAGCTGAAGGGGATATGTAATTATTGGACTTGGAACTATCTTTAGCCTTCTTTTACAGTATGAATTGCTTGCTTTATGATTAATCTTTTTGCTTCAGTGTTTTCTGAAGAACCTCCTAAATAGGAATTGAAGATCTTCCAGTGTCCAGAGACCGTTCTTTTTTTGCAGTTATTACAAATTGAAGACTACAAATTACTGAAAAAAATACTGAGCCTGGCTCATCTCTTTTTCCTCTTATGCACTATATATGGGAGAAGTTAAATTTCTTATTTTGGTACTTCTTATTTTTAAATTACTGCACATTCAGAATAGTCTGTCTCTGCAGACCTTTTGAAATTGGTGGGATTGGCATCCTTTTTTTTTTTTTTTTGTATCCTAATGCTAATAAGGTTTAACTTCCTGCTATTTCTATAGCACTGTCAATAAATGGAATGCCACTTTTTTAATCCTCACTTAAAATAGAATCCTTATTCTATAGATTTTACACTTTGCCTTTTAATCTTGCAGTAGACATTACTCTCCTGTGATTTTTCTGAGTCTGCAGTGTAGTGACGAGTTAGCAGGGACTATGGAGACCAGACTGTCTCAATTTTGATGATTCTGCCTCTTACCGGCTGTGTGGACTTGGGCTGGGCTAGTTAACCTTTCTGTGTCTAAATTATTCTCACCTTGAAACGGGGATAATAGTTCTTTCCTGTACTTTTATATATAGTGATCACTGTAGTGAAGTACAATGGATAGTTGTATGCCTCATTCTGTGTATTCATAAGTACTTTTTTTTGTGTGTGTCACAATACTTGAAAAGGTATCTGCTCTTGTGCTGTTTTGAATGAGCTTGGCCTAAATGAATTATAATCTTATTGTCAAATTTAGAGATATTAGAGGCCCCTTTTAAACAGTTTTGTAAAAAGAGGTGCATCTTCTCTGTAGGGTAAAGACTTCAAGCTGTGTTTTAGAAGTGCTTAAAATATATTTAATACATGAAATAAGCTAAAGGCTTAAGGTTACTTAGGAGTGAAATATTTATGTACCAGTTGACCTCTATAGTAAGGTTTTCCTGTAAAACTTCTGTCATGCTTTCTTCACATGAGACAAAAGATAGTTGAATCCATCTACCAGTTGCACATGACTCTTCATAGGGTAATTGAAAATATAGAAAGTGGCTTTTGCATGCAAGGTAGGAATGTGGGAGGTTGACCTTGTAATGCCATTCACGAGGTTTCTTCTTGCAAAACATTGAACAAAACTGATCCAGTATTCCTTCAGAGTGCAAAGGGAAGAAAATTTCTAAGTTTGGCTTTTGGATTCTCTGCTTCACTCTTTTGCTGAAGGAAAACAACACGTTAGCCTAATGCAAGTAGTATATACATTATAATCACCTGAAGACGTGATGGGTAGAATCGGTGGGTTGGACAGTGGAGAATAGTGCTGTTTGACCAAAAACACCTAGGTGTTCTGATGGCAGACCTCAGTCTGAATGCTCCCATAAAGTTCATAGTATTTCCTAATATTTTTAATGGCTGGGGGATTTACAGTGTTGTATTTCATTCTGGGTATCGGTGATGTGTGTCTTTTTCTGTTTTTATGGTTGTTGCTAGAAGTTTAACAAACTTATTCCCCCCCCCCCCCAAAACCAGCTTTTTATTCCATTGATCTTTTCCCTCTGTTGATTTCCTATTTTCAATTTCATTAGCTTTTGCTTTTCATTTCCTTCTAGTTAGATTGGATTTATTTTGTTCTTTCTCGGTTCTTGAGCTGAGAGCTTAAATTAAGACTTCTAAAATCTATACATCTAGTGCTATAAATTTTGCTCTCAGCAATGCTTGTGTCTAATCTAGATATATTGTATACTCATTCGGTTTAACATTGGTTTATTTTTAAAAATTCATTAGGGAGGGTACGCAAGTCGGGGAGGTGGCAGAGGGGGAGAGAATCCTAAGCAGGCCCCACACTCATCACAGAGCTTGATCTCACTACCCTGGGATCATGACCTGAGCTGAAATTAAGGGTCAGACACTCAATCTACCGAGCTGCCCAGGTGCCCCTCTTGTTTAAAAAAAAAAAAAAAAAAAAAAAAAAATTGAGACCCTCTTCGATCCACTTGTTTAGAAGTATATTGCTTGGTTTTCAGCTGCTTGGAAGTCTTCCTGTTGTCTTTGCTATTGGTTCCTAGTTCGGTCCTATTTTGGTCAGATAAAATAGTCTGTATGATATCATTAGTTCTTTTAAAGTTTTTGAAGTTTGTGGCTCAGGATACGGTCTATCTCAATATGTGCTCTGATGTCACTCGAATGTATTCTGCTGTTGGGCAGAGTGTTAACATTAGATTCTCCTAGTTGAAGGTATTGAATCCTGTATGTTTTCTAGTAACTTAGTTCATCTCCAACTGTAATGGTAGACGTGTATATTTTGAGTTTTAGTTCTGCTTTACATATTTTGCAGCCTTGTTTTTTGGTGCATGCACATTTAGGTCACCTAGGCCATCTTGGTGGATTGACTTTTTCCCATTATGTAATATCCCTTTGTCTACTAATTTTTCTCTGAAGTCTGTTGTATCTGATAGTCCTGATTACCTTTCACCAATGTTTGCATGATATCTTTTTCCTTCCATTTCCTTTCAATTGCCTGTGTCATATTTGAAGTGAGTTTATTGTATGCAGTATATAGTTGGGTTAGGGTTTTTAATCTGTCAGTCTGTCTTTAGTATATTTAAACCATTTATATTTAATATAACCATTTATCTGTTAGGGCATAAGTCTGCCATTTCATTTTGTTTTCTCATTTTCACTTAGTCTTGACTTCCTATGGGTTATTTTAATATAGGTTAAAATTATGATAATATCTACAATGAGTGTATCTTTATGGCCTTCTAAGAGGTTGCTCTAGGTATTACCTAAATACCCATAAATTCTTACAGTCCACTAGTATCACCTTTTTACTAGTCCTTTTGAAATATAGACTCTTTTTATATTTCAAAACACTTCTATTCCAGTGTGTGTATTCACACACATACACCACATCTGGATCCACTCATCTGTCAGTGGGCACTTATGTTGCTTCTGTATGTTGGCTATTGCAAATAATGCTGCAATAAACATGGGTGCATGTACTTTTTGAATTAGTGTTTTTGTGTTTGGATAGATACCCAATAATGGGATTATTGGATCATAGGGCATTTCTATTTTCAACTTTTTGAGGAATTTACATACTGTTTTCCACAGTGGCTACCCCAGTTGGCTTGCATTCCCACCAACCGTACACGAGGGCTTCTTTCTTTCCTTTCACATTTTTGTGAACACGTGCTATTCTTTTTTAATTTTAGCCATCCTTACAGGTGTAAGAGATCTCATTTTGGTTTGGACTTGAAATTCTCTGTGGAGTAGCTTTTCCTGTGTCTAGCCATCTGAATGTTGTCTTTGGAAAAATGTCTATTCAAGTTCTCTGCCTGTTGGATTGATGTGTTTTGTTTTTGGTGTTATGTAAGATCTTTATGTATTTTGGATATTAACTCCTTATCATAAATACTGTGCAAATATATTTTCCTGTTCAGTAGGTTGCCATTTTGTGTTGTTGTTGATGATTTTCCTTCATTGTGTGAAAGCTTTTTATTTGGATATAGTCCCAGTAGTTCATTTTTTGCTTTTGTTTCTCTTGCCTTAGGAGACCTATCTAGAAAAATGTTGCTATGACTGATGTCAGAGAAATTACTGCTTGTATTGTCCAGTTTTATGGTTTCATGTCTGACATTTAAGTCTTTTTTTTTTTTTTTTAATTTTTTTTTTTCAACGTTTATTTATTTTGGGGGGGACAGAGAGAGACAGAGCGTGAATGGGGGAGGGGCAGAGAGAGAGGGAGACACAGAATCGGAAACAGGCTCCAGGCTCTGAGCTGTCAGCCCAGAGCCTGACGCGGGGCTCGAACTCACGGACTGCGAGATCGTGACCTGGCTGAAGTCGGACGCTTAACCGACTGCGCCACCCAGGCGCCCCGACATTTAAGTCTTTAATCCATTTGGAGTTTATCTTTGAATAGGGTTTTAAAAAGTAGTCCAGTTGGAATTTTTTTTTCCATGTAGCTATCCTGTTTTCCTAGCACCATTTATTGAAGAGACTTTTCCCAGTTGTATAATCCTGCTTCCTTTGCCATAGATTGACCATATAAGCATGGGTGTATTTTTGGGCTCTATATTCTGTTCTGTTGATCAGTGTTTCTGTTCTGTAACAGATCCAGACTCTTTTGATTATTACAGCTTTGTGGTAGATTAGGAAATCTGGAACGGAGATTTTTGGCTCTGTTCTTTCTCAGGATTGCTTTGGCTATTTGTGGTCTTCTGTGGTTCCATACAAATTCTAGTATTCTGTGAAAAATGCTGTTGATACTTTGAGAGGATTGCATTAAATCCTATAGATTGCTTTGGGTAGCATAGACATTTGACCAGTATTCTTCCAATCCATGGGCATGGAATATCTTTCCATTTGTGTCCTCTTCTCTTTCATGAGTGCCAGAGTTCTCAGGGTACAGATCTTTCATCTCCTCGGTTACATTTATTCCTAGGTGTCTAATTCTTCTTGGTACTATTCTAAATGGAATTATTTCCTGGATTTATTTTGCTTTGTTATTTGTGTACAGAAATGCTACTAATTCCTGGGTATTAATTTTGTATCCTGCAGTTTTACTGAATCTTAGTTTTTCATGGCGTCGATAGCGTTTTCTATATAGAGTATGTTACACAGCCATGAAAAGGATGAGCTCTTGTTAATTGTGACAACACTGATGGACCCAGAGGGTATTATGCTAAATAAGTCAGACTGAGAAAGACCAATACCATGTGATTTCACTCCTGTAGAATCTAAAAAGAATCAGACTTCTAAATACAGAGAGCAAACTCAAGGTTGCCTGAAGGAAGAGGGTGGGGTTTATAGGCTAATAAGGTGGAGGTGGTTTTACAGTTATGGAATGAGTAAGTCATGGAAATGTGCACAGAATAGGGAATACAGTCAGTGATATTGGAGTAGTATCCTGTGGTGACAGATGGTAGCTACTTGTGAATGTAGCATAGAGAAGTTGAATCACTATACACCTGAAACTAATGCAACACTGTCAACTATACTGAAAAAACAAAATGAAGCAATTAAAAATATTTTTATACATAACATTGGAATGATATGAAACAGTGTTTTGCTTTAACCATCAAAAACCGTAATTTAGAAATCTGAAAAGGAAGAAAGCTTATTATGTTTACCTGTGTTTTGGTTTATTTGGTTTTTCTACCAAATGTTTTCTAGAAAACACTTCAGTTGCTTTTAAAGTAGGTTTGCTTGTGAAAAGTCCTGGGTTTCATTTATCTGAAAAAGTCTGGATATCCCTTCTATTTCCTGAGGACATGTTGGATATAGGATTGTAGGTTTGCCATTTATTTCTACTTTTGCATAACACTCAACTCTGGCTTCCATGGTTGCTAATAAGACACATATTTTCAATAAAGTATGTCATTTTTCTTAGCTGCTTTACAGATTTTGTTTCAGAAGTTTAATTATTATGGGTCTTGGCATGGATTTCTTCGGGGTTATCCAGTGTTTGGGGTTTTCTTGGTTTCTTGAATCCATAGGTTTGTGTCTCCATGGCAAATTTGGAGAGCTTTCAGCCATGATTCAGTACTTTTTCAGACTCCCCCTTGTTTCTCTTTTCCTGGGATTCCATTGACAGAAAAGCTAGATGATTATTAACCCATAGGTTGCTGAGACTCTGTTGATTTTTTTTTTTTCTCTTGTTCATACTGGGTATTTCCTATTCTGCTTTCTAGTTCATATTCTTTCCTCTGTTGCCTCCACTCTGTCATTGAATTCATTCACGGAATTTTAAATTTTGGTTGTATATTTCCTTTAAAATTCCCATTTGTGTTTTCCCTTGCTGAGGCTTAATTTCTTTGAGGCTCTTTTTTTTTTTTTTTTTTGGATGGGTTTTAATAAACATAATTGTTCTTTGAAGTATTTTTATGATGGCTGCTTTAAAATCTTTGTCAGGGGCGCCTGGGTGGCTCAGTCGGTTAAGCGTCCGACTTCAGCTCCGGTCACGATCTCACGGACCGTGGGTTCGAGCCCCGCGTCAGGCTCTGGGCTGATGGCTCGGAGCCTGGAGCCTGCTTCCGGTTCTGTGTCTCCCTCTCTCTCTGCCCCTCCCCCGTTCATGCTCTGTTTCTCTCTGTCTCAAAAATGAATAAACATTAAAAAAAAATCTTTGTCAGTTAAATCTGATGTCTGTCATTTCAGTGTTGGCATCTGTTGATTGTCCCTTCAGTTTCCAGTATTCCTGGTTCTTGGTTATGACTGTTTTTCTATTGAAACCTGGATCTTTTTGTGTCATGAAAGACTATGGTGGTGGTTAAACTTTAAGTGCTTGTGTTTGCTGCTGGCAGAGAGCAGGGGATACTGCCTCATTGCTAGCAGGGGGAGCTAGAAGTCTAGATTCTTCAGTGAGCCTCAGTTGACCTGTGAGTGGGGGTTCTTAATTGTTGGGTGGGGTGGAATTTTTGCCTTTTCTCTCCATGGACCCCGTGGTGTTTCTGCTGGTTGATGGTGAAAGTCTTTAGTCTGCACTAGGCCACCTCTGTCCCTACCTGAGTGGGAGGGATGTCACCTTGTGGGGGGGCTGAAGTCCAGGCTTACCGTGTTGCTTCTAGTGATTGAGGAAGAAGGGTGCTCATCATTGCCCAGTAGGCTTTAATCACAACTTCCCTCACTTACTCCGTGGTCTCTGGCACAACCTAGGCAGGAGTGTTTCAGGTGTTCAAGTCTCTAGAGAAAGTAGAATTCCTGACCTTTGTTGGCTTGGGTGGTGGAGATGAGGTAGGTTTGGTTATTTCTTGTGTTTGTGTATTTGTGTGTGTGTGTGTGTGTGTGTGTGTGTGTGTGTGTGTGTGTGTGTTTAGGCCATAACAACTGTATTCCAAATGTTTTCTGTCTAATCAAGTTGCCTGTTTGCTAGTATTTTGGTTATCTGGAGAAGCCTTTTGTCACGGCTTTTTTTGGGTTGGGCCATTTGTTTTTAGGTGTCCTAAATCTTTAGCTCCAAATCTGGAATATAAGAGGCAGAACCAAACAGTGTTATTTCTTGGTTCCCAGCTTTCTTCCTTCTCTTTAATATTCTTATCCTTGTTTTATAAATCCAAGATTTTCTGTTGTACTTAATGGGAGGAATAGGGAAAAGGACATCTACTCAGTTGTTCCAGAAGCAGCAAAAGTACCATACAATACTTCTTGAATGAAAAAATTGTAGAAATCAAAGATGAGTTTTGAACAGGGGTTAGGGATGGGGTGGGGCTGTGGCAGGAAGGTTATGTGTGATGTTCTAAATAAGCAACCTGAAGAATTCTTGTGGTTTTTGTACCCACGGTGTTGGATTAGAGGAACCTTCACTGGTGACCACATTATTTACAACCTAATGTGCATACACAAGGAATATGCATAATCTGGGGAAATTTAAGTTAGATGGATTGTGTCAATGTCAATATACTGGTTTCAGTATTGTACTCTGGTTTTGCAAATTGTTACCATGGATCAAAGTGGACATGGGACCTCTCTATTTGAACTATGTGTGATTATGGAGTGATCTCCATAAAAATCTTAAATTAATGAATTCCAAAATACAAAACTAAAACTATAGAGTAAGGTATATTCACAGAAATCTTGTTTTCAGAGATGTCCCCTCCTTTTTTGGCTAAGTAACCATATCTGTGTTTTTTCTTCTTGTTTTTTTTTTGTTTGCTTTTGTTTTTTCCTTTGGGAACCTTGATGTGCCCACTTATGAAGAATCCTATTGAAAACATTGTATATCGTGCTTTTTCACTTGATAATAAGGTTTGCCTTGGTCACTCTATATAGACTGTTTTCACCCATTATTGCATGGGTGAACCATAGTTCGTTGGCTCTTATAATAATACTATCTTTATGCTGTGGTTATTTTGTATTCTTGTGAGTATATTTTGGAATACAGTAGAGGTGGGATTTATAGATTAAGTGGAAACATTGGAAATTTTGCAAGAATTTTTAATTCTAGAGAGTTTGTAATGTAGTTAATACCAGGGTGGGATAATCCCATTCACCCAATTACTGTGCTTTTTCTGGCTGTTCTAGGTATTTTTCCACCTTGAACTTTTCAATGAACAATTGAAGGGTGTCTGGATTTTTTTTTCTCTATTAGATTATGTGTACATTGTTTCATTGGTCACAAAACCTAGTACTGTGTATGAAAAGGTTTATCAAATCAGTGAGGAAAAAATGGACTTAATAGCCATTTTTTAAACCACTGAATAGCCATATGGAAAAATGAAATTAGATTTGTTCTTCATTAATGCATAAGAATTAATTCCAAATCCAGAATAAATTCCAAATACAAAAAATGAAATAGTACAAGCCCTTAGGAATAGAGAAGGCATTCCTATACAAAATTCAAAACCCAGGAGCAATTAAGACATTAATACATTTGCCAAAGATATAAGCAAGGTTGAAGTAATCAAACTGGAAATCATTGCTACACATCATAGACCTAGAATAAGGACTAACCTTGATTTTGTAAGGAGCTATTAAAAACTGGAAGAGTAATAAAGAAAAAAGGGTAATGGAATAAATGTAAATGGCTCTTGAACAGGAAAGTATAGGGCATCTGGGTGGCTTAGTTGGTTAAGGGTCTGACTTTTGTGGGCTCTGGTCATGATCTCAGGGTTGAGATCAAGCTCCTTGTTGGGCTCTGGGCTGGTTGTGGAGCCTATTTGGGATTCTTGTGCTCTGGCTCCCTTAGTAGCTCCCCTGCCTTGTGTGTACATGCTCTCAAAAAAACAAAAACATGGGAAAGTATAAAAGCAGTTAAAACAATGAGTGAGCAATCATTTCTTTTGGATCAAGTGGCAGAATGCTACAAGTTTATTTTTTTGCTGGCAAAGCATTGAGAAAAAGCATACTGACATTGTAAGTTCAGATTCGGTGCTTGTGTGGAAGTTTTTTCAGGGTGCAGTTAAGAGCATGGACCCTATGCTCCTGATGTTGTAATTACTCTTGTTAGCTACATGACCTTGCACAAATTTCTTGGCTTCCCTAAGTTAGTTATCTTGTCAATGAAAGAGGGATGTAAAAATATTTATCTTGGGCGACTTATGTGAGAAATAATACATTAAATGAAAACACCATGATATTTTTTTCCTCATCACTTCTGTCCTCACTGTTTCCTAATTGTTAAATGATTGCCAGACTAATTCTTAAGCTGAAGATGAAGGGGTACTGGAGGGTACTTGGAGGTTGAGCTTGAGCAATTGCAAGTCCATGCCTTGTGCCTGTGCAAGTCACAAGGTTTGGGAAGGTCAGGCGTGGAACTGGAGCTCTGAGTGGGAGGGACAGCATAACCCCACAGTGTGAGGCGTTGTTGTTGTAGTTGTTGTTGTTGTAGTTGTTGTTGTTGTAGTTGTTGTTGTTGTAGTTGTTGTTGTTGTAGTTGTTGTTGTTGTAGTTGTTGTTGTTGTAGTTGTTGTTGTTGTAGTTGTTGTTGTTGTAGTTGTTGTTGTTGTAGTTGTTGTTGTTGTAGTTGTTGTTGTTGTAGTTGTTGTTGTTGTAGTTGTTGTTGTTGTAGTTGTTGTTGTTGTAGTTGTTGTTGTTGTAGTTGTTGTTGTTGTAGTTGTTGTTGTAGTTGTTGTTGTTGTAGTTGTTGTTGTTGTAGTTGTTGTTGTTGTAGTTGTTGTTGTTGTAGTTGTTGTTGTTGTAGTTGTTGTTGTTGTAGTTGTTGCTGCAGTTGCTGCTGTTGCTGCAGTTGCTGCAGTTGCTGCAGTTGCTGCAGTTGCTGCAGTTGCTGCTGTAGCAGCAGCTGTAGCAGCAGCTGTAGCAGCAGCTGTAGCAGCAGCTGTTGTAGCAGCTGTTGTGGTTGTTGAAAACCCAGCACTGCTTTTACCCTTCTTATGATATGATACCCAACTACTAGAGTAAATGGTGAGGGACCCAGAAACTGGTGCAAAGTGGGCAAGAGACTTTTTCAGAGACCCAGCTCCAAAGTTAGGTCCATTGCAGGTTACATTTTGTTAACATTTGAGTGAACACACCCAATGGAGTCTGTATCTTGAAACAAAAATAACCTTTTGAATTGGAGCTGATCTTCCTCCATAGTTACAGAGCCCTGCTACTGGGACTGTGGACAGGTAGGGCAGTTACCTTCAGAAATTCAGAATCTCTAGCCCCACCCCAAGCCTATTGAATTAGACTCTTCATTCAGCAGGATCAACTGGGGATTTGTATGCATATTTCAAAATTAGAAGCATTGTTTACTTGAAACTCTTCTAGGCATGGGGGGCCTGGGTGGCACAGTCGGTTAAGCGTCCGACTTCAGCCAGGTCACGATCTCACGGTCCGTGAGTTTGAGCCCCGCGTCAGGCTCTGGGCTGATGGCTCAGAGCCTGGAGCCTGTTTCCGATTCTGTCTCTCTCTCTCTCTGCCCCTCCCCCATTCATGCTCTGTCTCTCTCTGTCCCAAAAATAAATAAACGTTGAAAAAAAAAATTAAAAAAAAAAAGAAACTCTTCTAGGCAAACTATCTAGGAGAGAGGGACAGGCTATATTCATAACTTTTTATTACCTGATTAGCTTGCTTTTTCATTCCCAGTATTGAGGCTTTACAGACACATTGCAATTTATTAATCACTTATATGCTAAGACAGTGGTTAAACAAGGTATACCATTATCATCTAATACCTCAAGGTTAAGAGTTAAGTTCTGGTCTCCCCATTTTTACAGTGGAGGAAACTGAGGCAAGGGAATTTTCCCTGCCACCCCCCTCCCAAATGGAAACGCATTGTGCAATTAAGAACATGTGAGGTGAGCATCAGGTATTTCTCTACTGATAAGGATTGAATATTTTGGAGCACATGCCTTGACACGAAATGATTTCTTTAAAAGCTAAGAATTAAAAAATTTAGGAAATAGCATTTAATTTTTGAGAGAGTAGAGTTCATCTTTTCTTCTAACAATAGGTTAATTCTTAAGCAGAATGATTGCAATTAGAGCTGCTGAGAGTTGAAACTTTGCTCTCAGTGACTGCCAGGTTAGAGGTGGGGTAATTGGTCAAGTCTTCTAACCATGAAGGACCTGGTGGGTTTATTCCGTACTTGTCAAGGTTTAACAGTTCTCTGGAATGTATGATAAATTTTTGTTTTTCATTATTAGCCATGGCTCATTTGTTTCCCTCCCTTTCAGGTCTAGTTCTGTTGTATATCTGTATGGTTTCACCTGCTTACAGCATTTCTTGCTTCTACCACAGCCGGGGAATAACTTCAAGAATTACATATTTTAACTGACTTCTAAATTAGGTGTCATGTTTTGATCTTTTGTTTAAAAATTGTAGATAAACTTGTCTCCTGCACAGCTTTGTGAAATCAGTTTTTCCAGATGTGAGGTCAAAGCATAATCATCTGAAGTGTATTCTTGAGCATTACGTGGGGCCTTGAACACCCTTTTTCTGGAAGCAAATTAGCATTCTGGGTGAGTTGAGCAGTACGTCTCTAGTTAGGTGCACTTTGGAGATTCTCTGAACAATTGTGACTAAGGAAAGCATACATTACATGTAGAATGATAATTTAGCGAGTTACAGGAGCAATGTATTCAAACCACTTTATTGTAGCTATGTTGCAAAGTCTAAGCATGCAGAAGCCTTCCCCCCCACCCCCCACCCTCCACTTTACCTCTTAAATACATCTTGGTTTTTGCCTGTAAAGCTGCCTGCTTCAGTTGTATTTTCCTTCACGCTTTGTGCTAAAGCTCTGTTGGACTGATCTAGGAAAAATTCCCACTCATCCTGTTGCGAGTACAGGGACCCTGAATCAAAAGTGTCTAAAGGAGGTTTCCATGAACCAAAATACAATCAATTTAATAACATGACAACTGTATGTGAATATCATAGTTTCTTGATTCACAGGAACTTGTAATAAAAATAGTGAAATGCTGGCTGTCTTTAAAATTGCACAACAAAATAGATTAGTATGTGTATATATACCAATATACACAAATTCAAACATTTTAGGCTTGGTGTAGGCCATAGTGTCTCTGTATCCACTCTGGTAGTGCAGAAGTAGTCCTAGTATGCAGATACATGGCATGGCTGTGTCATAGCAAAATTGTGGATGCAAGTTTTAACTTCATAGAATTTTGGTGTGTTGTGAATAATATACTTGATTAAAAAATTTTTTTTTAAACATGAGAATACCATGTCTCCTAGAAAGTATGCTAGGCCCCCGTAATGTAGATTTTATAGTCTGTTGACACCATTATGGTTGTGGTGCAGTTAAGATGCTTCTTAGAGTATTTCAGTTGATACTTGAAAATTCTACATTTGTTTCAGGCTTCACTAAATTGGGAAGACTTCTTATTTTGCTTATGTGATCTGCTTTAAGTATATCTCCTCTCTTTGTAGGATTTTGCTAATACTACTTCCGAGAATATTGTCTGCTTGACTTTTGTTGTTCAGAATATTTAGCGAGATACTAGTTGGAAGGCAGAAATAGCTTGATGTAGTTAGGCTTTGTAATCAGGTTCCGCATGCTGGCTTTATGATTTGGGCCCACTCCTAAGCCTCATTTTACTCAGCTTTAAAATGGAAATAGAGGACTAGTTTTGCCCCCCACGTCACTATACACACATGAATGAAGTAATTTTTTTAAAAACTGGGGGAAGGGTGCCTGGGTGGCTCCATCAGTTATGCGTCTGACTCTTGATTTCTGCTTAGGTCATGATCTCATGGTTCATGAGTTCAGAGCCCCATGTTGAGCTCTGTGCTTGCAGTGTGGGGCCTGTTTGGGATTCTCTGTCCCTCTCTCTACCCCTCCCCTCTTCATGCATGCTGTGCATAAATAAACTTTAAAACCTAGGGGAAAAGCAAATTAAAACAGTGAGCTCCCACTGCATACCATAGAATGGCCCAAACTTGAAACATCAACACCGAATGCTGACGTAGAGCAACAAGAACTTATATTGCTGGTGAGACTATAAATGGTACAGCTACTTTGGAAGATGGTATGATGGCTTCTTACAAAAAGAACATACTCTGACCATACAACCCAGCCATTGTACTCCTTAGTATTTGCCCAAAGTGCTTGAAAACTTAAGCTCACACAGAAATCAGCACATACATGTTAATGGCAGCTTTATTCATAATTTTCAAAACTTAGAAGCAAGCAAGATATTATTCAGTAGGTGAGTGGATAAATAAGCTGGTATATCCAGACAGTGAAATGTTATTCACTGTTTAGAGGAAATATGAAGCCATAAGATGTGCAGGAACCTTAAACGCATATTACGAAGTGAAGGAACTGATTTGAAAAGGCTTCTGTAGAATTCCAATTACAATGTTCTAGAAAAGGCAGAATTATAGGGAAAGTAGATAAATGGTGGTTGAGGGCTAGGGAAGGGGAGGGATGAATAGGCATAGCACAGAAGGTTTAAGGCAGTGAAAAAACTGATACCATAATGATGGGTATGTGTCATTAGTATACGTTTGTCCAAAACCATAGAATGAATGCCACCAAGAGTGAAGCCTCAGGTAAACTGAGTCCTTTGGGGGGTTACGATGTCAATGTAGGGTTATCAACTATAACAAATACACTATTCTGGAGGATTTTGGTAATGGGGCAGCTGTGTATGTTGGGGTAGGAGGGTTTCTATGGGAAATCTCTGTACCTTTCCCTTCATTTTGTCAACCTAAAACTACCCCCAAAATACTTCTGATTAAAAGCCAGCATGGATAACATTATTTTAAAACTTTAAGTCAGGGCCACCTGGGTGGCTCAAGTCATGATCTTTGTGGTTTCAGAGTTTAAGCCCTGCGCTGGGCTCTGTGCTGACTGCTCGTAGCCTGGTGCCTGCTTTGGATTCTGTCTGTCTGTCTGTCTCTGTCTCTGTCTCTCTCTCTCTCTCTGCCCCTCCCCGCTTGCTTGCTTGCTTGCTTGCTCTCTCTCCCTCAAAAATAAACCCTTCAAAACCAAACAAACAAAAAAACCCCCAAAACTTTAGGTCAGACCTCATTTCTCCCTGGTTAACATTTTTATGGGACATACTCATTTTCCCGTGTTTAAAGAGGAAGGCCTGTTTTTGAGGGGGGGGGGGGGGGAGGAAAAGTTAGTACATCTGTAACTTAAAAAATTCTTTATTAAAGTATTTCCTAGTACCCAGTTTTTTGGGGGTAATACTAAGAATGGTATTATCAAATAAAGTCCTGAAGGGCGATTGAGACCAAGCTGTGAACACAGACGGTACAGTTTTTTTAATGCAGTGGTATTGTCAGAATACCCTCTTTATAGCCTGCATGCATTTCCAGGCATTTACTGAAGTCCAGTTTCTTGATGTTACAGTTCAGTTTTTAAGACCATATCTATACTTAAAAGATTCTTAATGTAAATAAGCAAGGTAATTTACAAGTGATAGTGGTTTTGAGTGTTTTTTTGACTAGAGAACAATGAACACTCCATTTATGGTTAGCAAACAGCTAGAAATGATGATGAGTTATATAATGCCACAATTACATTTTAGTAAAAAGACTTAAGAGTAAGTATCACAAATTAGCATAATTAAGCAATATAAGTATAGTCTGTTGATATAATTTGGAGCTGTGTGGAAAATTAAAGTGTCCTTACTCACTTTCATTTCTGAACAGGGAGTAGGAGGAGAAGAAAAACCCTATAAATGCAGGTATTGATTTGCATCTTGCAGGGAAGGGTCAAAAGGGACTTGGCTGTAGATAAAGACATAATTAGCTTGTACTTTTCTCTAAGATAATGTTGTCTTTGAAAAATCTTTCTACCTATGCTGCTTTAAAATCTGAGTGGAAGAAGAATGGAAAGTGGTAGGACCTTGGTCTTTGTTCATAGCTTTTCCTGCAGTGTTCCATTTTGGGTAGAATACCAGAAGATTGGATTCCTAGCTTTAGGAGGTCCAAGGAGCAGTTGACAAATAGCACATTGAGAGCCAACCAAAAATAACTACTAGGTTTTCAGGGTGTGTTAACAAATAGTAGTGTTGGTTATATAGAGAAAGTTCATAGGAGGACACTATTTAATTTAAAATGACCCTAATTTTAAGAAACCATAGTATTAGTAATGAAACGAGATCTTTTTAGCATCTAATCTGTAATAACTGGAAGATAGTATGGCCGAAACATAGGATGAATAAACGGTATGTGTTGGGTATTATATAAAGATTTTGAAAAACAAAGTGTTGTATCTATCATAAAGATGACCCCCTCCCCACCCATTTTCATAGGAAGTTTTTAATTGGAATTCCCATGTTAAAAAGTTCTTTTATGCTATTTTTGTTTTCTATAGCATTTACCAGCCTTTAGCATTTATTCATAGTTTTAGATCTATAGCTAACTAGAAGGAAAGACTATTTCTGTTCTTTGAAGTTCTATTTTCTGTCAGTATATCATGAAAATCCTTTAGAATAACTGATCAACCTATATAACCTTGATGGATGTGTATACCATCATGCAGATAGGGAATTGATAGCAGAAATCACTGAACATGTGTTGGGACAAGTAGGGTATTTAGTCCATTGGAACCTCAGTCTACCAAATTGTATGAAAGGAAACATACAGGAGGGGAAGAAATAAGTTGAAAATCCCAATCAGCTGAGGACCCAGAATACTAGAATCTTTAAAAGGGGAAAAAGCAACAGTAAATGATCTAAATGATTGAATAAATAATAGAGGAGTTTGCTCAGTTTAGCAAATTATTGCCCTAATTAGTTTTAGCAGTGGGTAATGTAATAAAACAATATTTTCCAAGATATTTCATCTCCGTATATTAAAAAACCACTTAGTAATAGGCATTTAAGATTCCTCTTTTTGTGGCTTGACAGTTGATATTTGTGGGTATTTTTAAATACATTACAAAGTGGTTTCTTTTTCAATGTTCTTTTTATTTTGTTTTGTGTTTTTGGGAGTGTGAACAGGAGAGGGGCAGAGAAGGGAGACAGAGAATCGAAGCAGGCTCCAGGCTCTGAGCTGTCAGCATAGAGCATGACACAGGGCTTGAACCCATGAACCATGAGATCATGACCTGAGCTGAAGTTGGATGCTTAATCAACTGAGCCATCCAGGTGCCACATACAAAGCTGTTTCATACTAAGATGTGAGGCAGTATTTTTTCTGTAGACCCTGTCATCTTCTAAATTTTTAGTAAATTTTTATTTTTGTGATCTGAAATGATATATGGCACACATGCAGAAAACCACATGAAACAGATCTAGAGCATAATGAATTATTAACTCGGCATAGCCTCCTTTTGGTGACCAGGTAGTTAGAGCTTGGCAAGTACTCCAGAAGTCTGCCAGTGTCCTAAGACAAGCCCTTGGTGGTCCTAAATTTAAATTAGAATTATCAGTATGAATCTCCATATGTATGAACACTACCTGTACATCAAAATCCTATCTCTCCCTATAAGATATTTAAAATCCATATTTCCTAGCTTTTACTCTTTCTATGGAAAATACATAGAAACAGTCTAGTAATAATGAGCATTCCTAGTGCCAAGACTAGCCCTTGAAATCCCGCTTTCCATAAGTTTGTCCAATATCTATAGTTTAAAAACATTTTTTAAAATTACGTTTGTTTTTGAGAGGCAGAGACAGAGTGTAAGTGGGGGGGAGAGGGGCAGAGAGGGAGACACAGAATCTGAAGCAGGCTCCAGGCTCTGAGCTGTCAGCATAGAGCCCGACATAGGGCTCGAACTCACGAACTATGAGATCATGACCTGAACCGAAGTCGGACGCTTAACCAACCGAGCCACCCAGGCGCCCCTCCATATCTTTAGTTTTACTGAAGTGTAGAAATTGTGGCAAATGCTGGGGCTTTAGAAGATGTCAGGTGGGGAGTATGCCTGTGTTCAGAGCTATGTGAATTTGGTATGTTCTACATTTATAATGAGAACTTTATAGCTAAGAAATAGTTGGACCTTGAACACAATACGCCTCAAGACAACACTTCAGTATCTGTGTTGGTATTGTCAAAGAAGGGGTTTGGTTTTGTTACTTTAGCAGTAAAGCTGCTGTTACCCAGTTTCTTAATGTTGTATTCCAGGCCCTCCTGCTCTTGATCAGTAAAGTTGTCAAGGTGGTTAAGAATGTGTGGCAGAACTCTGGAAAACAGTGTGGAGGTTCCTCAAAAAATTAAAAATAGACCTACCCTATGACCCAGCAGTAGCACTGCTAGGAATTTACCAAAGGGATACAGGAGTGCTGATGCATAGGGGCACTTGTACCCCAATGTCTATAGCAGCACTCTCAACAATAGCCAAATTGTGGAAAGAGCCTAAATGTCCATCAACTGATGAATGGATAAAGAAATTGTGGTTTATATACACGATGGAGTACTACGTGGCAATGAGAAAGAATGAAATATGGCCCTTTGTAGCAATGTGGATGGAACGGGAGAGTGTTATGCTAAGTGAAATAAGCCATACAGAGAAAGACAGATACCCTATGTTTTCACTCTTATGTGGATCCTGAGAAACTTAACAGAAACCCATGGGGGAGGGGAAGGAAAAAAGAGGTTAGAGTGGGAGAGAGCCAAAGCATAAGAGACTGTTAAAAACTGAGAACAAACTGAGGGTTGATGGGGGTGGGAGGGAGGGGAGGGTGGGTGATGGGTATTGAGGAGGGCACCTTTTGGGATGAGCACTGGGTGTTGTATGGAAACCAATTTGACAATAAGCTTCATATATTGGAAAAAAAAAATGTGTGGCAGAGAATTCAACCGAACTGGGCTATAATTCTGTAAAACTGTACTTTCTTAATGCTGAATCAGAAAGGTATGTATAACTGAATGGTGAAGTTCCATAAAGCATGAACATAGACGGTGGGGATTCTAATTAAAACACAAGTACACCATCAGTGTGTCAGAATTCAGTCTGGAGGCACAAACTGAAAGTAATTTGAACAAGAAAAACTTAACAGTTTACCATAAAAAGAATAAACAGAACCTTCAGTGATAGATTGGATAGATCAGAGCATCCAAGTTCTGGGCTGAAATGTGCCCTGTCACAATTCTCATGTTGAAATCCTAATGCTCCAGTACATCAGAAAATACCCATATTTGGAGATAAGGCCTTTAAAGATGTCACCAAGTTAAAATGAGGCTGCTGTAGTGGGCCCTAATGCAGTCTGACGAGTGTCCTTACAAGTAGAAGAAATGAGAACTTCCAAAGAAGACACAAAGATTCATGTGCATGGAGAAAGACTGAGGACCCAGCAAGAGGGCAACCATCTGTAAGGCGAGGAAAAGAGGCCTTAGAAGAAACTGAACCTGCTGACACCTTGACCTTGGACCTCAACCTCTTGAAGTAGGAGAAAACAAATTTCTGTTCAAGGCACCTAGCCTATGGTAGTGTTATGGCAGCCCTAATGAACTAATAAACCAAGGAAAGAACAAACTTGGGAAAGGGGGCTGCCTCTCCGGGGCTAGGATTCAGATTTCCTTATAGAAGGTATGGTTGCAGCACATGGTATAGCAGAAGTTAAATGAGTTTTCCAGGCTACGGCTGGTCCACAGTTGCCAGGCAAGCCAGATACTACTCCAGATAAGAGGCAGCTTGAGTCTGGTCGGTGGGGAATGCCTCTCAGGGGTTCAGGTGGGCCCTGATGGTGGAAGGAGGCAGAAAGATTCTGGCAATGGAAACGTGCTTGTTTCCCTGGCTGAGTGGAGCAAGGCCTGAGGTGTGCACTGTCTAGGGCAGGAGGCTCTAATGAAGTGTTGCCTGGGCTGAGATTTGGGGCTAGGAGCTCACTGAGAGTCTGTGGTTTGGGGGCGTGTAGCTGGTACAGCACTGTGTCCCTGTCTTTGCACTGCTTATAGCCGGTAATAGGACCAAAAAAGAGTGAACACAGGCACTTTGGAACCGGGAAGGTAGTGCCCCTTCCTCCTGCAATGTCCCACCAGCATCCTCTGCTGACAGTTCAATAGCACATTCACTGCAAAGGGAGGAATACTTCTTCGTGGTCAGCTCTCTTAGTGTAGGCAAAAAATGGTGGGTCTGGAGCCAAGAGGCAGTAGAATGTTTCTTGTCCTATGTGCTCTCCCTCTTTCCTATAAATGAACAGTCTTTAACGTTGTTCGGGAATTAAAAAACAAAATTCCAATGGACTTATCTTGCTTTTAATATTGCCCATGCTTAAGCCAAAAAACACTCTTCTCCAGAGAGAAGAAAGCAAGGGTTACCAGAGGGAGAGGTGAGTAGGGGGCAATGGGTGAAATAGGTGAAGGGGTTTTAAGAGTCCGCTTATCCTGGTGAGCATGGAGTAATGTATAGGTTTGTTGAGTCCCTATACTCTACACCTGAAACAGAACACTGTAGGTTAACTACACTGGAATTAAACATTTAATAAAAATACCCATCTTTGGAGTATAGGTTAAACAAATTTCTAGACTTGAGGATAGTCATAACTGTAGAGGAAAAGCTTATGGAAGTGGTAGTTTTTGGCAAAAATTCTTACTGTTAACCTAAAACCATGCGTTCCTTATCTGTATTCTGTTCACTGAGATTGCTATGTGAGTGTATCACCAACTACAGAAAACTGCGAGAGAAAGACAAAATCATTAGAATTGCTTTTAATAGATGACAGGATTCTAGATGAACAACTTGTTTATTTAGACACATCAAATTATTTAAGTCAGTGTTAAAACAGCATTTATGTTATAAAATCCATTAACTGTCCTTGCCGGTATAGTGAAGTTACTAGAAGGAATTATTTAGGCAATAAATTCTAGAATCAGGCCTTTATTTTTCAATTAGAACACTTTGTTAGATGTGTTTTCTTTTAGTTTGGGTGCGGTGGCAGGAAAAGAAATGACAGGCGAAATTTTTATTGCCAGTTCGAAGTAAATTTCAATGTAGAATGGAGAGAGTCACAAAAGTGGTTTATTCACTCAAAACGGAAAACCTATCTAACTCCTCAGAAACCTTTATATAGAATAAATTATTATAACTTAGTTTTTTAAACTACATCATGAAGAGCTTCTGACCATGCAAGTCTCATCCTATCTGGTGGTTCTGCCACAATAAGAATGCCAAAAACCTGAAGTAATGAGTTAGTACCTCTTAATTTTACTTTGAGAAGGATCCTGTGACAAAGGGTTGCATATCCAGTGCTCTGATATACATACTAATAGACATAAAAGGCATGATTCCTACTTAAACGAGAAAGTATTGCTTTGTTGGAGAGTTCATGGTTAAGTACCCTATAAAACCTCTATAAAGAGCTAGTGTTAAAGGTCATTGTGCCTGTGTCCTTTTATCCTGCCATTCAAGTTTAAGCATGGGATAGACTGTGGCAAATTGGTAGTATCCATTCACATTTTATTTTCCTTTTTGTTTGCAGAGGGGTTCTTCTGTGAGATGAAAGGTGCCTATTTCCTAGTAACTGGTCAGTGTGTAATGTTGGCACTTGGCAGTTGTTCACCAGCCCTTGCTAGTTCTGAGACCCTGTTTTTGTGACTTCTGATACCCGTTGTGGTCATCTAATTACTTGAATTCTAACCAGGAAAGATGGTTATGACCTGTCAGGGTAAATGATTTGGGAGGACTACATTTAGCTTGTAAATGAATAAATATGGAGGGTTTTGATCTTTGGTTCTACTGTTAAAATTAGCTTAGGTCCAGATAAATTATGTTTTGCTATTGAATATACAGAAGAATAAAACCCTGAAGGAACTCTCCCATGCTTATCACCCATGTTGGGTGTAGGCTGTAGAAATAAAAAGAAAGCCTGTGAGTTTTGCTCTCAAACTTGTGCATGTGTCTTCTGTTATTAACTAGAACTAATATTAAGTGGACAATATTGATAAATACAATAAAGGTCCTTCTGAGATAATATATTCTTATTAAGAATGCTCCCTACCAGGAGCGCCTGGGTGGCTCAGTCGGTTAGGCGGCTGACTTTGGCTCAGGTCATGATCTCACAGTTCGTGAGTTCGAGTCGAGCCCCATGTCGGGCTCTGTGCTGACAGCTCGGAGCCTGGAGCCTGCTTCGGATTCTGTCTCTCCCTTGCCCCTCCCTTGCTCATGCTCTGTCTCTCAAAAATGAGTAAACATCTAAAAAAAATTTTTTTTAAATGCTCCCTACCAATCCCTAGAGTTTACTTATGGTTTCCCTTATGATTCTAACCAATCTAGTTTAAGTGTATGGTATTAGAAATGGCAAGCAGGTGAGAAGAACTTCTAGAGGTAGCAAAGAGATTACAGGGAAAAAGGATAGTTGATCTCGAGGCAAGACCAGAAAATCCGATCAGGTGTATAAGAATTTGAGGCATGTCAGTCTAGTCATTAACATAGGGAAACTGACCCTCCATGGTACATAGTATCCTTAGGACATCTGTTATAATCTAGAGTAGTAATCTCCAATCACGGTAATTTAGAGGTTTAAGAAAGGCTGAAATATTTTCTGCTTCATTGACTTAATACTGCATACTCCAGTATGTAGCCAAAAATCCTTGTCATTTCCTTAAAATGCCATTGAAGAAATATTCTAGGGGTGCCTGGGTGGCTCAGTCGTCAAGCGTCCGACTTCAGCTCAGGTCATGATCTCGTAGTCTGTGAGTTTGAGCCCCGCATGGGGCTCTGTGCTGACAGCTCAGAACCTGGAGCCTGCTTCCAATTCTGTGTCTCCCTCTCTCTGTCCCTGCCCCTCCCTCACTCGTGCTCGCTTGCTCTCTCTCAAAAATATTAAAAAAATTTTAAAAATAATGGTAAGTTGATCTCTTGGCTTCAACTAGAACTGTCAGCCATTCAATTGCACAGGAGTTCAGAGAGCAGATAATCTATTACATTAAAAATACTTTCCTGAAAGAAAACTCAGTCTATATCTGTGGTTGTAAAAATGTAGCATTTAGTGGTTATGAATGTTGATATTCAAACTTTTGGTAGATATTTATAGATTTGCCTTGTTTTGACTTACAAGAAGTTATTTTATAAAAAAGTCATTTTCAAGGATGTTTAAAAGCTTAGAGTAAATTAACTTGTTTTTTTCTTCTAGAGAAATACTGGTTATGCCATTGCCTTGCGCTGATGTCTTTGTCTAAGACTTTTCTGAACTTAGAGTTCAGGTTCAGTCCTATCCTCAGTCAGGAACAGACCAAGAGCATTGTGATGGCTGGGGACACTGACCACAGTGGATTGATGGCCCTTTCCCACCATTTGGCCAGAGGGAGTATAGCTGTTAGTCACAAAGCAAAAAGCCTTAGTGCAAACATGTTTGTGATTCTTTCCGTTCAGGAATCATCCCCCCAACACAGTTAAAATGGAGCATAAATACACTGGAAGAGCCAGGCATTCATCTTGGTTATCTAAAAGAATGTTGACAGCTCTGAAGTGTGTATAATACTCAGTTGACAATGCCTTATGTTCTTAATTGAAGCAATTTAATTTTAAATTGAGGATCTTCTTTCTCAAACCTCTTTCCATTGAAGAGACCAGTGATGTCAGAGGCCTGAGCTCACCATCTAGTGGTTAAAGGTTACTGTGAGTAAGGGTATGTCACGTTATCATACATGATAAAGAGAAAACACCATGGAGAATGACCAGCTCTATCTCACAGTGGTAGCAACCTGACATTCTTTCAGATCCCGAAGTGAGCTCCATAATAGAATGTTTTCTTCCCTACTCTTTATCTTAGATTACCAGGACAAGGATTTAAGCAGGTGGTTACTGTTTCTACCTTGCAAAGGAAGAAATGAGTCTTGCCAGATTGTGATTACTCTTTACAGAATACTGGCAATATGTACTTTTTCACTTAAGATGTACATTTTTTTTTTAAGCAGCAAGGTAAGGGATTAAGTGAATTTCTACAAACAGCACTGAGCTGTATGACTTGTATTCACCGGTTTAATTTTTAAAAGTTAATTTTTGAGTTCATCTACAGTATGACAAGGCAATAAGGGGGGAGATGGGGAAGTGAAGAGGCCTAGATCCTTAAAAATACATGCATATGATAATGCATCCATATTGGTTTCTTATTAAAAACCATTTTTTAGAACAGTAAAATAAAAATGAGAAATCACAACATGTTAATAAAGGTAGTCATTGTAAGAACTGTATCCTTTTGTATACACGAATTTGATTATAAAAGGTATAGTGGTCTGTGTTCTGTACTTTACCAGCTTTCCTTAACTACTTTTCAGGGCTATCATTTTAATGGTCGATGCCATTGTATGCATGTGTAACTATTTAACCAACCAACTACTTATATTTGGATGGTGGCTAATATTTAAAAAAGTGTTTTGAAGAACCTTTTTATTTTTTTTATTTAAAAAAATTTTTTTTTAACATTTATTTATTTTTGAGACAGAGACAGAGCATGAACAGGGGAGGGTCAGAGAGAGAGAGGGAGACACAGAATCTGAAACAGGCTTCAGGCTCTGAGCTGTCAGCACAAAGCCCGATGCGGGGCTTGAACTCCCGAACCGCGAGATCATGACCTGAGCCGAAGTCGGACGCTTAACCGACTGAGCCATCCAGGCTCCCCTTGAAGAACCTTTTTTTAAAAATTTTTTTTTCAACGTTTATTTATTTTTGGGACAGAGAGAGACAGAGCATGAACGGGGGAGGGGCAGAGAGAGAGGGAGACACAGAATCGGAAACAGGCTCCAGGCTCCGAGCCATCAGCTCAGAGCCTGACGCGGGGCTCGAACTCATGGACCGCGAGATCGTGACCTGGCTGAAGTCGGACGCTTAACCGACTGCGCCACCCAGGCGCCCCTGAAGAACCTTTTTAAACAAACCTGTGTGTCAGGCTTTATGCCAAGTCTCAGAGATGACAGGGGAGATGTGATTTCTTCAGTGATGGAGCTTTTGATGGGAGAAGATACTTATGGTTGGACATTTATAATGGGATAGACCTATACCTAGGGTGTGTAAAGGCATGTGGGTGCATATCTACATTAGGGAATTCAGAAAAATTTTTTGAACTGAGGTCCCAGGAGTGAGACTGGGCCAGCTGTTACAGAAGACTGAGGTAGAGCATTTGAGGCAGAAAGAATAGGAAGTGCAAAGTTCCTGAGGCACCCGTGGCCTCAGCTTGTTGTTAAAAGGAAGAGATCTTTGAGTATCTATTTCTCCTTCTGCTTTGAAAATGAATCATGGGTTCAGTGTTAGTTTAGAAAGCTGGACTTTATTTTTTTTTTTTAACTTTAATTTTTTTTGCCCACATAGGGTAATTTCAGGGGGATATTTGGCACCCACAGTATAGTATTATTCACAGTACTATGCACATAGTAGAAACATAAACACTCTATTCAGGTTATTTTTACATCTTTGAATTTTTAAGATTTTACCCATATTGACACCTTTGAGACATTTTAAGTTTTTTCTATAAGATTTTTGAATACTGTTAGTTGTAGGTCTTGAAGCCCTTACTGAAGCCTTAGGGTTTAAAAATTCTCTTGACTTTCCATATGGATCTGATTTCCAGTAAATACCAATTTAAGTTTTCCTTTTTTAAAATGTATATTTTTGACTAATGTTTCTTACTGCATTGACTAAAAATATAGTAAGTGAGTAGTAGCAATGGTACTAGGGATCCTGTTTTTTTTCCTAATTTAAATGAGAGCATACCTAATATCTTCTGGCTAATTGTGTGGGAGATTTGTGCTAGGTACACTTTGATACCCTTTACTACATGAAGACCCTTGAATACTGGTCCTTGCTAAATACATTTTGTTAGCAAAGGGTGATGAATTACTTAGATCCTTTTAAGCATTGATGTGATCCCATGACATTTATTCTTTAATCTGTTAATGTAACAGATTTCATTAGGATATTTCTAACATACTGGACCGTCTGTACATTCGTGGCATAAACATTAATGGGTTTAGGCACATTATCTAGGAGCTTGTGAGAAATGCAGATTCTCAGGTATCTACTGAACCAGAATCTGAATTTTAAAAAGACTCCCAGGTGACTCACGTGAATGTTAAAGTTTAAGAATCCCTGTCCTGGAACTTGATCAGTGTTTGTTAAAGGTTACGTACGTGTTTTAACAGAGTATTAATCTGTGAGGTAAAAATTTCTCCTTTATTTTGACAAGTTAGATTGTGTACTGTGCTTAACGAAATCGGAGATGTTAAATTTTCCAACATGACTACATTTATCAATATTTCTCATGTGAATCAAATATGAAACAGGAATAGAAACTAGTATTGTGACTCTGGATGTATCCGTTTATTGAGTAATATATTCCAAGTATTGAACTAGATTGTAGACAGTGAAAATGGCTTATGTGTAAATGGTATTTATGGAGCACTGTTTGCATATATATCTATTTTAAATATTTTTATTTATTTTTGAGAGAGAGAATGTGAAGTGGGGAGGGACAGAGAGAGAGAGACACAATGCAAAGCAGGCTCCGAGCTGTCAGCACAGAGCCGCGGGGCTCGAACTCACGAACTGCGAGATCATGACCTGAGCCAAAGTTGGACACTTAACCGCCTGAGCCACCCAGGCGCCCCTGCATATATTAACTTTCCAGGACAAGGGAGTGTTAGGTGTTTCCTTCTGAGAAGCCACAAGCAGCCTTTCTAAAGTTCCTTAGCTGGTAGGTGTTGGGGCCGGGAGCTGTAGATTTATCTCCCCAGCCTGAGGTTTGGTGACTTTTTTCCCCACACGGATAAAGGTATTACCTGGGGAAAAAGTGTAAATATAAGGCATCGAACCTCACCACTTAGAAGAGAAAGTGAACAATTGAATATTTTAAAGAGTTTTAATTGTTAGGTTATATGTTGACTGATTGGAGTGCCATGGCTAATGTTTTTATCTGCTTGTTCAGGCCTTTTGATGAAAAGATTTTTGTTGAATTTGATTCCATTTTAATTCTTTAGGTTAATGTTCTATATTTGCTTAATGAGCTATACTCCTTAAAAATATACTTTCATCTTCTCAAAAAATACTGTGTTTTGTGTTTCTTGCATTATTTGGGAACTGTGTTTTATAATTAATATTTTCAGATGGATTGGCAATATCTCAGGGTTGGTATTTAAAGAAAAGTGCTGTATTATTGAAAGGTAGGAAGATTATAAACCTGAATCTGATTTTGTTTATAAAGCCATTAGGTTTATCATGTGACTGAAAATGTGACCAATATTTTAACAATGGAAGATCATTTTTCTAAATGTGAGTTATACCTGAACAGATGATTTCACTAGTACTCCTTGCATAGAGGGCTTTTTTAAAAGCCCCCACCTAGCTGTCCAAAGTAACTGTTAAATGCTTTCTGCAAAGGGAGACTTCTCTTCACCCTCCTGTCTTGGAAAAATCAAGCAGCAGGTAAAGTAGGTTTGCATAAATCTTTTATGAGCTCAGGAAAACTCAAACACTCCTCCCATAATGTAGCTTTTATTTTCTTCCTGGAACAAGTCTTCCATGAAGTAGAGTTTAAAATAAAATGGAAGTGGGGCCACCTGGGTGGCTCAGTTGACTAAGTATCTGACTCTTGGTTTCGGCTCAGGTCATGAACTTGCAGTTTGTGAGTTTAAGCTCCGTATTGAGCTCTGTGCTGGCAGCTTGGAGCATGCTTGGGATTCTTTGCTTTCTTGCTCTCTCGCTTTTGCTCTTTCTCTCCCCCTTCCTTTCTGTTTTTCTTTTTCTTTCTTTCTCTCGCTCACGCGCTCTCTTGCTCTTTTTCGCTCTCACTCTTTTTCACTCTGTTTCTCTTGCTCTTTTTTATCTCGCTCTTTCCCGCTTTCGCACTCGTGCTTTCGTGCTCACTTTCTCTCGCTTTCTCTTTCGTTTTCTCTCTCACTCTTTCTCGCTCTCTCGCTTTCTCTCGCTCTTTTTCTTTCTCTAGCTCTTGCTCTCACTCGCTCTCACTTTCTTTCTGCCCCTGCCTTCCCCCCAGCTGTGTGTGTGTGTGTGTCTCTCTCTCTCTCTCTCTCTCAAAATAGATAAACTTAAAAATACATAAAATAAAATGGAAGTCTCCAGAGTTCCAATACAATTGGGTCTACAAAACTTGTGATGGAGTCCATGGTAGAATTTCTTTTGTTGAAAAGGTTACCTTATAATGTTTTGCATTGGCTAAGGCTTTGTGAAGACTAACCTTCCATTTGCTTTTGCAGCATTTGGGATAATAAAGGACCTATATATAGGTTGATATAGAGACAGAGGCTGTAAATATCATCCAGGTAGTGGTGGTTCCCCTCTAAAGAATTTCATTTCAGCTGATAGTTAATGTCTTAGTCTGTGAGGAAGTTTATGTGCTTACTTTGGCTTTTCATCAAGGAGAGTAGCCTATTACCTTACTCCAGGGGCTGAGTGAGCTGTGGCCTTGAGCAAGCAATGATGGCTGAGTCGAGGATGGTGTGTTCAGGGAGGCTCATAGAGCCTTCCTTCCTGGTTTTTGCTCTTGATATTTACAATGAGTTAGGGAAGAAAAGAAGTTGTTAGAGCTTTACCATGGAGTTAGAGTTCTTGAGGATAATGTGAAGAGGAGGATTCCATGTCTGAATGTTAGTCAAAGAATAATGTTCAAGGGTTAGGGGTTGGAGAGATGTACCAAGGAATTTTAAACAGTGAAAGTGGGAAGAAATGAGAAAATCTGTGAAATCATAAGGGGCCTTGAGTAATCTTTTTAGACACTGGACACCATAAATCTGTGGTGTTTTAGGTTTGTGTGTATGTGTATATATGGAATGGCTGAAAGGTACAACTTTTATGTTTCCTCGTTTGCACTCGGTGGTCTTCGCATGAACTCAAGGATTCCTACTGGAATGCTCAGACATGCAGTCAGGAATCACATTAGAATTGTACAAATCTTATCCATGGTGTGTTGACTAGAAGTTGAGGTAAACATAGTGCTGTTAGAATGATCAGTTTATCTTGAGAGACTAGATCTTTTCCTGTTTCTTGGCTTTGGATGAGCCATCTACCTTTCATTTGCTCCATTTATGTTTAAACGGAACATGTTCTAATTCAATTTTTTTGCTTTAACAAAATAAGCTATTTGAAAGACATCAGATCTAATTTACTTGAAATCCATAATTTCATGCTACTAAATACCTTTGAGAATCTTATGGGTGCTTCTTTAAAGCCTGTTGAATTTTTACTAACAGTAGTTTAAGTTTGTTACCAGAGTAATGGTGATCTCTGTTCGCCACAGCATATGCTTGGGAATACATTTTGCTTGGTATACAAGATTGTGATTTGATTGACAGACACTGAGTCTGCCTTTTGTTTTTAGGTTCATTTCTTTTTAATATTCAGCACAAAGCAAATATGTGGGATTTGGTCTGTTGTTTAGAGACTGACTTAGCCACTTGATTTAGTTCCCTTAAGACATCAACCACTAATATAAAATGTATTTTCTTCACCAGAGATTTTGAGAAATAATTAGATGCATATAAATCATTTAATTACTAACATTGAGATGAAGATGCATTTGTGATTTACTCAACCCATTTAGTAATTTATAAAATTTAAGTGCCTTCAATTCCGAGCAAACATTTTAGACTGTGGTTTATAATTAGATTGAGTTCATTTTTTTTTATTTTAAAATTTACTCTGAAATTGAAAAACTTCCAAGATAGGCTGTTTGTGTAAAAATTCTTTTGTCCTGTCTTGCTATTCTTAATAGGATAATTAAATAGCAATAAGATGCTGATGAAAGTTGCTAAATCACGATGTACTTGGTAATGGCATCCTGTGTAATCTTTCTCCAGATTGTGTTTGAATAGCTGTTATTCTGGCAGTTGGCTGTTAGTTGCTGTGCTGGTATATCTGCCTATGAGTTTCACTCCTAACCTTTGGCCCAATTCAGAATGAACTCAAGATTTAGTTGACATTGACTATCAACCCAAGGATGATGGGAATGTTCAGAAGAAGAACTAAGAATAGCAAGGTTTAGAAACTTTTGTGTTTTTATCTCTGAAAAGAATACTATCTCATCCCATCTATGGCTTCCCCAGTGTGTTGTATAGTGTAAAATTGAAAAGTTAGGCAATCTTTTTTTTTTTTAATTTATTTTACTTGGGGTGGGGGTGGAGGGCTGGAGAGAGAGAATCCCAAGCAGGCTCCATGCTGTCAGCACAGAGCCCAACACAGGGCTCTATCCTGCCAACAGAAAGATCATGACCTGAGCTGAAATCAAGAGTGGGATGCTTAACTGAGCCACCCAGGTGCTCTGAAAGTTAGACAATATTGTATGCCATAGTGGAAAAATAATTTCTTCTGGAAAACTGTGGTGTTAAAGGAAGAACTTCATCTGAACCTCATACATTACAAATCAGTCGTTTGTACTCGTAACCACCAGCACAGTCTCATACAGCATATTTAATTTTTCCCTGGTCAGTGTGGTCTACAGCATTGAAGCACAGTAATAAAGACAACTGGTAGAATTGAGGGACCTTTTCATTTCCTGTGGGCATACTGCATATGGAGCTCTAAATTTAAAATGATTTGTACCTTTTTCCCTTTGCTATATTTTAGGTGCTACCGTTTCCTTTTGTACTTTGCTCATAGTTGAGATTCCTTAAATGCTTCAGTGTTAAGTCTTAATAGCCAGGAAAAGTTACGAAGATGGGCTCTTGGGAGACTTTAGTTCTACAGAAGGTCAGGATCTTATGCCTGAGAATTTTCGAGTAGCAGCTCAATTAGTCAGAACTAGTCATGCATTGGAGTATCTTGAAGAGCTATCTTGAAACCAATTTCAAACCTAGCTGGTGTTCATGAATTGTAATTTCAAGAATGAAGGATAGAGTACTAGATTTAGATGCTTCTTTAAAAATCAGTTTCATATGGATTAAGTTGATGTTTCATAAGCACTAGTTTGATCTTTATATGCCTCGATAGTTTAAAATCCTGTATTTTCCTGAGTTTTGAATTCATTTCTGTAGTGTTTATTTTAAAAAGCTAAATTGAAAGGGGGAAGATTAGGAGCCTTTTCTTGAGTTTAAGAACTTTAATAAAGTTGCATTTAAGGAAAAACTCATCCACTCTGACCATTCTGTTTTTGATCCACAACCTTATTGCAAACTTCGCTCCAGGGACCTGTGTTTGTCTTAAAACAAACAAAAACCCAAACCTGCCTGACGGGATTCTTTGTTCTTATGTCAACATAAAGTATTTATTTCCTTCAGCACCCTACCTTCAATTTATTTTTCTAAGAAAATGGGTTAAGTGCCATTTTTATTTTCTTCAAACTGTATATGCAAGTCCGTGTTCTTTTAAGGAAACTAGCTCTATATCTCTTAGCATTGCAGATATTTTTCCACACATAGTTTTGCCTTTCTAAATGGTGTTTCATTTTTTGCTCTGTTTTCATGCACAAGTTTTAAAGTTTTATGTAGTCAAATTATCTAGGTTTTCCCTTTGGCCTCTGGGTTTTATGTACAAATGACTTTTGAAAAGTGTTTACTGGCTATACCCTTACCGAGGGACATCTTTAGGAGTTAGAGCACTTTTTCTGATCTGGAAGTGGGAGAACTTTAAAATTTATTTTGAGAGAGAGGGAGAGAAAGAGAACATGAGCAGGGCTGGGACAGAGAATCTCAAGTAGGCTCCGTGGCCAGCATGGAGCCCAACATGGGGCTTGATCCCACGACTGTGAGATCATGATCTGAGCCCAAATCAAGAGTCAGACACTTAACCAGGTGAGCCACTCAGGTGCCCCTGGAAGGGAGGGAATTGATATGGATGTCCTCTGGGTTTGGGAACTAAATAGGTTTTGGGGGTTAGGTTGTAATCCTGATGTAGTAAGTGGCAGAGCTTTTTGTATTCCTGAGCAGTTCTCCCCTGTAAGACCTTTGGCTTCTGAGTGCTTTCCAAAGCAAGATAAAGTGGCTGAGGCAATTAAATAAGAGATCTCACTACTAATTACTGGGCCTTTGGAGTAAATGAACCAATTAGAGGCTAACCCTTCCTTGAAATGTATTGGCCTTAAGGGACGTGTGGGCTAGTAAAGCAGTAACCAGCCTTTCTGACAGAAAAGTGGTTATAAAAATGTGAAGTTCTGAGTAGACTCTGGATGCTGCAGCTGGCATTCTGAATCCTTCCAGCCCAAATGACACCCTACTACTGAAGTCTTTTCCTCTGAGGACATTCCCTTCGTCCCCTCATTCTTTTATGTATGTCCCACATGGGTCCAGGGCAGCTAAGCTGAAGACTGAGAAATAGCATTATCCTTGCCTCCCCATCTGACACTTTCCATCTCTGAGGACATGTGGCCTGGGGAGTATCTTAAAGCCTGGGACCGAGTGTTGGAGATAGGTAGGCAAGTACTTCTTTGTGGTCCACATCTAATGGCAGCCAGGGTGCTTGCAGCCTTTAGAGTAAGGGCTAGTGAAGTGTGGAACTGTTTGTCCTGCTGAAGCAGGCAGTTCCTTAATTGTGGTGACTGTTTGAGGGCTTAAACCCTGGGGAGCACAAGTCCACCTAAGCCTGACTGAACACAAGTGACAAAAGTGGAGCCCTGTGACCTCAGATCAGACTTAGTGCCTCAGGCTTTGCTGGAATCTACACTCAGTCATGGAATGGGTGGTTCCCTGAAGGCTTGCCGAGGGTCTTGCTGTAGCCAAATCAGCCTAAGACCATCAGGGACAATGTTGTAGTTTTACAAAGTCATGTTGATTCTTTGCAATGAGGGAGACCACACAGTAGAGGATCCACTCAACCTTTCATCAATAAAAAGAAAATACAGAGTTATTACAGGGTTTTGGAGAAGGATGAGGTTTGGGTGACATTTAAATAAACTTTTTGATAGGTTTAGAGCTGGACTTCGTCTAAATAGGTTAACATCACTGCAAAGTGGACCTTGGTCCTGTTTCCTTGGAAACTGCAAAGCTGAGTGATGAGAAATGTCCTATCCATCAACCTTTCTGAAGCTCTGTGCCTGGGTTTGTAAATCAAGTTTACTTCTTTGTCCAAGTGACTTAGATCCTCCAGGTTAAAGTGAAATGATTCATTCTCATCATTAGGATTTTAAACAAAGTTTCTGATAGTCTGTGATTTTAGTGAACTAAAGTTTCTTCAGGAGTAAGAAAATGGACACACAAAGGGGGTTATTATGGAACATTACAGTAGCAGGAGTCCTTGAGAAAAATACTGCTTTCTACTAACCTGGAAAGTGGCTCTATCCATATCTGTTGTTCCAGCCTGATGAATGGCTGGGCAGATTTTTACTTTAATTTGTACTTTTTCCTTCTCCAGTAGTACGCACTCAGTCTCAAAGGACGTTTGTTATGTAGTCTGAGTATGGTTTGTCAGGGACTCTTTGTTCTCTCCTAGGACCGTAACTGCACAATGCCTTTCCAGTTGTTTTAGGCTGGTGGTTGGACCTTGAGAGGTGTTGAGTGAGGTTTAGAGATCACTTAGTACTGCTTTGCCTCATCCCCTAACATGAAGTTTTGTGCATGGTAAAAGATACTACTGAAGGATCCCCTGCTATTGCCAGACATCCTGGAATGCAGTTAGTTTGTCAGGTTAGAATTTACTCCCTTTTCCCTGCCCCAGACATGTAATTGGGAACTTGCAGTGGACCCTGTAATGCACTAGGCACTTATGTCAATGTTAATACAAGGTGGTTTTGTCTTTTGGGAGCTCTGTTGGGAGAGATGAGTATGGAAGCAGGTTGTTGTAGTGAATGTTGGAGACACGGAGTTGGTGTTGATGAAGTGTCCATTTCCATTTGAACTTTAATAACTCTTCAGTTACCTGGGATTTGGGCCCTGCATTGGAATATATCTGGGCTCAGAGTCCGTTTACAGATGAGAGTGCATCATCCAGAAGTTTTATAATAACTTGTAGGCCTGTGGTTTTCATAGACCCTTCTGCGATGGCCTGAGACAGCATATGCATAAATTCATGGTACTGGACACGGCTGTCAAATGGCATGAAACCTAAGTGAATAAACTTTCAGGTTTTCCTTCTGAGTAGGGAGACACTTTGAGACACCCTCCTGAGAGGCAGGGAGGTTAAATATCTGGTCTCCAGTCACTCAGCCAGTGAGAGCATGAGATGTTCCTGGTGCTTAGTTTTGTTTTTGGAGTGAGTTATCCAGAGTATTTAGATGAAGGAGTTGGGAATTGTTTCCAAAGAGTCCTGTGTATTCCTAGGGGATTCACATCTTAAATGCTAGGTGAGGCCTGCCTATATGCCTGGCATTTGCTAGCACTAGGGATGCGGCTGTGAGAAACACCCATGCTTCATTCTCCTGGAACCTCGTTTCCAGCAGGGGAGAATGCATTGGGCTGGGAGGATGGAGTCTTGAGCAGTCTTGATTATCCTTTTATCTGTTGTCTGGTTTATTTCAGTTTTCTTTTGAATAAAGGGTAGCCAAAATCAATTTGAAAACCACCTTTATAGAAAAAAGTCGAATGTGGTGATGGTTTATTGCCCTTTACTTCTCACGTTATAGTTCTAAAAATACTGGTTGCAGTCCTGTCTGCAACCTGGGACTCCTACACCATTAGTAAAAGCATTTACAATTGAAGATTGGAAGGGAAAACTGTTCACGGAACTTGTGCCATGTATCAAAATTGGGAAATTTTGTGAGAATTCAACAATGTTGACATAATAGAAAAGAGACAAGAATGTCACTCCCTATTCGCCAACTTTCAGCTAAACATCCTTGTGCAAATCTAATCTATAAATGTGCTGCTTATCTATTTTGTAAATCATTTTGACTTTGCTTCAGGCATTATCTGGTTAGTCCTTTTTCTCCCAGTTTCTTGTCTGCTTGATCCTCCTCCTTCCCTTTTGAAATTTGCTCTTGGCATTCTAATGCTCATTATTAGCTGACCTACACCGTTCTCTCTGGCCTCTCACCCATTTCCCCAGTGTTGCTAATTTGCCACTTAAATGAACAAAAACTGTATTTAGATGTTGACTATATCCTATAAATGTCAAAAATGAAAGTCTATGTGATTCCTGCCTAGGAGGGCAGTTTGAAGATGTGGGTATGTTTTATTTCTCTTGGGACCTTGTTACCTGGCTCTTCTGAGCCACAGGGACCTATAGGCAGCAGGTTTAAGGGGGGTGGGGCTTCAGGGAAATGAAATGGTGGGGGCTTTCTCTAAATGGTCTGAGCCTTGCTGGGAGAACAGTGTTAGAACCACAGGATGAAGAATCTCAAAGAGATCCTGGAAAAAGGCTGGTCTTTGGAGATCTGCATGTTCCTTGGAGTAGGCGTGTGAAAGTGTGCTGGACACCCTAAAAGCCCAAGAGGAAGCTGACTGGCTAGACTGGGTCATTCATGCTCTTGAGCCTGAGACAGCAGTAGGCCTGAGAGGAATGAGACTTCCCCCTGCTCTTTGCCAGGGACTGACAGCCTCTTCAGAGCTCACATGGGTGCAATTTAAAACCAGGTTAGAGCTCAGGTTCTCCAACTTACATGGGGAATTTACATAACTAATGCCTGAGTTTTCTACTCTAGGGATTCTTATTTAATAGGCCCTAGGCTTTAGAAATTTTAAACTCCCCAACCACCCAAGTGAATCTAATGTGTAGCCAGATTAGAGAACCACCAGACTGGAACCAACAAAGACAGCAGCAATCTACATAAGACAACCTGCAGTCAGAAAAAGGAAAATCAAAACAAATTTGAAATGAAGTATTTCATTGGATGAGACATGTTAAACACTCAAAAAAAAACACCAAACAAACCCTAAAAATCTTAAGCATGATTCCTAATCAACTTAGTTCATGAATAAGAAGGGAATAAGAGCGAGGTTGGTCACTGCTGACACCTGAGTTGGTGTCCTTGGAAGATCAAGTACACAAATATCTCAGGTTACAGAAGTATAAAGATGATAAAAAGATAAAAATCACGAGGGGAAAATAGAAGAATGGGAGAGTAGATTCTAGAGGTCTGAAATAAAAGTAACAAATTTAGTGAGGTTAAAAAAAATAGGAAAGGTATGAATTCTCTATAGTAGAGAGTCTCCCTGACCTGAACATAGGAAAGATCTGGGCCAGTAAACTGAAATTGCTCACTAAGGTCTAGGCTCACCTGATGAGAAAGACCTATAGTCTAGACCTATTCTGGTAACATGATGTTCTGTAAGGCTATAGATGGTTCCAGGGAGAAGAAGAAGAAAAAAAAAAAACCCAACTTTAGAAAACAGTGGGAGGTGGGAACCAGCCTGGCATTGGTTTTCTCATCTGCAAGTCAGAGAGGAGATGGGGATATCCACAAGTTACTGAGAGAAGTGGACCATAATCCAAGAATGCTATTTCCAATTTATGTAACTCACCTGCCTACATGAAAGATGTGTGAGGATATGCATGAATTCAGAGAATCACCAGTACATACCCTATTGTAAGGATAGGTGCTAACTAAATACTAAATGAACCTGAACAATGACTTCAAGATGGGAAAAGATAGAGTAAATACTGATCATAAACCTTAACACATTTGTGCATAGACAATTAGAAATTAAACCTAAATGGATGGAGATCACTGGGGATTTGTAACTTAAATGCAAAATGACACCTTAAGTCTTCCTAGAAAACCCAAGGTATACTGTATCAGACAAACTGAGAGCGGTGGGCAGAGAAGTGGAAGCATTCTAGAAAGATCATAAGAGGGTTGAGGGAGGAGAAATTAAAAAGAACACACAGTGAGCTTACTAGGGCGGTATAAAAGGGTAAAGAGAAGGTCATCTTGGGAAAACTCCATTAATGGAAGTAGTTGTAATCTTGTTTTCAAAGAATGGAGCCTTATCTGGTGAGAATAGGGAGAAAGAAGGTGACTAATGAAAGAAAGGATGTCCAAATTAACAAGGGGGTTGGTAAATAACAAATCAGTCCTTCAATTAAAAACTGTGAAATAAAACGACTACAAGAAGGAATAATAGGAATAAAATATTAGTCCTTGTGTTAAATATAAACAGAATAATTAGAAAATTAAAAGCCAGATATAAGATTAATTAGAGTAAACCAAGTTAGTCTATTTATTGCTTATTGCCATTTATTGTTAGTGTTTATAAGAATATCTGAAAGAGATGCATTAAAATCATACTAGGAAATGACAGGTTAAAAACATAAATGCACCAAACAACATCAGTTAAACTGTAAAGCAAAAAAAAAAAAAAAAATGTGAATCAAACAGACTATCCATACACATAATCCATTATGTCCTCACATTTGGTATAGATGACCAAATACTTTTTATTTTTTAATGTTTGTTTATTTTTGAGAGAGGAGGAGAGACAGTGTGAGTTGGGGAGGGGCAGAGAGGAAAGGAGACACAGAATCTGAAGCAGGCTCCAGACTCCAAGCTGTCAGCACAGAGCCCAAAGTGGGGCCCTGAACTCATGAACTGCGAGATCATGACCTGAGCCGAAGTTGGATGCTTAACTGACTGAAACACTTGGGTGTGCTGATGACCAAATACTTCTTAGTGTGTGCTGATGTCATTTCCAATGAAAACTGAAACAGGAAGAAATTTAAATCAATCTTTAAAATTTTAGAATAAATGATTACTAGTATAACAGATTAACAACCAAGTTATCTAGTTGTGCTATTTTTAACATTTCTTGAAAATTTTAGTAAATGGGAAAGTAAAGTAGCAAAGACCTTGGAAGGTTATTGTTACTGTTATGGAGAGATATAATTTTATACCTAGAAAACTTAGTCTAGTAAAAGAATTTGATAATTTTTGTGTATTTACCTTATATCTAGCAACAATAAGTCTATGTGCTAAGCAGCCAAAATAAAAATGCAAATAATTTAGAATAGTGACAAAACCACATAGTGATAAATTCAAGGTAAGCATAAGACCTATGTGAATAAACCAAAGTTTTCCTGACATAAAATGAAATCTGAACAAATGAACTTAAAATGGAAGATTCAAGGGGCACCTGGGTGGCTCAGTCAGTTAAGTGTCCATCTTCGACTCAGGTGATAATCTCATGGTTGGGGAGTTTGAGCCCTGCATTGGGCTCTGTGCTGAGAGCTCGGAGCCTGGAACCTGCTTCGGGTTCTGTCTCCCTCTCTCTCTCCCTCCCCTACTTGTGTATGCATGCTCTCAAAAAAAAAAAAAAAAAAAAAAAAAACCATTAAAAAACTGGAAGATTCGATGGCAGTAAATATGAAGTCATTCAGTATATAGAGGTTTCCATTTCAGATGTCAACATGGTTGTTAAATGGAAAGAAATAGTTTATGGAGAATAAGTGCTTGGATAGAAAACTTAGGGGGATTTTGGCTACTCAGTTGGAGTATTCTCTATACTGAGTTAATAGTACAATATTTAATCAATATAGCATTGTGCTAAGAACAGATAAATAGGTGAGTAGAACAAAATTAAAAATCTCTGTAGAAAATTTAACACTGATAATGCTTTATTAAATGTAGAGACTAGGAAAGGATATTTACTGAGTGGTACCGGTACAATTGAAGGAAAAGTGAATTCTTTTATGTTCAGATAAAAGAACAAATGAGGTAAGAGATAAATATAAAAGCCTCCAGGTAGGAGAATAACACCTAACAAAGACTGGAAACACAAACTAAAAAAAGAAAAAACAGACTTTATAGTCTCTTCTACTCAGAAGAGTTATCTTTTAAAGAGTCAAAGAGCCCCCCACCTCAAATATCATACAAATGATGTATTTATAGCAATTACATGGAAAGACCTGGTAATAGACAAGACAAAAGGGTAATGGGTAAGGAAATAGACAATTCAGAGAAGAGCAAACCCAAATGATCAAATTTATGAGACGATGCAAAATGAAATATCAAAGGTTGATTTTTATTTATCAGACTGGTAATTGTAAAATGACGCTACATCATGGGTATGGCAGGAAAGGTATTCTGGTAGATCACTTCCGTAAGAAGCTACAAATCTATTGAAAGGGATACATCCATTACTTCAGTATTTTCACATGTGGGACTACTCTAGAGAATAAAAGCACCTTAAGTAAGGCTATATATGGAAGAATGGTTATTGGTGCATTGTTTGCAGTGACGTGAAACCAAAAACCATGTAGGTGCTGTCAGAAGAGGAATGGCCGTATGAATTGTGGTCGGTACAGCTACGTGTCATTTAGTATTATGCAGGTCCTAAGAGAAGGACTCAGAGCTAAACTGGATTACTTGCAGGGGAGGTTTCTCTGGAGGTACTGGTTGAGTGAGAAATGCAGTCTACCAAAAACTAATTTCCCATTTTTGTAAAATAAAACTATGGTTTAAAATACCTCTGTAGCTTATGTAGTTGTGTGCATGTTTGTATCTATAGAATTGAATATGGAGAAAAAGTCAAAGTTGTATTATTTCTAGTACTCCTGGTAGATGTGTCACTCTGAGTTTCTTTGTAAGACTATAAAAAGTGAAGGTTGGTGAGGAAGAGCATGGACTCAAGCTGGAAAGAAAAAACTACTTAAAAAAATATTGATAATATGTAGGGATTTGTAGAATGCTGTACAGGTAGACACAGATTTTTAAAATCTGGCTCTTGGGTATTTGACTTCGAGACAAGTTGAGCCAACCTACTTATCTCTTCAAGTCTGGAAAGGACCAACAAACAACAAAAACTAAACTTAGTGAAAGTGCTAGAAAACATGGAAGGATGCCACTGAGTAACCTGAGGCACTGAGGAATTTTTAGCAGTTCTGCAGCAGACAACATCAGATGAGGAGAAAAGTCCAATAATGGTGACTGGCCTGTGATTCATCACATGGAACAGAGGACGTGCCCAGGAAGTGACTCGTCAGTGGAGGTGGTTTTACTCAGAAGGCTTTAGTAAGTCTGTAGTTTGAGGGTAGCAAGGTAGTGATGTTAGGTTCATGATGGAGTGGTACACAGGGTGACAAAATGAAGGCCCTTTTGAACATGCGTTAATTCTGTGTGTGACTCCTGGCTTTGTCACTGAGGTCTGTTCCCAAAATAAATGGGACCTCTGCTGCAGTGGGTTTTGTTTGTGTGGGCACTCAGTTCTTTGTTTGTTTTTTCTTTTAATGTTTACTTTGAAAGACAACAAGTGAGTAGGGGATGGGCAGAGAGAAGGGGGAGAATTTCAAGCAGGCTCCGTGCTGTCACTGCAGAGCCCGATGCAGGGCTAAGATCACCTGAACTGGTGGGAGATCATGACCTGAGCTGAAATCAAATGAGTCCAGATGCTTAACCAGCTGAGCCACCCAAGGGCCCCCTGAACACTCAGTTCTTTTTTTTTTTTTTTTTTTTTTTTTTTTTTTTTTTTTTGAGAGAGGGAGAGAGAGAATGCGAGCCAGGGGATGGGGGAGAGTGAGAGGAAGCAGAAGCTGACTCTGTGCTGACAGCAGAGTGCCTGATGTAGGGCTTGAACTCACAGACCTGTGAGGTCATGACCTGAGCTGAAGACAGATGCTTAACCAACTGAGCCACCCAGGTACCCAACACTCAGTTCTTGAATACCTAGAAGGTTTATTTATTGTGTGGTGGAAAGTGGGGGCTGTGAACTAAGGCATTCACAATAACTGAGATTATTGTCTAGCAAATGCTTGCTCTTTTTTTCTCCTTCCAGGCAGAGTTTACTTTCCTTGCCCCTTGGCTTTGAGCCTGGCCTTTTGATTTCAGCCAGTGTAATGTTTGTGGGTGTTACTTGAACAGAGTTTTGAAATGTTACACCTATTTGAGGTTGGCCCCCTTGAGAGCTACTGACTTCAACATGAGAAGACGTGTCTTCTGTTCCTGAGCCTGGCCCCAGAATGAGGCCAGTGGAATGGTCACCTGGTTGACCAGAAGCAGCAGAGCTACCCTAGCTGATGACTCTTGAGAGAGGAAAGGCTACTTGTTTTTGGCTGACACGCTGTAAACAATAGCTGAGTGACACAGCTATTGTAGAGGAGAAAAACCTGTTGTTTTACAGGTACAAGAACTAGAAATTCCTCTGACTTTACTAGAAATTTTACTTTGAACTTGAGAAAAAGTACTTTACCCAAATGGAAGAGGAATCCTAATAACATGGAAGGGGAATGGAGGAATCAGCAGTGGAAACTGAAATTAGTAAAATTTATGATTAAGCTTAAGTAACAGCTTGTAAGAAGGCTGTGAATCTTAATACAGTTGTTAGGAAAGGATTTTCAGAATTCAAGATCTGTTCTGTTGGAAAAAGTATCGGGAGTCTAAGCTCAGTAAATTTCAGGAGGCTGGCAGGGAAGGGGAATTAAAACCTTGTTTATAGTCCTAAGTCCTATTTTACTGGGGGGAAGATCATATATAGTGTTGATTGTTAATGGTGATAAGCAAGTATAGGTGCAAATATGCTAAATTAAAGGTAAGTAAAAAATGCAATATTAAAAAAAAACTGCTCTCTGTGCCAGAGGGAGACTTTGTTTCCTAACCAGGGTAATAAATACTTCCTTTCCTCCCTCTGGGAGGAAGTTTAGAAAGCTATGCCTAGCATTTAATTAAAAAATTAAATACGTACATACTTACATACATACATACATTGACATTTCCTAAACCACAGGGTTTTGTAGCTGTGACACGAACACACTGTGCAGCATCTTGCATCAAGCCACCTTGCATCCCTTCTATGGGACTTCACAAGCAGAACCCCTTGACCATGAAGCTAATGCTCCCTTGTGTGTTATGAAAAATAATCTCCTTTAATCTTTGACTCAGGAGTTTCATCTCCTGTACCAGTGTCTATAAAACAACGACAGGCCAGTTTGTTACCTTGAAAACAGTAAAATCTCAGACTTTTCAGATATTGTTATACTGTTAAATGTTTTTTGTATCACCCTTGGATAAAAGGTACAGCATACTGAGAATGAGTATAATTGTCATCAAACTTTTATAATGCAAAACAACATGATAAAACTTCTGGAAGTAGTTTATATTTTCAAAAAAATTTTTTTTGAAAAAAAATTTAACGTTTATCTTTGAGAGACCGAGCTTGACAGGAGAGTGGCAGAGAGAGAGGGAGCTACAGAATCCTAAGTAGGTTCCATGCTCTGAGCTGTCAGCACGGAGCCTGGCATGGGGCTTGAACTCACAAACTGAGATTATGACCTGAGCCGATGTCGCTCAACCAACTGAGTCATCCAGGCACCCCATTTTGAAACCCTTATTTCAAAAGCTTTAACATGGTATTATCAAAAAATTTAACAAAAATCTAGGGAGATTTGACTATCACCCTCAAAAGCTTGAGTACATAAAATATTTATGGATCTACATATACCATATTAGAAAGTAATGTAAATTGAGTGCCCATGAAACCATTAAATACAGTGTAGGCTTCAAATGAAAGTTCAGTATTAAAAAGTAGAAACAATTCAGTCTATATTTGCTTTCCTAAATCCCTTTAAACTAGAAATTAGGTTGGAATTTTTGGTTCCAAACAGAATTGAAAGCTTCTAAATAATTTTAGGATCAAGGAGGATATCAAATGTAAAACTATGCTGCTGGAATAAGAGACATACTCTATAGCAAAGGTTATCTTAAGTGGTTAAACCATAGTTGGTAGAAAATTCATAACCTTATGCTTTGATTAAACAAAAGGATATGAAAATAAATGAGAAATTCAGACCTAGAAACTAGGGAGTCTTCACTAACTTTTCCTTGGAAATGGTTCTGGTTCTCACTGCTAAATATAAGCTTGTGCTAACACATTGTTCCATTTTTAGAAAAGAAAATAGCTTTTTAGCTTCTAAAGAAATTGGCTTGAGAAGGCTTTTTTGTCAGTTAGTATGTTTCCAGAGTGTGTATTTTTATTTTTATAGAAAAACTTGAATAAATCTTAGCAGATTTCTCATATTCAAAAACAACTTATAATAATTTACATCATCTACCTTTAGAGATTAATACATAGGACAACATGTAGTGCTTGAAATTTAAATGGAATTGAAGAGTTATTTTTTTTAAACCGAAATGCTTACAAGACTGATTCAGTATCTGAACTACATTTATTTATTTTTTTTTCTGGATATTTGGTTTTTTGTTTTTTTTTTTTTTTTTACAGCCTGTTAATAAAAAAAAATTTGACCTATAATGTGCAGAGTTTGCACAAGAGAGAACTAAGCAAACATAAGTTTATAATCCGTACAGCATGCAGAACAAACAAGGTGAAGGAAAATGTGAATGCCAAACATCAGAGAGCAAAACTGTGGAGATCTGTCTTTATTCCTTTAAAATGTAAAAGGTGATTTAAGGAAAGCTCCACAAGGGAAGTGGACTGAAAATTTGAAGTGCTGTCACGGAAAAGTAGTTTGCTACAGTAGTAAAGATTAAAAAAGTATTTTGTATGCCAACCTTTTTCTGATATTAAAGCAGTGCCAGAAAAATACTTGTTCATTTTAGAACATTTAGGATGTGTAAACATACAAAGAGGATGAATCCTACGTTTCTTTTGTGAAGTCTTTTCCATGTCTTTGGGCTGCATTCTTCTTAATTTTTTTAATGTTTAGTTTTGAGAGAGAGCACGAGAAGGGGAGGGGCAGAGAGAGAGGGAGACAGAATCTGAAGCAGGCTCCAGGTTCTGAGCTGTCAGCATGGAGCCTGATACGGGGCTCGAACCCACAAACTGTGAGATGATGACCTGAGCTGAAGTCAGACCCTTAACTGACTGAGCCACCCAGGCACCCCTCTCTGGGCTGGATTCTATTCCTCCTTTTTGTGTCCAAGGTGTACCCTTTTCATTCTTGGTATTTCATGCACAGTAGTAAAGCTGTGATTATCTTCTCCATTATGGTAGGTAGCATTGAAGTTTAAACAATGTTACCTTTTTTTTTTTTTAATATCGGCAATTTAGTGATGTCATTAATAGCACTCAGTAAACACTGATTTTTGGGTTAGTTATTAGGATTGATTTATTCTAGAAGAGGAGATGCTTCTTTAAGCAGAATAAACCGTATTTAGGCCTTAGGTCAACTAGCATTTCAGAAATGCTAACTGCCAATTTTTGCACTCGATTTAGGTTTAAAAATCCCCGTATCACTGTGTCCTTTCCAGCACTGGGCATTCCAACTTTAAGGTGTTAGCCAATGTAATCAATAAAATCTTAATGTGCTCTCTTTTCATTACTAGAGCGATTGGACATTTTAACAGTATTGAAATCCTGTGAATTACTCATGTCTTCTCCCTTCTGCTTGAGATCTAATTCTAATAAACTAAACTTTTGCCCATTTCATGTGAGGGAATGTTCTTCCAGTTTGTTGCTTTTTTAGTTTTCTTTGGGATCTGTGTACCATACAAAAGTTTTGTGTATTTAATATCACGGATTCTTTGTCATTTCGTTTGTCTGGAAAGTCCTTTTGTATGAAGAGCATACGTTTTCACTTTTATTTTCTTGTGGTGTTATATGGTTTAAGTGCCTTATCTGGGTGCAAAGAATGCATTGTATTTACTGGATTTGCATTAATTGAGCATGTGGATTTGTGAAGAATGGACATCTAACTTCTGGTCCAGAAACCAAACCGGTTTCTCCAATTATTTACTTGAAATCTCTCAGCGAAGATTTTTTTTTTTTTTTAATGTAGACTCCGAATCTTCCATAATTTTTCCTCTGTTTTAGTTTGGGATGATTTTTGCCCCTGGATTTTCCTATTATATAAAATTTTACTCATGAAAAACTTTTTTTTTCCCCCACAGATTGACCTATATCTGTTGAATTTATTGAACTCCCTTATTTACCAGAAGCTACCCAGTTCAGGTTTTCTAGATAGAAAGTATATTTAAGAGTAAAGTGATATTCTGGCTTGGGATTGTCCTCAGTTTTTCAACCATTAAGAATGCTCTCCGTTGTTGTGAAATGTAGGTTATAATGTTATTCCCAAAATGTACTTAATTTTTAAAAATAGGAATCCATATAGAATTTGACAAATATACAAATACCTTCTTGGCCTATATTAAGATCAAATCTACAGATACCTAGCATATATTAAGATCATTACGTGGTGTCAGAGTTTGACCTGTTGAAGTGCTCTACTAGTCAGATTTGTATATTAAACCGTTCTTGAAGAAATCTGACCTAGTCTTGGATTATTTTAACAGAAGATTGGAATCGATCCACTTTTATTTTCCCAAATACTTAATATCACATTTTGAGGAGCACATGAAAAATTCCTGCATACTACCCATCTGTCTCTATTCTGTTCTCCTTCCTTAGTGACTTCAGATTACCCTGACTTCTAAGTTTTTTCACTCTTCCATAGGGAATGGATGAATTTAGTTAAAACTTCTACCCCTAAATGTATGCAATCCTCCTTCCCCAGCAGCAGTTGCCTTGCTATGATCTCTCTTCCCTGCCCCCAAACACAAATTTGATCATGCCAGTTCAGTTTTCAAAATCAATTGGTAGTGTTGCATTGCCTTTGCAATGAAACTGAAGCTCTTTAGCGGAGTTATTTTGATCTTTGACTACCTTGAAGTCTTTACATTTGCCCTTATTCCAGTCTTAGTGCATCACCTTATGTTATAGAAGTATGATAGGTTCTCACAGCCTAGAATGATCTACTGCCTTATTTGCCTGGTGACTCCTGCAGCTTCCCTCTTAAGCTCAGCATCTACTTCATCTTGGAAGTGTTTTATGATAGCTTGGCTATGCACCCTAAATTTAGCTGTCTTTCCTGTCTACTCCCATTATAGCCTTCATGTTTGTGTTCTACTTATCACACAGTATTTTAATTTTCTTGCCTTTTCATCACTACGCATTTGAGAGCAAGTATGTTTGGCCTTATTCGTCTTACTGTGTCTCCTAAACAATAGAGGCTCAATAAATATTTGAGTGAAAGGATAGAGAAATAGACTACCTGGAGCCTGCATTATAGTAGACCCTGGTCTTTTCCTCTTCTGCCTCACTGCTACTGGTGTTCTTTCCAGAAGATAAATCTAACATTTTTAGAACAGCATTGTAAATCCTTTAATGAGTCTCAACACCCACATGATAAAGTACTTGAAGCAGTGTTTCTCTAGACTTGATTCTGAATGCCTACAGGTTAGAATCATCTGGGGAGTTTGAAAAACCATGGGGATGCCTATACCCTATCCCAGACCAGTTACAGTAATCTCTGGGGTTAGGCCTCAGCATGGGTATTTTCCCAAAACTCCCTGGATCCTAGTATGTAGCAAGATGAAATTTGCCCAGCTCACAATCTGGGCATTTCCAGCAGCCACCGGTCAAGTCCCTCAGTTTATCTGGAAGTCTGAGTGTCAAGGCTTGATGGAGCACTGAGAATTCTTCCTGGTTGTTTTCTCTCTGCTGAGACCTGCTTCACTGTTTGGAGACTGGCTCCTCAAGGCCTTGATGCCCTGGTTGTCTGCAGAGGCCCGTGAGTGCCCATGTGGCATGGTTGCCATCGGGACTGCCATTTGGGTGCCACCATACACACTGCAGATACTTTACATCCTCCGTGCGCTGTTCTTCACAGCTCTCCGGGGTTTACATTTATGGGTTTGCTCTGCCTAACCTGTATTGGGCACTAGGTTGAAGAAAGAGTGCTTTTCTTTGTCATTCTCCCTTATTTAATGGGTGTCATAAGAAGTGAAGCTACCTTATGCCTGGTATGTTCTAAGTTAGTGTGATGTCTTAGCTGAGATTGCGGTAACAATATACTGTAACCTGGGTGACTTCTACAACAAACATTTCTCAGTTCTGGAGGCCTGGGACGTCCAAGATCAAAATGCAGACAGAATCATTGTATTGTGAGCATGTTCCCTGGTGTATAGACAGCTGTCATCTGTCTTCATATGGCCCAGAGAGGGAGCTTTTGTCTTGTCCTTTTTTTTTTTTTTTTTTTTTTTTTTTAAATCAGGACACTAATCCCATCTTGAAGGACCTGCTCTCATCACCTGATCTAACCCTAGTTACCTCCCCAATGTCTGACCTCCAGATACCATCATACTATGGGTTAGTATGGATTTCAAAATGTGAATTTTGAGGGGAGGGTCTCAAACTTTCTCTAACAAAGGACCAGTGGTACCTGTGTTACAGATACTGTGTGTATAGATTTACCTTTGAGAAGGTTACTTTGTCACTTGCCAGAATGGTCTGTTACACTCTTTAAGGGGAATTTTTTTTTTGTTTTTTGTTTTTTTTGAAATCTGAGGGACGCTGTTAATCCCTTGTATCCTTAAATTTCTTTTGATAAAAGTGGTCTTCTCAATTAAGGTACTGATTTTATAATCCACATGATAGAGGGTGGAGTGCAGATGAGGTAGGAAAAAGAAAGGAGTGTGTGGCTGGTGCTATTGGAACAGACTGAATACCGTGTGCTCACTCAGTGAGGCAAGCTGTCCTGGAGGTGAAGGGTTCTGTACACCCACAGCTGGGTTTCAGTTTTTATCCCATCAGTTATAGCTGGTGTCCTTGGGTAGCCACTTAACCTCATGCCTCAGCTTCTGTAAAACACCCATGAGTTCTCATCTCATGGGTGGTTGTGTGGATTCAGTGAATTAACTATATAAAGTGCTTACAAGAATACCTGACACATAGAAGCGCTCAGTAAATGTTAGCTATCGTTAGAACTGTGAAAACTATAATTTTAACCCTCACAGCAGCTATTTGAGATTTCTCTTACTATCTCCATTTTAAGGGAGGAAAAACCAGCTTTGGAGATGTTAACTGAATGACCCAGGACATGTGATTTAACAGCTGACAGATTCAAACCCATGTCTGTCTCAGTCTGAAGCCTCTACTCTTAGTTTAACTATAACCATAGAAAGATGTTTAAACTGCTCCTAAGTATTGTTGAAGTCTTTGATTAGAAAGTTTTCAGTGGTTACTTGATCTGAAAACCACTAAGAAGATTGACCTTCGTCAGAGTGATTAATGTCGTTCCCAGAAAATTGTGCTGCACGTATGGAGTGATTGGTGGGGGGTTCCGGGGGGGGGGGTGCGAGGATAAAGACCTGGCAACGTCAGGTGACAGAGCTTGAACAGAGGTGGAGTCAGGGAAGAGTAGGAATATTGTGACCTGGAGATCTCCAAGTCCTTGGCGGCCGGCTACTGCAAGCCGTGGACCCAAGTGCTGCTTTCCTGAAGAATAGATCGCTTCGCCATGTTGGGAATTTGGAGGGAGGAGAAATGCTGTCAAGGCCTTTCCAAAGGGAGAGCATGAGATTTGGACTCTAATTTTTAGCTGTGGATTTTAAAACCATGTGTTGGCAGAGGTGTAAGAGCTAAGTGTCTTATCTAGTAATCGTAAGACTAAGCGGAGTTGTCTTGAGGGCAGGGCGAACATAAAAGCAGAAAGTCAGATTATAGTTGTCTCAGTGACTGGAGTCTCTCAAACTCGGGGTATGGATCTTACATTAAACATACACCGAATTTGACTGCAGTTAGAGTGGCAGCCTTGCTGTGATCTAGAAATACTTACGGCAGCTGTGGCTTTTTTTTTTCCCCCCTTAGAATGGCACTTAGCATATGCTGTCTTTCCAGGTTATCTGTATTTTCTGTCATAGGCTCTGCTTTGAATTGTGGCTGTCATTCCTCATTTAGGTTTTCTTTTTAGAACAAAATGTATTTACTGTGTTCTCTCAGGACTTGGTATACATGGGATCTTTGGGCTACTCGGTACTTGAAGACAAAACCTGAAAGGGGGAATACTTAAGTCTAAACATATGGCTTCCAAAGGAACTGCTATTACTTATATAATTATCCACAATATGATTTTCCTCATGTCTAAGCAGACACTTTAAAAATAGCATATGTCTCCTTCTGCAAAACTGAAGACATTATTTTGTGTCCTTCTTAGTCATTTTGTTTTCAATCTTGAAAAACAAATCCTTACCAGATAGTGTTTTAAAGATCTCTATCGGATGACCAGCGGGTAAGGTAAAGTAAGGTGACCTTCGTAAAAATCTTTCAGCTTCTATTTGACTCTAAGATTTACTGGTCCCCCTTTTCTCCTATTTAAAAGAATCTTAAATTTTTAGAACAAAGTAGGATTTTTTTTTTCTGAAATTCCTGTTTTTCTAACAGGATGGTCTGTCTGCTATTCATATGTGACTTGGTATATTTCTTAAGACTGACTAAAGCTTTATGTTGCCTTCACACTTAGCACCCGACCACTCTAGTAGCAGCTAGGAAATGAAGGTCATAACCCTGGATTTGGGCTTGCCAGTGTCAGGTTTTTCTGTCAGGTGCTTGTCTCACTCAGCCAAACTGATGATTAGACATTTGAAGATGCCTGCTGTAAGCCGTCCTTTATTAAGGGACAGTTTGGCTGTAATTATCACATTTCCCTTTGTTAATTTGTGACTGACACCTGGCTGCATCCTTCAAAAACTGTATATAAGACCACAAACTCATTTCAGCCGTGACTGTCACCTGATCTATTTTTCTAAAATTGTAAACACAAAAAGGAATGCAAACTTGTTTCTCATGTGAAATAACACATGAGAGGAAGTAGATCAGTCACAGTAAGAGAACCAGAATTCTAGAAGCCTAATTTTTCAACATGGATTATCTAAGTTCTATTATGAAACAGTTTCTTCACCCTTTTTAACTACAATCTCATGAAATGACTGAAAATCTGGGAGTTGTTCCAACCAGATAGTACCCTTCATCATAGTTTACTAAAAGTGCTTGGAGGTAAATTTTTGGAATGTCAGTAAGTGACTAATTTACAGTTGCTAAAATGATTGGCACACCACCACACTGGAAGGGTGAGGCGAAGGCAGGAAGAAATGGGCACGATGGGTGTGCCAGCTGTGTAGAAGTAAAGCCTTTGTGGATCTCACTGGATGCTTTAGAGGTCTTCTCATCTGTCGGCTTTTCCTTGCACAAAAAGTAGGTAATTTGTCTCCAACTGGGAAGTTCAGGTTCTTGAAAAGCATAGTAGGTGGCACCTGTGGGTTGTGAGGAGCGACGGGGTTAGGGTGGTGGCACAGTGTTCAAAAAGGTAGACTTTGGAATTAACATACCCAGGTTCAGAATCCCATCTCTCACTTCCAGGCATTGGCACTTTGCTTAACTGCTGAGCCCACATTTTCTTGTCTGTGAAATGGGGATACTAACCTCTGCTTCAGAGTGAACTAGTTTACTGTCTAAAACCTAGGAAGCTTTCAATAAAGGACGGTCTTGTAATGATCTAGGAAAAAATTAAAATGACATTACGTGCACATTTAAAAACTCATTAAGGGGCGCTTGGGTGGCTCACTTGGTTAAGGGTCAGACTTCTGACAGCTCAGCCTGGAGCCTGCTGTGGTTTCTGTATCTCCCTCTCTCTCTCCCCCTCCCCTTCTCCCACTGTGTGTGTGTGTGTGTGTGTGTGTGTGTGTGTGTGTGTGTGTGTGTGTGTGTCTCTCTCTCTCTCTCTCAAGGATAAAGGAACATTACAAAAAACCTTAAAGTTTCTAAAAGTGTTTGCTTGGAAGCGTTCTACAGTTTTTATTATTTATTCATTCATTCATTTTTGAGAGAAACAGACAGAGCGGGGTGGGCCAGAGAGAGTCTCTAGCAGGCTCCACACTGTCAGTGCAAAGCCCAGTGTGGGACTTGAACTCGCAAACCGTGAGAACACGATTTGAGCTGAAACCAAGAGCCGGACACTTAGCCAACCAAGCCACCCAGGTGCCCCGGAAGCATTCTACATTTTGATAGCATTGAAAACACAATTTGGCAGTCAGCCTTCTCCAGAAACTCCTTACATTATCTAGGGAATAATGACTTTTTTCTTTTAAATGTTTGTTTAGTTTTGAGAGAGCATGAGCAGGGGAGGAGCAGAGAGAGGAGGAGACACAGAATCCGAAGCAGGCTCCAGGCTGTCAGCACAGAGCCTGTTGTGGGCTTGAACCTATGAACCGCGAGCTCATGACCTGAGCCCAAGTTGGACGCTTAACCAACTGAGCCACCCAGGCACCCCGGGAATAATGACTTTTTATTAAGTAGCTGATAAGTGTTAGATGCTTGTCTTTCATATTTGGCTTTCATATTTTATGTGTATTAGTCATCTCATCTTATGCCAGTTCTGTGAAATAGGTACTATTATTATCCCCTCTTTATAGATAAGAAATGGAGGTGAAAAGAGTGAGTTACTTCCCCAGTAACGAGCAAATGATAGCACTGGCATTTAGCTTGAACTCCATCAGCAGGGCCAGAGTTGGTTGGGTACCTGTCAGCTAGGATGTCGTCATCTGCTGACATACATTCTCCTACACTTCTGTGTTCCACAAAGTCTTTTTAAAAGCTTTTGAACTAGCCCTTACATACTTGAGATTTACTGTCTCTTGCACTGGCATACACCCTTGCTAACACCTTGTCTTGGGTGTTAGCAAGACAGCTTTTCAAAGTCGTCTTGGTTTTGAAGGGTTTTTCTGAGCCAAAGCTGGCTGTATATTGAAAGAGAAGGGAAAGAACAGTTTTCATTTCCCTGCCCCATGGTTCAAAAAACATAGTCTTTAGGACATGTAACAGTAACTTTTGAGTTTGAGGACAGATAACTAAATGCGTAAAATGACCAGAGATGTAAAAATATTCCTAAATCCATATAAAACATTTCTAGGGGTGCCCAGGTAGCTTAGTTGGCTAAGTGTCCAACTTCACAGTTCATGAGTTTCAGCCCCGTGTCGGGCTCTGTGCTGACAGCTCAGAGCCTGGAACCTGCTTCGGATTCTGTGTTCTCCTCTCACTGCCCCTCCCCTGCTCATACTCTGTCTGAAAATAAATATTAAAAGAATTTTTTCTGAAAATCTAGTTGGCTAGCAATCAGTCTGTATTATATCTATACGACCATGGCTCAAATGAATGAAAAACTGTTGTTTACCTTCATGAGAGAGAAATTGGTCCCGGAAATCAAACACGTCTGAGGATTTGCATAATGGCCTCACAAACAGCTAGCTCTTGGGTGACCTCGGGAACCTTACCTGTCCTGGAGTACTGCTTCTCAACTGTAAATTAGAGATAATAAAAATTACAGATTTGTTTAGATGATTAAATGGGTTTACATTTTAGCTAGCATAGTACATAGGGTTTCAATTATTGATGGCTGCTACTTCAGCTGATTTTTGTTAATACGTTTTTACAAAGAGGACATGTTCCTAACAAAGAGTGCACTTGAGTTTTAGAAATATCGTAAACCACCTTATTTTGAATATACGTTGTGACTGTATTAGTGGAGTAGGTGCTGTGGGAAGTTCTGGAACTGGGAAGAAGTTGATGGCGATGGTCCTTGAGGTGTAGAAGGTCTGCAGACTAGTGGTTGAGTTCCTGACTGCATCTGTCCTCTCCTGGTGACTGACTGGTGAGTCGTTGGTCCATGTGCTTCTAAAGTGTTTCTTAACATATTCAGGGTGATGGTTCTATATCTTTAGCTTCCAGGGTTTGTTTGAGTTTATCAATCCCCCCACACACACACACACACAGGTCAACAGTAAGCAGTATAAACTGACCAGGATTCTCCATGGTCATTTTAATCAGTTGTCTTCCAGGAGGGAGAATTAAATATACTATTGGACTTCAACTTGAAAATTCTTGACTGGGACATATTGAGACCCTTGAGCCCTGACTTTCTACAGGAGTAAAATCAAGCTGTGAGCCTTCGAAGCTCTGAACTGTTGGAGTGCCTGAGCTATTACATGCCAGAACATGTACAGTTCAATTGGTATAATCCATCACCGTATCAGATGAGCCCCTGCAATTGGATTTAATTCATGAGAGTGCGAGTCGGGGAGTGTGACCCCACGTATGTCTGAGAGCCAGCTTACCTGGCACCCTCCATCTGCCCTCAGCTGGGTGGTGGTAGGGGGCACAGGAGCAGGGAAGGCAAGGTAGTAAGATGCCTGGGCTCCAGATTTTGCTGTTAGTGTAACAAACTTGACATTTTGTAGTTGAGGGGAAATGAGGCTTAGAGAGGTAAAATGATTTCTTGCAAACTTATGTAACTGGTTGGTGGCATAACTGCCTCGAACACATACTTTCCCTTTTCTGGGCCTTGGTATTTGGCTCTTACCTCTAGCTGGAGCAGACTTACCCTAAATGCCTAGTTTTTCCCTCCCTCACCATCTTGTCTAAAATAGCACTCCTTCTTTTTCCTTTCTACCACTTTACTCTGCTTTATTTTGCTTTGTGACCCACTCCGCACTGTCTCACACTGTTAAATATACTTGCATCTTTGTCTCTCCATCTAGAATGTAAGTTCCACAAAGGCCAGTTATTTGTACTCTTTACAGTTTTATACTCAAAGCCTAGGAAATGCCTGGCTACACAGTAGATGCTAAATATCACTTAAATCAAGGAACAAACTCGTTAATCAGACATCTGTCTACAGTGACCAAGTATTATACTAGTTGCTGAGGATACAGTTATAAATAGGCTATTTGCTGTATCAAGATTGCGTTTTCTAGTGGAAGAGAGACCAAATTCATTTAGTGTGTGTTCTATTGATAGGAACGCACAGGAGGGTCTCTAGGCTTAGAGATAGAGAAGTTACCCTGAAAATGTGATAATTTAAGCTGAGTCATAGAAGCAGCTTGAGTGAAACTGAAGTGTGGAAGTGTTGGGCAGGGAAGTGATGGACATCAGGCAAAGGGAGCTCCAAATGGAAATGCCTACAGGAACGGGAGCTGAGAGAATTTTAGGAGTTAGGTTGCCTGGATGAGGAGATCTTAAAAATCTTTTGGCCAAGCTGAATTTATAAACCTCTAGATATACTGATGAAATAAATGTGTACTCATAATATTGGTACATTAAATCCTGTACCCTATAAAAACATACCAAAAGTCCTGCTTCTATTTTAATCATTTGAAGTGTCTCAGCCTTTTGATGTGTATCTTCTGTGTTATTATCATAAATAGAACCGCTTTGGGGTTACCTAACAAAGTCTTCCAGAGCTGCTTATTTTTTACTTTGCTAAAGTCATGCATTCATTCAGTAATAAGCATTGCAGAGCAACTCCTTCGTGCCAGGCACAGTGATGGAAAATGGACAGAACCCTTAACTCTCGAGAATAGAGTTAACATTTTGAATGTTTGTGATGTGCTTTTTGAATGTAGATTTGGTATTTTTGACAATGTTATCTCTACAGATACTTGTATAACCTTAAAGCCATTTTTGCTCTTTTCTGTTTCTTCTGACAATTATACATGCCCATATTTTCTTCTTAAATAATTTTTTTGAAGTTTAGTTTGAGAGAGCCGGAGTGGGGGAGGGGCAGAAAGAGAAGGAGTCAGAGAATCCCATTTACAGGCTCCGCACTGTAAGCATGGAGCATGATATGGGGCTGAAACTCATGAACCATGAGATCATGACCTGAGCTGAAACCAAGAGATGGATGCTTAACTGACTGAGCTGCCCAGGTGCCCCCACATGCCTGTATCTCTAAAGAATGTTTATGTACTCATGTAATTGATCCATTTTAGCCATTGTCTGCCGAATTCCTATCATGGCTTAGGATTTAGTGCTGTTAACCCTCTGTCCCCTTTCCTTCCTCATATAGGGTTGTATTAATCTTTTTTCTTCTATCACTATTTAATATTTTGCATATGCAGTATTCACAACTGGGAATTATGCAGTGTGATGATATTTTCTTCATTTTGTTTTTCTTGAAACTAATGATGACTTACTTGCATAGTTATAACTACCAATTATACTTTTCCCCACTCTATCCAAAAGACTTTCTATGCAGCCCTCCATAAGTTGGTCATGTTAAGGAAAGAAAATCTCTTCTCTGATTTTTGGTGGTCCCATCTCTGTGGTGATCTCTATTGACCATGTAGACTGGTTGCGAGGTGGGCTGCCTTTTAGGTTTTGCGCGAATTTCCTTTGCTGTTATCCTGGATATTCCTTTTAAAGACCATATTATGGATATTCATATGACAGTGTAGAAGCCCACAGAGCTTTGGTGTACTAGATTAAAAAAAAAAAAAAACAAAAACACCTGAAGTCTATCAGTTGGGTTGAAGAAGAAATCACATACCTTGATGTAGTCATCATATGCCTGTCTTAGGAACTAAATACAGTTAGAAAGTTAGGACCAAAAGGAGAAGAGCAATTATTTTTGCAAAAAAGGGAATAAGATGTTTAAAAGGATAGGAGTTTTAAATCTGTATTTAAAAAAAATACACATATCAAAATTAAAATTGACATCTAATCATTAAATACACACTTAACCAAACAGCTTTGGTGACTTTCTAGAATTCACGTGTAGTGAGCTTGTTAAATCAGTTGGTAGCTGATTTTTTCCACATGTTGTATGTTCTATGTTGAAACTTCTCTGGCTAGTTAAGGCACAGGTAGTAAAGGTATGCTTTGATTAAATCACTAGTGATTGTCAGGATACAGATGATCCCCTATTTAAGCACAGCTTGGTGGATGCCTTTTATTGCTTGCTTTGCCCATGTGTGCATATGACTGTTACTCTTCTAAAAGACAGGGAAGTCCTATTTTGACTGTTCTTCCTTTCTTGCTCTTGTCCTATACATTTTCATGAACTGGTTTGTTCAATGACCTACACATGTAATCAGGAAATTAAAATAGGGAACAAACCAATTAATACACAACAGGGCATGGTGAAAATTGTGGACAACTCAAGAGTTCATCACTTCTCAGCTGTAGCTGTCATTGCCCAGTTTAGTACATCTTCCCTCCTTCTCTTTTCCTCCTTCCTTACTGTTATCCAGAAATTCAGTTTTTGTGTGTAATCTCACTTTGAAGAGGACTTTTGCCCTTTGAGTTGGTTCAGAATTTGGATCAGTAATCACCAGCTAAGTTTGGCTTTCTCAGTCTTGAGAGAGCATACATGTGCTGCTTCTGGCTTTCTGGGTGGAGTTAATTCAGGGGTGTTGCTTTCCGGGGCCTCTTGGTTCCTTCTTTGGCAGATGGCTCTGGCACTCCAGGTTCTTTAGCTACTCGTCTGAAGGGCTGGGCATCCATGAAGGATTTTTGTGTACTGCAGGGGTTCTCCTATTCCCTTCTTCTTTTGAATCCTTTTCTCTCTTACCAAGATCACTTTCTTGGTCTTTCACTTGCTTGGGCCAAACATGTTCTCTAATAGTGTCATCAAGTTAAAAAAAAAAAAAAAAAAAAAAAAGGTACAATAGCAATGCACACTGTGGTGACAGCCCTTAACAAATCTGCCTTTTAAGGGTCTCTTGGGTGGCTCAGTGGGTTAAGCCTCTGACTCTTCATTTTGGCTCAGGGTATGATCTCCTGGTTCATGACATTGAATCCCCTCTCCTGACAGCCCAGAGCCTGTTGGGGAGTCTCTTTCCCTCTTTCTCTGCCCCACCCCTGCTTTTGTACAAGTTCTTGCTCAGTAAATAAACATTAAACACACACACACACACACACACACACACACACACACACACACACACACACACAAATCTGCCTTTTGAGTCACAGTGTTCCAATTTGGACAGGGCTGCCCCAGCCATCTTGAGAGTTCAGTTTGCTTGGCTCCTTAGTTGATGCTTCAGTTTCCTAGGAGGATGTTCTCTTTCTTGGGAGGACATCTCATTTTGATGAAGCACATCCTCCAGTAACTTCCTGAGAGATGGTCGTGCGCGGGAGGAATATTTATTGAATTTTGTAAAACACTTTTTATTCACGCGTTCAATTAATAGTTGGACAGGTAAAGAATTTTCAGTCCATTTTCCTCAATTTTTAAAGCCTTTGTTCCATTGTCTTAGTTTTTGGTGAGTCTGAAGCCCTTCTGATTTCTCATCTATTTATTACAGTGATGTGCTTTGATTCGTAATCCGAATTCAGAAACACTACCCCTACCGTGTTTTATTACAAGGTGATACGCATGGTGAAATGTACCAAGGTAGTATTTTTTTTCTTTGTACTTTTGAAAAATCAGAAATGTAACTTCATGAAAATGGAGTTTATTCCTTCTTTAACCTTGCATTTCAATTCATCCTTTGTCTTGTGTCTTTAATCCTTTTTGTCCACTCACATCTGCTTCATTCCTCTTCAGAGTATATGCTTTTTTTCAATTAAAAAAAACTCAGAGAAAGGCATAATAATCTTACTCATTTTGGCAATAATTCCTGAGACTATCTATTTAGTGAGGAAATAGTAAATTTTTTGTCCTATTCAGTAGCTTCATAAAAATACAGTTTACTGCTCTGAAACTACATGGATTCCTCGGCCTCTTTTTCCTTTAAGGGCTTTAATTTTTTTCTTTTCCCTGAAATAAGAAAGCCCTTAATCACTATTTTTAGCTTATGCTAAGTAAAATTTTCCTTTCTAAACAAATGCACTCTTTGAATGTGTTAAGCTTAGTGCTTTCTTATCCTAGTCATTTTCCCCTTGAACTTTGCTGATAAAGATTACGAAACACTGATGGTTTACAGCTATCACTTTTTTTAATGCCAAAGGCTTTCATGGCAAGAGAAGAAATAATTGAATGAACTTAGTTCTAATTCTGAAAGGTGGTTTAGCATTAGCTCTGAAGACTGCTTAGGGAAAGGTCAGTAAACATATGCAAATCCCATCTTCCTTCGGATTTGAGTAGCTTTTGCCCCCGCATCCCTGCGAGTCTGACTGATTTCATATAATTTTGAGTGATACAGATGATTTGATGTGTGCCCGTTTAAAAAGTGGCAACAACTTAGTATTTGTTGAATAGGAAATCGTTCAAGAAGCATAGGTACTAAAATTTATGTTTTTTATACCAAAATCAGGCACTTGATATCAGTCTCAAAATAGTTACTTTATACATTCCTTGTGCTTTAAATCCAGTAGAGACTTTCAAAATAAGGAGCAAGATTGCATTTGCTTCGCTTCATCTCTGTGGTCATTATAATGTGTATGAAAATGTTCGTAAGAGTCTTAATGGGACTGATCAAAGATTTTAGAAGTTTAAGTAAAATACAGTGAAAAGTTTGGTTTATTTGTGGCCTGACCATTTTCTTGCTGTGCTGGGGTTGAGTGTACAATACCAAAACAAGAACTGATGTTGAGAACCTCTAAGGAATATAACAATAAGGTCTGACAATTTTCTTTCCTGCTGTTGAATTATAATTGACATACAACATTACTAGTTTCAGGTGTACAAGAGAGTGGTTCAATATTTTTACACATTTTGAGATGGATCACCATGAGTGGTCCAGTTACTGTCTGTTCCTTTCCAAAGTTATTACAGTGTTGTGGACTGTAGTCCCTCTGCTGTACATTTCATCCCTGCAACTTATTTTATAACTAGAAGTTTGTACCTCTTAATCTTCACCCCTTCCCCCCCGGCCCCCTGCTTCCCTGGGGGACCTACTGGATCTCTGAATCTATGAGTCTGTTTCTGTTGGTGGTGGTGGTTTAAGATTCCACCTACAAGTGAAAGTGGTGTTTGTTTGTTTCTGACTTAACTCCACTTAGCATCATACCCTCTAAGTCCATTCATGTCGTCACAAACATCAAGATTTTATTTTTTTATGACTAATATTGTGTATATATACCACATACTCTCCATCAATCAGTGGACAGGTTGTGTCCATATCTTCTTGGCTATCGTAAACAGTGCTACAGTGAACGTAGGGGTATATGTATCTTTTTGAATTAGTGTTTTCATTTTCATCAGATAAATACCTGGAAGTGGAATTGCTGGATCATATGGTCATTCTATTTTTATTGTTTTGAGGAACCTCTCTACTGTTTTTCACAGTGGCTGTACCAGTTTACATTTTCACCCCCAGTGCATGAGTGTTCCCTTTTCCTCCATATTCTCCTGTATGCTTGTTATTTCTCTTATTTTTTATCCTAGTTATTCTGACTGGTGTGAAGGGGGTATCTTCTTGTGGTCTGGATTTACATTTCCCTGATGATTAGTGATGTTGAATATCTTTTCATGTGTCTATTGGCCACCCGTATGTCTTTGGAAAAATGTTCCTCTGCTCATTTTTAATCTGATTATTTTTTTGTTATTGAGTTATTGAGTTCTTTATACATTTTGAAATTCAGGCCCTTATCTGCTGTATTATTTGCAGGTATCTTATACCGTTAAGTAGGTTGCCCTTTCATTTTATTGATGGTTCCCTTTGCTGTGTAAAAAAGATTTTCAATTTGATACTATCTTGGTTTTCTGTTGCCCTTACCTGAGATGTATTAAAAAAAAAAATTACTAAGACCAATGTCAAAAAGCAATTGCCTTTTTTTTTTTTTTTGGAAATGTTATGGTTTTAGGTCTTAAATTTTTTAATCCACTTTTTATTTTTCTATGTGGTATAATAAAATGGTCTGGTTTCATTCTCTTGCATGTAGTTTTGCCAACAGTTTTCCCAACATCATTTATTGAAGATTGTTTTTTTCCCATTGTGTTGTTGCCGCCTTTATCATAGCTAAATTAACCATATAAATGTGGGTTTATTTCTGGGCTGTGTCTGTTTTGGTGACAGGGCCTGACTGTATTGATAACTATAACTTTGTAACATAGTTTGAAATCAAGGCGTATGATACTCCAGCTTCCTTCTTCTTAAGATTGCTTTGGCTATTTGTAGTCTTTTGTGGTTCCATGCGAATTTTTGAATTACTCTAGTTTGGTATAAAATACCCTTGGGGTTTTTTTGTTTTGTTTTTTGTTTTTGTTTTTTTGATGGTGATTATTTTGAATCTGTAGATGGCTTTGAGTAGTTTGAACGTTCTAACAATGTTGTGCCAATTCCTTAGCACAGTACATCTATTTATTTGTGTCGTCTTCAGTTTGTTTCATCATTGTCATAGAATTTTCAGAATACAGGACTTTTCACCTCCTTGGTTAAATTTATTTCTGGGTATTCTTATTGATGCAATTGTAAATGGGATTTAAAAAAAAATCTTACTGCTTTTAGTGTATAGAAATGCAACAAATTCATATTTGTATCCTGCAACTTCACTGAATTCTAATACTATTTTGGTGGATTCTTTAGAGTTTTCTATACATAGTATCATGTCATCTGCAACTTGTGACAGTTTTCTATCCAATTAGGATGCCCCTCCTTTTTTTTTTCTTGCCTAATTTATGTGGCTAGGATTTCCAATATTGTGTTGAATAAAAGTGATGAGTGGGCCTCCTTGTTTCTGATGGTTGTCTTAATTTGTTGGCAATTTGCAACTGAAAGGAACTCAGTTTCATAGGCATGGGTGGTAGTGCATATATGTAAGTAATTATAATTTAATCCAAGATCTAAAAACTGCAAGGAAGTTTTTTACAAAGCATAAAGGGAAGCAAGCTTGCTTGTTGCATTTGCTTCCAATAGACTTGATGTCTGTCTACTAAGAAAGTATTAGGTTGTGAATGTTCCTGTCCAAGTGTTGTTAGTTTTTTAAATAGCATTTTATGTAGGAAGAATATAATAATTTTGGAAATCCTAGCTATACTTGTATGGTTATCTTATGCTTTTACTGATGTTAATTTTTTCTTTGAACTATGTGGCTATATTTAGGAAGACAGCCAGGAGTTTGATCTAGACAAGGTTTTTATAATTTTATCTTAAAATTAACTCTATATAATAGTATCAAATGGGTAATGACCACTTCCTTTTTTTGGCCTAAAATAAATAAATTTATAATTTTTCTTTAATCTTCAAGTATGTAATTTTTATTAGTTTTATAATTCAGCTCAAGATTGAATCTAAGCAGGAGTCTTATAAAAGAGGATTGTTCAGGTTTTCAGATTCCAGCCAAGTGTTCAGGACATGAATGTCTGGACTGCTTCCATACCCTAAGTGACTACAAAGCATCTAGAGCAGGAAATGGGATTTTGAGTTTGGTTGAGTGTGCCTCAACCAAAGACCTTACCATTCTCTCTGTTGCCACGTAAAGGTCTCCGGATGCCAAGTCTATTGTAGTACGGAGCACTTTGAAAAATACGCCCAACTTGTGGTAACAGAAGCTTGGTCAGCAGTGTTTTAAAACATTGCCTTTTGGCCATATTTCACAGCTTTCTCACTTATGTGTTGGAATACACTACAGTGGTCATTATATGTATGGCCAAGGGCTGCCTTTTTAGCAGAATTTTAGGAAGTACCATTCACGTTCATTCAACATAAAAGATGCCCCTCTGGAGAGGTACAGGATTAGCAGTACTGCATACTGCAACGTGGGATGCAAACTCGAGGGTATTAGGATATCTGTATTGGTTCAATGAAACAGTTCAGGACTTTTTTTGTTGCGAAGAATGATTTTGACCTGGGAAAACCTCTGAGTATCTGGAAATTTGATTACTAAGGGTATAAATATTCTTCAAATGTAGCATCTCTTAACAAGTGTGGTAGGTATACTTTTGTAAATATAAGTGCTTTTCAAATTGAACTTTCTCCTATCAGGACTTTCAGAATGATTTTATTCTTCACACATTGTTTACATGATGTCCTACAGTATGAGGATACAAATAACACCAACTAAGCTGTGCTAGTGACTTGTCTTAGCCTCACTTTTGAAGTTGAATTGTTTTCAGTCTATAAGCTTTGTCAGTACATGTTCACGTATATGCATCCAGTCCTTGTAATTTTCGATTAGTTCATTCTGGGTCTCCAGTGTCTGCCACTTTTTGAAGCTGGCCAGTAAGTATCCAACTAATCTGCAAGGTGAGTGTAAAGCATTACAGTTTTCTTTAAAAAAAAAAAAGTCACTTTTTAATTTCCTCTTTAGATACACTTTCCTGTGCCATCAGGACGCTGTGATAGGAAACAAATAACAAATGATGGGCTGATCTTCCTGTTGCCTCACATAAAAGCTGGAAGCAGATGGGACGGTAGCCACTTGGATTATATTCACCATTTGCTTAACATAATTTAGTATAAAATCCAGGCAGGCTTCTATAGGAAGGGTCTTTGGAAGAAAAATGACGTGGTAATTACATTGCAATATTTTCAGAATCAACTCTTGATGTCCAAGCCTTTACATATTCCTGTCAGTGCAGAGCATACACATAGGCCTTGTTTATATAATGTCTTATTTGTTTCTTGATTTTTCTTCTGCCACAGAGGATATTTCATTCCTAGTAGTTTGAGTATTTCTCTGCAAAACAAACAGTGTTGTTCTAAGCATGACTTCTCTGGAATTTTAGTTGTTTTTTTTTTTTTTTTTTAAAGACCATTTTAATAGCTGCAGATTCATTAATATGTAATGAAAATTAAATTTTTGATTTAGTAATGTTTGGAATTAGTATTGTCTGTCATCTGACCTCTTTATCTGTAAGAATTTGGACAGCTGACACCTTTTGGTCCCTTATACAATCTAATGTTGATAATATGTAACTGTTGAAATAAGCCATGTCCTGGTTTAGGTGAGATGTTTTGGCGTTGGCGTTTAATTGCATGACCTTGAGTTCTTGAGTTGAGTATGATACATTTGTAACAGAGCTAATAAAATTTCTTAAAATTCATCACTTATTTATGAATATATTATGGGAAGGTATGAGCATGGTTTTTGTGTAATACCTTTGCTGAACTTGATAAATGTTTGTGATGAAATAAGAAAAGAATTACTGGAATATACAAATCCTGATCTGGTATAATCTTCATACTGCCTAGTGTCAGACCTTCTTATCACTATTATCTGAAGGTGTTCTAAATTAAAAAGAAAAAAATGTATTTTAGTGGAAAGAGATCTGTAAAAACTCTATTCAGATGAAAGTTTTAAAGGAGACTATGAGCTATTACGAATTTGGAAACTTGATCCAAAAAAACTCTAAGGTTGCCTGTGTTAAGATTGTTAGACTATTCAAAAATTTAAAAATAGTTTTAGGAAATACTGAGATACAGATATCCTGTAATATTCAACAATTGAAACTTAGAAATTCACATAGATGTTCATAAAATAAAAAATTAAAAAAAATAAACATCTGTTCAGAAGCTCTAAAGGCCCTTAATCCTTTTCATGAAATTGCATGAATTGAGAAGCAAACTTCTTTCCAAATCATAGAATTCCTTCAAGGGGCAGACTTTGGTTAAGTATTAAAAACGACAATAGATAAACTTAGGAATAGTTGATCCAGTTCACAGAAAAACAATAGTAGTTGTGGTAGTAGTGATAAGCAGTGCCACTTTGTGTTAGTAGGAAAAATTATGAAACACAGAGAAGCAAATTAAATGGAGGGAACGCTAAACGTTTTACATGTGGGTGCTAAACAAAACTCCTTGGTTATAAACGGACTGCGAGGACAATTATCCTGTGATTCAGCTGGAGGTCGGGGGGTGCAGTTTGTAGGGACCTTATGCTGCTGCTTGTTAGTGTGGAGTGCTCTGCATCAAGCCTTATTTGTCAAAGTGACCATGACCTAACCAAGAAGGTTTATGGAAGGAGCCATGCAAATTATGTTCAAATAGGATTCAACTGATTAAAGCTTTTTGAATAGTACTTTGAAGAGGTTAATTCTTGTTGGTGACCTGCAGCCCTCAGGAAGCTCTGTTCTGTAGAGCTTGTTAACACCACCCCCCCCCCCCCGCCCCGCTACTGCCAGTGGGTGGGTAGGGGGAGTATATGCGTATGCTCTGCAAGTACGCTTATGCATTGGCGTGTTAATGCATACACAGTGTAGTCAGTCCTATGTTTGGCAGCCATAGCTGTTAGCTAAAGTGTAGTCTTTTACAAACCAAGATCACAGGAAGGAAGAAACTTCCTTTCTTCAATCACAACTCGATTTCAAAGTATCATAGTTTATTTTACAAAACACTGGAAAATGAGGATGTATTTTCAACCAAATACTAACTAAACTCACTGAAGGTAGACTTTTTTTGTCCCCCATTGTCACTGCAGTACTTGGTATGGGACAGGGTCTCGTATATTTGTTGAAATGAATATTTGAGAAAACCTTAAATACTAACAACCTTTCTAAATAGAAGTTGAGGCACTTATTGCTTTAAAGTTTCCTATTTGCATTTAGAAAATTGTAGGGCAGTGTAGTAATTGAGAAGTGATGTGTATGGCTTTTGGCTTAAACAGAGAATAACATGAGAATGAGTTTCTCTGCTTTATGTGTATGTAGCATAAAGTGCATCTCCTTCCTGGGAAATTTCTCTTTGATTTAGTTATACCCTATGAGATTTCATTTTTAAAAAATGTGCTTTTAAGATGTATATTAAAGATGTGTATTAATAAGAGACTAATTTCTAGGTTTGCAGTCACAAGTAATCTTTTACCTGAGGACTGGTGACGAAGTAATCTACCAGAATGTCCATTGAACACTTTCTTGGGATGACTCCCTTTTGGGGAGTAGAAGTTCCAATCTCAGTATCTTATTCTCTGTTGATCTGCTTTCTTCCCACAGCCTTCTATCTGCTTGCTTTCTTTTTCCTCTGCTGACTCATTTCCTAATCAGGAGGGAAAATCATTGGTGCCCTGTCTTTTAGGAGAAGGCTGCTGGCTTAGTGAGCTAATGCTAAGCTGCCATGCACTTTAAAGAACTAATAGGTTTAGATACTCACCTACTATAGGAATTTTTAACAAGGCAGAGGTTCTGGAAACAATACTATAACCCAGAGAGTTAGTCATTATAGAATGCCAGACATTTTGGTGGGCAGAGATGGGATATGTGAGTAATGTTTCGGAAGATGCGACAAATCACAAATCTGTCACATGGAAGCCTTTTGAGTTGTGTAAAATTTACCCAGTGTTTTTTCAATTTAGGTGCTTTATGTAATTTTTTGCAGTATCCTAATTACAGTGGCACTAAATTTCATGCTTAACTGTTAATGTATATTATTGATATTTATAATTCTGTCACTGTAGCCAAGTTTTGCAGTGATACCCAGGAACACTTCAATTATTTATAATACTCGGGACTTCAGAAAGCATGAGAATGTGGTATTCTTTGCTACAAAAGTAATTTAGGTGGTATTGTAATTTAGCAATGTCAATAGATATTTTATGGGATAAGTAGGGTTTGTTCATAGAATTTTTTGTGAGAAACATTAAACAGAAACACTGGAATGTCTTCCAATATGAAAAAAAATTCAGATGTGCTTTAGCACAAAATATTTAACTTTTCTGTTCTATATATTCACATCCTAGATTATCTTTCGGTTTTTAGCATCTTGAATCCCTTTTGAGTTGTCTTGAGTTTTCTTGGACATCTGTTTTGTGAATCTAAATTTTCTCCTGCAAAATGGAACTGATAATAGTCTTAAACATTAACAAAGAGTAAATAAGGACTCTTCTAGTTGGCTTGGCTCTAGGTCTTTGTGTGGGCAGGAGATGGAGTAGAGCCAAAGGCACCCCAATAGACAGTTCTAGGACCAAAATGCAAATTCTGTGGCCTGAATTGCATGGTTACTTCACTCTTGAGGAATCTTTATGTATATGCATTTGGTATAGGATAGGTTTTCTCTTGAGACCAATGTATTCTGTGGGGATACTTGACATGTGGTCACCAGTGAGTGATACTATGCAGTGACCCTTCTCCATTCCTGTGGTTTGGTTGTATTTGGAGGTTCGGTTTGTGTGGCCAAGGTCTTTCCATGTTGATTTGAATTGCTTTAATTTTTTTACAATATGGCATTCTATTTTTTTTTTTTTGCTTTTTTTGCTTTTTTAAACTTGTAGACTTGGTGTATAAAGCCACCTTCTTTAAGATTCAGGCAGGTTAAGGTTAGATTGTATGTGAAGGCTAACTTCCCTGGGCATGGTGTGAAGGAGAGCATGCTTTAGATTTTTTTAAGGTATATTTTGAGAGAGAATACAAGTGGGTGATGGACAGAGAGAGAGGGTGAGATCGAATCCCAAGCAGGCTCTGCACTCTCAGTGTGGAACCCAAAGCAGGACTCAAACTCACAAACCAGGAGATCATCACCTGAGCCAAAACTAAGAGTAGGATGCTTAACTGAGCCACCCAGGTGACCCTAATTTCTAACACACTATGTATGCTCAGCCTTCTACCTCAGTAGAATGCATGGCTAAACCTTAGGTTCTGTATGTTAATTCCCCATGCTCTGGAAAATTATATTCTGTATTTCTCATGAGAAATTTGCTTTATTTATAAGCATTTGCGTGTTAGATGCTTTCCAAGCAGACAAGATGTACAACTTAAGTTCCTGTATCTTAAACTAGGACTCATAATTACACTAACCAGGAGATAAATGTATTTTTTTTTTTTTGGTCATGAATAAAAATCTAAAAGTTGCTTGTAGTCCTACCCTGTGTATCTTGCATGTCTGTTTTCCATTTTGTTAGTTGAAAATACAATTTTACGAGTTAAATCTAAGCAGTATGTTGTGTAAATAAACTTTAATCCACTGATGCCTCCGTACATTTGTTTTAGTTAGGTAGATGTCTTAACTCATGGGCACCAGATCCAATAATCCTCTAACCTAGCTGAACATCAGACCCTCAGGAATTTAGAGTAGCTTTCCAGGTCCCTGTATTCAGAAGTTGAAATAGTAGGTCTTCAGTATCTGTATTTCTGAAAAAGCTTTCAAAGATTGTGAGGAGCCAGGTTTCAGAAACTCCCCAGTTTTTCATGGTTTAAAAACAATCACACATGCCTCTTAGTGGTGTCTCCTCTATTTGTCCAGTTTTCATCTTGCACAGCATATTGAGTTGCGTTGTAAAGATTTCCTTGTGAGCTTTCTTTTCAGATAGCACTGAAAAGATAAAGAAGTTGGAGGGGACAGTTACAGTGACACATTGTCAGGTCCTAAGAGGCAGAGGAATACAAGGCAATCCAAAGAACAAAGGGAAGATGTTATCAAAGCCTCGGTGAGTTAGAAGGTAGAATACAAATACAACTATAGGATACCCTGGGACACTGGAATTTTAGGTAAACTGTGAATAACATTTGACATAAGTATCCCAGGTAGTTCATAGGACATACTTCTAAAAACCACCCTAAGTACGTGTTTAACATAAGTATTTTATCATTACCTGTTGCTTATCTGAAATTCAAATTTATTGGGACATCCTATATTTGGCAGCCTTACCTAGAAGCACACTGGTATGAAAGGAGGACATGCTATATGCTTAGACTCAACAGCATAGCCAAAAGTGGCCGTTCAACTAAATTAGCTCTAGAAGCAGTTTTTATTTTAAGATCCCTTATTTTCTTGTTTTTAGTTACTTGAAAGCTAGCTTTGTAGTTGACAGAATAAACTATTTGCTTTTTTTTTTTTTTAATGCTTTATTTTGAGAGAGGGAGAGAGTGTGTGCTGTGTGTGTGTGTGTGTGTGTGTGTGTGTGTGTGTGTGTGTGTGTGTGTGTGAGCTGGGGAGGGGCAGAGACGGAAGGAGAGGACTGTGCTGTCAGGGCAGAGCTCCACGTGGAGCTTGATCTCATGAACCGCCAGACAACTTGAGCCAATACCAATAGTCCGATGCTGAGTTCTCCAGGTGCCCCCATTTGCTTTTTCTTAGTGGGGAAATGGTTACATAGTTTTTTGTTTGGTTTGACCTCACTGTGTTCAAGTGTACTATCTATCTACTTTTATCTACCAGCAGCATTCTGCACATGAATTGAAAATTGCTTTTAAAATCTAAAAATCTAAAGCACATGTCATCCAAGTCTATGTGTTCAGTTCTTTTAATGCTAATCTTGAAGAGGTTTTTGGGGGGATTGTGTGTGTGTGTGTGTGTGTGTGTGTGTGTTTAAACTCCGTTTAATTTTCACCAGTCCTTGAATTTGCTGATAACAAATGTTAAGCCCTGAAGTTGAGGTAGCATAGCATGCTTTGCTGGCTAAAATTCTGGTAGATTGTTCTCTTTAAAGGAGTAGTAATGTGATCTTCGCAGTTATCAACAGGGGTTAAATTCTTAAAGTTGCTGCTAAGATTTCTGTTTGAGGTACACACTAGGACTTTATGTGTTAGGGAAATTAGCCAGGCATTTGAACATAGAAGGCTTTAACTCTTCTCTGCATCTTTCCATTCCAAGCCTCCTTTTTGGAAAGGTCAGGAAGAACGACAGTTCTAGTTGGCCTACGTCATAGTCCTTCTGTAGCTACAGTTCTTCCCTAACCAGACCCTTGGATTTATTCAGATATCAGACCCCCATTGTGCGGGAATGACTGGATTCCTCTTGAATCCTCAGGGTGACTGACTCTGGATCCGTCCATCATGATACTACCCCTTCCCTTACTTCAGGGATTTCTTCAGGAATAGATCCATGAATCCTTACTGGATAGTAACATGTAGAGAGAAATACTACATGTAAGGGTGTGCTGATTCTGGGAAAGTTGTCTCTACCCGCCCCCCGCCCCTCCTCAGAGTAAAAACACTTTCTTTAATGTTTAGTTTTTGTGACTTGGAGGATGCCTTGATAGAGTGAACATGGGTTTCTTTGGAGGCAGGGAAGCTGGAGGACAAACCAGCACATGGAGGGATATACCTAGATGTAAAAGGCCTACTAAACCCTTGATGACTTCATTGAGTGACTCAGTTAACTGATCTGGAACCCTCTTGTCTTGAGATGTGCGATGATAAACCCCTATTTTGTCTAATAGGCCCTTTTGAGTTGGAGCTTGTGTAACTTTCAGTCTAATGCACTCTTACCAAATTAAAGGAGTTAAAGAGGATATTCTCTCACTGGGGTTGGCCCCACTGGGTGTGTCAAGGATGGGTCAACCAAGATGACAAGCTGAAAGTCCCCCCCCCCTTTTTTTTTTTAACAGATAGCCTTTGCTCATCCATGATGTATCTGCTTTAGAAAGAAAGCAAAAACTTCAAACATTTCTGGGGAAAGCAAATGTATATCCTATTTTCTTTTAAAAGCAGCTATCCCAGAGCACTTATTAGCTCCTGGAAAAGGCCATTGTGTGGCTTGGAGCTGGTCAGCTTGTTTAAGCTTTTAGACAAGTACACAGTTGTCTGCAGCAGTGTCTGTCCAAGTTCTTTGTGACGAATATAAAATCTCTGTTTCTTCAGCATGCGGAACTTTGCCATGAAATACCAGATGGTACCAAGGCACAGAGTTCTTCCTGCCGGAGAACAATATTCTCTGCAAAACAGAACTACTCACACTGCAGCTCAGCAAAGAAAGCCTTTGGTATTTCTTAGGTCCTCACTGAGTCTGACCATGCTTACTTAGACAACACACAGTCCTGGAATTTTAAGACTGTCCCATACTCCTCATTCAGTTATGTCACTGCAAGTGTTTTTTTTTTTTTTTTTAATGTTTATTTTTGAGAGACAGACGTGGCACGAGTGGGGAGGGAGGGAGACACAGAATCTGAAGCAGGCCCCAGGCTCTGAGCTGTCAGCGCAGAGCCCGATGCATGGTGAGATCATGACCTGAGCTGAAGTTGGACGCTCAGCCAACTGAGCCACCCAGGTGCCCTGCTAGTGTCCTTTGCCAATGGTTGTGACAGGATACATGCCCAGAAAAGCAGGGTAGTGCATAATGATCTCTTCCACTCTAGATTTTCTTCCAGTGTAGATGACTTTGTATCAGCAAACACTGTACTTAGTGGGAATGGGGATACATAGATGACTGACAGCCCTGTGTAAGGAATGTGTACTCTAGTGAGGAGAAAACCATGCTATGCAAATGATAGGGTACACAGAAGGTTTCTTGGAGGTTTTGTTTGGGTTCCTTTCTAAAGGGAGAAAGGAAATCTAGGCAGAGTGGACTAACCTGTGTTGAACAAGCATGGTGGGATAATGATATGGAGGGAAAGAGAGGAGCTTTTAAGGGGCGCCTGGGTGGCTCAGTTGGTTGAACGTCCGACTTCGGCTCAGGTCATGATCTCACAGTCTGTGAGTTTGAGCCCCGTGTCAGGCTCTGTGCTGACAGCTCAGAGCCTGGAGCCTGCTTCAAATTCTGTGTCTCCCTCTCTCTCTGCTCCTCCCCTGCTCGTGCTCTCTCTCCAAAAAAAAAAAAAAAAAAAAAAAAAAAAAGCCTTTACTCAACTTGCCAGGCTGATCAAATCTTGTGATGGCTTTGCCAGGCTCTGAGGGTCTTGTATCTTGACACTGGTATGAAGAATGATTTGCTCAAGAAGAAACTCAAAGGGTAGCCAGTGGCTAAGAGTGTGCTAGTCAGATGCACCTGACTCTGCCTCCAAATTATGTGAGTTGGGTCTTTCTTATCTGGGTCTTAGCTTCATATTTGACACAAGGAACCTACCTCATGGGTGCTTGGAATAACCCTTGTAAAGAGGTTAGAAATGTGCTTACTATGTGGTAAGTGGTCAATTAGTATTAGCTATTCCTAGGTATTAATTACATGTTTATCAGGGGTGGTCAAGGGGAAGTTCTATTGTTTAAAAAGGGCAATCCCCTTATCTCCCTTGACATGGTCTACTAGACTTATTTGTAGGAAGACAGGACTGCTTCTGACTTTGCAGGTGGTGAGGTGACTGAACATGTGCTGGACTACTTCCTGTTTTCTGCCTTTCTAACCTAGTTCATCTCCAAGATGTCTTTTGGGAAGTCTTGTATACCCATAGTCATCTCTGACTTGCTTGATTCCAACAGATCGTTAAGACTGTTATTATAATTGGCATATTAGTCAGGGTTCTCTAGAGAAATAGAGCCCATAGTATATCTATATATATCTGCGATTTATTACAGGAATTGGCTCACACAATTATGAAGGCTGAGAAGTCCTATAATCTTCCCTCTGTAAGCTGCAGGGCCAGGAAAGTTGGTATATTCAGTGAGTCCGAAGGCCCAAGAACCAGGAGCCGTGATGTTCAAGAGCAGTAAAAGATGGATGTCACAGCTCAAGAAGAGAGAGAATTCACCTTTTATCAGCTCGTTTCTATTCAGGCTCTCAGTGAATCAGATGATACCTGCTCATACTGGTGAGGGTGGATCTCTTTATTCAGTGTACTGAATCAAATCTTCATCTCTTCCAAAAACACTTCCATAGACCTACCGAGAAACCGTATTTTACCAGCTATCTGTCAAGTGGGCAGATAAAAAAAAAATATCCTCACGATTAGTTTGCATTTGCTTGTGATGAGCTGCTATTATTTGGGACCATTAAAGGTGTTCATAGGTCCATCTCCTTCTGAATTGTGGGTGAAACTGATGCTCTAATGAGTAAGAAGGTCCTAAAGCATATTGTTGAAAGATAATGACCAACAAAATTTGGCAGTTGGCTCTCTTAACCTTTATTCACTTGATTGTCTTTGGTAAGATAAACTGAATGGAGACTTAGAGTCAAACAACATGTCAGTGGGATAGGCAGCATGTAGGGATAAAATACAACTCATAGACTTGGATTCAGGATACCTAGGTTATGATCTTGCTTCTGTGACCTAACGGGTTATGTACCTTTTAACCTTTAAGACTGTTTTCTCATCTAAAATATGACTAATAATACCTACTTTGCTCTTTGACAGTGAAAAAACACTAGGCAAATACTTAAGTTTTTTGCCTTTTAGGCTCTTGTGTTCTTCTGAATCAGTCATACCCTAAGACTGCCACAAGCCACATACTGGGGGTCCCGTTGCTGTGAGGTCACAGCTATTTGGCAGGATGTAGCATGGACTTGTTCATCTGTCATCAATGGACACCTGACCATCACTCACATTTCTCTCTACCAGTGTGTCTGATTGAACTAAAATGGGAGCCGTGTAACTAACTTAAAATTTCCCAGTGGTGCTTTAAAAGCAGATGAAGGTCATTTTAATAAGTCATTCTATATATACAAAATGTCTTTCAATATATAACCGATATGCAAGTATTAGTGAGATGCTTCATATTTTTTATTGTACTGTTTGAAATCTTGCAGGTGTTTTAGACTTGGACCACATGTCAACTTGGACCAGCCACATTTCAGTTGCTTGGTGGCCAGGTGTGGTTATGTACTGGACAGCATAGCTCTGGGCAGTCTATTTTTAATGGTCCATCTGCATCCATCTTAAGATTGGTTTTTGTCTCTGGTCTCTGCCACTGTGGAAACAAAATCCCCATGTATTTCTAAAATAATAGGTAACAGTTCAAAGCATTTAATGTGTGTTAAGCAGTTTTCCCCCATTACTGGGAACAGCCTTATTGTAGATTGCTACCATCCTCATTGTGTAGATAAGGAACTGGAGACCTTGAGGGTAAGTGACCTGAAGAGCCTACAACTTGTGGGGGATCCTGGAAACAAAGGCAGTCGGGCACTGCAGCCTGTTATCTTTATTACTGTCGTTTGTCATGTAGAACCTTGTTAATGAGTAGGTGAACCTGTCTGATAAGCTGTTGTCTGATCTGTTGTGATGGATTGAGGTAGTCTTGAGGTGTTATGATTGCATGATAAGCCAACATTTTTGTGGGGGTAGGTGAGCGTGAGAGTGGAGGATGTAGCTGTCCTGGTAAGGAATAGTGTCATAGCGGCTGGTATATGTTTGTTCATTTGTTCATTCTTTAAAAAAAAAAAAAAAAAAAACAACAAACAAAAAAAAAACATGTTCTATGTGTTAAAATCATGTTCTTATCCCGATGAGGATTTTATTCTAGTGGGGAGACTTTAATAAGCAAAAGAAAACATACAAGCTATCTGTGACACAATGGACAGTGATAAACACCTCTTAACTGGTTGGGGGGGGGTGGTGGAGAGTGACTGAGCAAAAACAGTAGTATGGTGATTAGAAAGAATATAGGCTTTAGACCAGGATACTGGTTTACATTCTTCCCCTGCCCCTTTATCAGATGTGAAGTTAGGCAAAGTGCTTAACTTCTTTGGGCTTAATTTCCTCATGTATAAAACGAAGATGAACACTTTATAGGAGACTAAGGAAGATTGAAACACGTGTGGAATGTGTTTAGTGCAACAAGGAAATTGATGGAATTCATGGATTTAACTTGTCTAGGTCCAGTATTTACTAGCATCCCCCTACACCCTCCAATCCCATCATGGCATGTAATTTTGCTGAGGCTTGAATTTGACTTAGGAGGCCAGTGAGAATGGGGATAGAAGTAGTCACTTAGTGGCTAAGACTAGCCTGCAGCCTGTCTATTCAGAGGGATTTTGCTCTTTCAACTCATGACTGTATACATTTCATTATAAAATGTTTTAAAGCAGATTTGGGGCTTTTTAATACCCACTTTCAATACTGTGGACAATAGAATTCAGTCTGGCAGATAGCTTTATTTTTAGCCTCCATCAGGCACTTAAACCCTAGGCTTAACTGTTCATGGGGTGAAGTTTACTAGATGGTTTTTTGTTGGTTTGTTTTTACATAAAATAACATATGGAATGAATATTCTATTTCAAAACTAAGATAACCTTACCAGCAAGGGATGGCATTTTCACCCTGGTTGGGTATCTCACCGGGATTTGTATCAGTTAGGATTTGTTTCATTGCTATATTGATAATGAACTCCAGATAAGAGTGATCGGTATATAGAGGCTTATTTCCCTTTTACATAAAGGAAATTGGGGTGTAGATGGTCCAGGGTTACAGTGGCTCTTCCACATCAAAAAGGGCATCAGGCTCTTTCTATCTTCCACCATTTTTATGGGCCAACCTGAGAGTTACTGCAAACACCTCAAATTCCAGTCAGTAGGAAAAGAGGAAAGAGATAAAAATTGGCTTTTCAGCTACCTTTTAGGGTCTCCTGCAAGTTGCACACACTTGCTTACATCTCTTAAGCCTTAACTTGGAAATACTAGATGAAGCTGTTGTTTGTAGTCTTAGCTAGGAGTATTCACTGTTCCAAATATCTGTGCTTACAGAAGGGGGCAAGAAAAGTTATTTGGCTAGGAAACTAATAGCAATGCCTTCCACGGGCTTTATAACTTATGAGACCTGGCCACGGTCCCTCTGTTTTTCTACTGATAGGCAGTTTGGAGAGGTTTGTGGTTTTGGAAACATGGAAGGTGTGGATTATTTTGCCCTAATAGTGTCTTTTTTTTTTTTTTTTTTTTTTTTTGGAGAGAGAGTGTGCATACGAATGGGGGAGGGGCAGAGGAACAGGGAGCTCAAATCTCATGCAGACTCCATGTCCAGCACAGACCCTGTCACTGCGGTGGATCTCAGGACCCGAGACCACAACCTGAGCGAAAACCAAGAGTGGGATGCTTATCTGACTGAGTCACCCTAGGCGCCTCGCCCCAATGGTTTTGTGTAGATCTTTTTGACTGCCAGAATGTTGGTAGGGAGGGAAAAATGAAAATAGCATCTCTACTTTAGTCTTCTTCTGTTAATATCTTTTAGTATATCTCACTAATAGGCATTAAAGCTATGCTTGTGTATTTCAGAGACCATCTGTGCCTGGAGTAAATCCTTTCATTTTCTTGAAAAATATTTGTTAGTATCTCTTCGAGGTATGCATACACTGTGACCCATTCTCCAATCCTAGAGGGAGGTACCATACCCACTAGTCACCTGCCACTTTGCTTTGGAATCTGTGGTCACTTTTACGTGGATATCACACAGCCCCACCATGAGTGTGAAGGCTCTTGATGGGGAGCACAGGTCAGGACAGGCTTTGCACAGCAGTGCTTGCTGGATTCCCAAATTCCTGACTAACATAAATGGCTGGTTTCCTGCTGTAGTCAAGATGCTGATGTAAGTCTTCAGTTGGTCATGACTTAGAATGAAAATGCTAGAATCTAATTTGAAAATGAAGGAAAAAAACACCTAAGAAACATAAAACACATCTGAACTTTGAAAATTGTTTTCTGTGGCAGTTGTTACGGATAAATTATCACTGCCAGCCAGAAGTCGTAAAACTTAGCTTTTGCTGTCAGTATTCAGAATGTTCTGTTTATAAGCCTAATCTCTTGGCTGTATTTAGGTATTTGCAAGGATATTTATGTTCTAGTTTCTGCAATTTAATTTCATATAAAAAGCTCTCTAAAAATTCCCGTTGGATAATTTTTGCATCAGAGTTTTCTCTATTTGAAAAACGTTATGTATTCATTGGTAAGTATACTCTTGTGAAGGCAGTATATGGACAAAACTGAAATATAGGATGAATCCTAATAAAGTCAGCTACCCTGAAGAATGTTAATCGATTGTGTCAAATTTGGGTGAATCCATGTAATGATAGGTTTCCTGTTTCTTAATCCTCAGCTGAAGGTTTCTTAAAATGACTCCCCCAGTTGAAGACTACAGATACCACCTTATGTTAGTGGACATAAAGCTAGGAGTGTTATTTGGTCATTGGGTGAAGGAATTAGAATTCTAATAAAATATTAATCAACTGGAATAGTAGACCAAATCTAGCAAGATGAAACATGGCTTAATGAAACGCAGGTAAGAATGTTATAGAAATTTTTGTTTATAAGCATGATATGAGTCAGTTGATGTGACTGCCAAGAAGAGTTCATTTGTTTTCGGTTTGAATTAAGAGTGATTAGAATGTGGGAAGTGGTCCCCCCCTTCTGTGTTGCCCACACTGTCTTAGGAGAATTATGATCGGTTGGCTCAGTATTTTTAAGACGGACATTACTATTGTTATGAGCTCCGTTTGTATGTTACATCTTCCAATGTGCTTTTTTTTAATACTTACCTGTAACGAACTTCTATTTAATGGTTGAATGTTTAATTTATGAAGAAACCTTTAGGGTGTTGGGGAACTGGCAGACTTTATCCTGGAAAGGCAAAGACTCACAAATAAGCCAGTACCTGTTTTCCAGTTCCTGAACAGCTATGTTGAAGAAAGTAATGTTTAGTCTGTCTTGTCCTGGTGCTAGAACTAGGATTGTGTGAAAGTCCTAAGGGAAGGGAAGCAAATTTCAATTCTTGAAAATTTGTATAGGCTTCATTGTGAGGCAATGAAGGTGTGTGTTAGCTTTAATAGACTCCAAGGGAGGCTGAGAGATGACTTCATAGGGATTTTGTAAAGTTTAACGCATTGATCAGAATATTAAATAAGATGACTGCTACAGTTTTATTCTGAGTTTGTTGTTTTTTTATTTTCCTGGTCTAGAGATGTTAGACCCAAAAACTCAAAAACCCAAAAATCAACAACAACAAAAAAAGTGGGACTGTCAAGTTCAAATCTTTCACTTGAAAGGAGAACTGAAAAATCAGGTCATCTGTTGTCCAGTCTCCCTGCAGGATGATGAGATCTAAACTATATGCAATGGATCGTAATTGTTCTGTGTTAAAACATGTGGAAAGTTGCTCTCATAGCTTATTTTAAATCTAAATTAAAATTTGAGTGAAGAGTCCTAGGAGTTAAAATCTAAAATAAATATAGCAGTATAGGTTGAAAAGTCTTTTTTACTTTTTTCCATCTGTCCAGTGCCCATAGCCATCCTTCTCTAGTTTCCATCTGTGTGTGGAAACATATTCACATGCGTGTTCTAATTTTGCCCCTTTTCAATGGGAGTGGTGGCTTATTTTTATACCCTGTTCTATAACTAGCTTCCTTCCCCCAAGATATTTTGCAGATCTTTTCATATCCATACAGAAGAGAACTTTTTTCTTTTTATAGAGCAAATAGTATTGCCACTGTTTGGATATAGCATTTATTAGCCCTCTATTTATGAAAATTTAGGCTGTTAGCTTTTTTCTGCTTTTTGCTGCCACTGAGTGGAGGGGTGGGGGATGACCAGCTGCTACTGTGCTAGAAGCTAAAATTGGCCCGAATTAAACACAATTTACATTCAAGTCTTCCCCTGTAAGTTGCAAGCCCTCAGTAGACTCCAGAATTCCAAAATATTTATATCAGACAGAAACTGCCAATGCAATTGTAGGCTAGGTGGGAGAGATTTCTGGTGCTTCCCACTCCACCATCTTCCCAGAATCCTTCCTCTGTCATGTAGATCTAATTTGCATTTTACTTATTATGAATGAAGTTAGGCATGCTTTTTCATAGCTTAAGAGTCATTTCTCTGGATATATCCATTTGGTCTGTTTCTCTGTTGTCAGATTCTTACAGTGTCTGGGATATGTATTTGGAAATTAGCTCTTTAAGATAGGAGTTACATGTATTTTCCTCACCCCTCATTGGTCTTTTTCTAACTTTTTTGCCTATGATTTTTTTGCCATGGAGAATTTATATTTAGTGTATTTGTAATTAAATTTATGACTTGCAGATTTGCATTCATGGTTAGAAAGATCTTTTCACATGCTAGTGTTTAAAAGAATTTTCTTCTTCATGCACTTCTACGTTTTCATGTTAAAAGTTTTAATTTGGACTGTAACAGTGTGTGTGATGATACAATTTAATTTTTTTCTCTTTGGCTACCCACTTATTGTAACCCCATTCATTAAATAGACCATCTTTTGAGTGTACTTAGACCTAATTCTTTGGTTTATTCCATTAGTCTTTATCTATTGATGTGTAATATTTATTTTGATAATGCAAATAGATTTTAGGGAACTCTACTTTCTAAACAGCTATCCCTGCTGCTAGATTTTAAATTTAATTTCCTTTTTTCCCCTCCGTATCTTTTGTGGAAATACAGACTTCTATACTAAAAAAGTACTTTATTGACTTTTTATATATATATATTACTGTAATGGTGGCTGCCATTTTAGGTCTTAAATGTAACTGCAGTAATTGTTAAAAAAAAAAAAGTTGAAGTTGGATATTTAGCTAGATGCCTCTGGCCTGTTTATGAACTATACCAACAGTGTTGAAGTTTCTAAGAAGACTGTTTTCTCAGATATCATGTACCTAATTGGTATTCATGAATTTTCCATGCCGTAATCCCCCAAAAGAAGTAACTCATTGGTACAATGGCACAATAAACACTGTAAAGAACAAAATGCATCTGATAAGACAATTGAATGAAGAAGTCTGCAGTTTTTGAAAGCTATTTACTTTATATATATATATGTATATATACAATGTGTGTATAAAATGGATGTGTATAAATGTATAAAATACATAAAATATATATATCTCAAATGAGGGAGATGGGGAGAAAGCTCAGTAAGATCTCATCCAGTTCGTTGTCATTTGCACATTTTTCCATGTTCATTGTGTTACCTGGACACTTGGTTTGCAAGTTGAAGCCCTTGCTGGCAGTTCGTGGGCTTGGCAGCTAATGTGCTCTCAACAACTGCTGTCCTGTTTCCATCTGGTCCTTTTGTGTGAGCCATGCTTCAAGAGCTAAAGTCGTGGACTCCATTTGCCTTGCCAGTACTTACACACAAAAGGTCCCTGCTTTGATTTTCCTTATGTTATAAAGAGGCAAGTGTAATATAATGGTGATAGTTCTGCATTTGAGCTTGGTTTAGCTTTCCCTAAAATGAAGGAGATAAGGTTAAAAAAAAATGGAGTGGTATTTCTTCTCTGCTGCTCAGGGCAAGAGGTTTCTTACGCTGGGGTACAATAGGACGTTTCTGTGTAAGTCTGTCACTACCAGCAGCATTTTCTCTAGAAACTGTCTTATTTGTTAGATTCCTGAATAAAATCCCCTTTCTTTTGAAAGCGCTTGTCTTTCCTATTGGAATGGCATCTTAATAAGCCTTTTGAACAGATTTAAACTTAGGGCACATCAGCCTTCTTTTGGAAGCCAAATCGTTGCAGTTTATTTAGCCTTCCTTCCTAATCCTTTTTTAATCATTTTATCTTTAGCATATTTCCAAATGTTTCGTATCTCTCTGTAGAATCCAGAACTGGAATGAGTTCTTTAATAGTCTGATGAGGAATGAATGAAATGGAAAGATCACTTTTTCCTGTTCCTTATGTATGTTGGCATTGTGGGTTTTTTTTTTTTTTTTTTTTCCCCTGCAAGACTGTTCTCTCAGCAGGTAAGCACTTTCAACTGCTGTGGGACCTACTGTGCCCCACCTCTAGTGAAGTCTGTGCCCTGTATTCTGGGCTGGCTTCAGGGGCAGTTGCACAGGGCTCCATGCTTCAAAGGGCCCATGCTTGGTGGAAAGTGCTGTTACTACTGTCTTGAAATCCTTCAATTTTTAATAACGGGCTCCTGCGTCTCCTATTGCCTTGAGCCCTACAAACAGCTGACTCTGCTTGTCACTGATGACTATAGGACATAGTTGGTAAGTCATGGTTCGTGTCCCACACACCTTTAGTAATCATTATGGCAGCCAGACCCAGGGTGAGGAAATCTGGTTGTGAACTTGAACTCCCCTCCGTGGCGTATAGCTCTTGCTTGGTATGCTTATAATAAGGCATGCTCTGTCTGCCTGTTGCCTCTCTGTTCTCTGGATTTGTCTTCCAATCAATTCTTTATCTCCCCTCAAGCACTGAGATATGTTCATGGAATTCAAATTTGTGCCATCCAAAAAATGTTCTTTCCAGAGGATACTTTCTCAGGGTCCTCTGTCCTTTGCAGTCTTCCAGTTAGTCTTCATCTAAGGTGGCTGTTGTTCACTCACTTCCAAGGACCCTCGTTCTCTCTGTTCTCTGTGCTCAGGACAGCTGGCAATTTTGCACAACAGTTCATTTCTCATCCGAACTTTAGATTTTACCTGTTTCTACAAACAGACCAGGGTAGTAAACCTAGGAGCTCCATCTGGCATAGAAACTTGTATCACATTGCAATGTTAGGATTCCAGAGTATGGGGAAGTGAATTGGAAATGTTTTAAAATTGAGCCATAGTATAAGTTAGTAGGAGTTGTTAGCTTTTTTTTTTTCTTTTTTAACATAAAGCTAATTCTAGGTGTCAGATCTAACTTCTGGCTATTAAAATTTTTATGAATTGTCACATTTCTCAGATTGGCTGATTTTTCAGCTAATTCCCTCTTTTTCTTCTAGCTTAACAAGCAACAATTGCAGTTATTGAAAGAAAGGTTCCAGGCCTTCCTCAACGGAGAAACTCAAATTGTGGCTGATGAAGCATTTTGCAATGCAGTTCGGAGTTATTATGAGGTAAGTTTAAAGAGCTTTGTTTTTGATATTTTGATGCTTCTTAGAAAGATTTTTTAAAAATGGCTTTCCTATTTTAAGGAACTCACTGGTATGATAGGAAGGCTGTGAGTTTGCAACCTTCCTGAAAGCATTGTCAAATTTATTTTACAATTTAAAAACTCTAATTCCACAACCTGGCTTGGAGAGATAAACAGAATTGGAAATTATTCACATCTTTTCAGGAGAAGTAAACTGTTTAGAAAAATGTTCTGGCAGTGATTGATACAGGTGAGTATAGCTATCTTTGGGTCCACATGTCTAAATTATCCTTTTTAATCAGAATTTTAATAGTAAATTACTATCTTGTACCATTGTGTGCCCTAAGCTTTATAATTAAGGCTGGTACTAATTTCAATAGGATAAACTGAATTCTTTTTTCTTCCTGGAGGAATAATACTACCAATACCACCTTGCTTATTCTGATTTTAGTTTGTGATTCATCAAGAATTCTCTGTGGATTTCCTATGAGCACCAGTTTTCACACATGGTCATTAACTGCTTCAGTGAGTTGCCAGTAGATATTAAATTTAGAGAAATCCCTTTTTATCCTAAGCATTTCAGAGTCATTGGTGGGGGGTGGGGATGCATTCCTTTTACTGTGTAGACAGTCGAAATCTTTAGCTGTAGAAGCAGAACATGCAAACTAGTAAAAGGAAAATGTGGAGATGCGGTAGGTCAGAACTTGCCTGATGCAGGGAATATCTTTGCATGAAAAATCACTGGATGTACAGATAATTGGTTGCATTTGTCATTTACTGATGGTAGGCGTTCGGAGGTCCCTCATGCCACCTGAGGGAGGTTTGTATTAGCCCAAGAGTTGGCCTTGTTGAGTTGTATGAACGTGTGGAAGTCTTGCTTACCAAATGTCTATATGGCATGGATCTCATGACAGCAATGACGTGTCCAACTGGATCTCGACTCAAAAGATCTTAAAGTATAAGATATATGAAATATATATAAATATATATAAATAAATAAAGTATATATGAAATATAAGGACCTGTAGTAGTAGCCTCGTGTAATGAAAGAATAGCCAAAGGTCTGTGTTCGGGATGAAGGAAATGGAGGTTCTGGAAAGTAATTTGTGCTAAAAAAGAAACAAAAACAAAAACGGGGTGCCTGGGTGGCTCAGTCGGTTGAGTGTCCAACTTCGGCTCATGCCATGATCTCACGGTTTGTGGGTTCAAGCCCCACATCAGGCTCTTGTGCTGATGGCTTGGACCCTGGAGCCTGCTTTGGATTCCGTGTCTCCCTTTCTCACTGCCACTCTCCCATTTGTGCTCTGTCTCAAGAATAAACAAACATTAAAAATTTTTTTAATGTAATTAAAAAAATCAACCGGCTCATTTTTGGTTTGGGGAAATGTACTGTGGCCACTGGCTATGTTAACATTAGGAAAAACTGAGTCTGGGTGAGGGGAGTGTGTGAGAGCGTGCAGTACTATATCTGCAATTTGCGTGTAAATCTGAAATTATTCCAAAGTAAAGTATATTCCAAAATAAGTTATTAAGCACATTAAAAAGCATAATGTGATATGGTCACACTTTGACAAGAGGCACACTTAAGCTGTGACACTGGAGAGATTGAATTGTAATGAAAGTGTGTCCTCATTGTATCCTACATGGGGATTTTCTCTTGGTGTCCTGTATAAAGATGTGGACAAATTTAGGGTTATCATGTTTGGAACATATCACATGTAGGTTGTTTCAAGAAGTGAGAAATGTTTAGTCAGGAGATGGATTAGGTGTCTGTGGAGCCAACAGCAAAACTAGCCTAAGGTGGAAACTAAAGTGGGGAGATGCCAACCTAACATCAGAGTTTTGTCGCACGCCCCAAATGCAGAATGGCTGGTGAGAGCAGCATCACCAGAGGCTAGATTCTGGCTACACTTGCACATCACTTGGGAGGCATATTGCACAAACCGGTTCTGGAACTTTGCCCTGGACTTTGTGAGTCAGAATTTCAGAATCTGTCCTTACCAAAGCTCCTCAGGTTGTTCTCCTGCAGTTGGTAGGTTTCTAAACAATGGAATTAGATGATGATTTGCTGGGATTGTTGCAAAAAGAGTCGCAAGAACTGAAGAGGTGGTTGGACTGGGTGACCAAGCATTTTCTAGTCTTCTGGATACTATTTCTAGCCAGCGTGAGACTGTATCCACCTTGCCTTTGTGCAACTCTCAAAGCCATGTTAAGATTGGTGATACTAATCGTGTTTATGGAGGCAGCATTCCTGATTTACATTTGGGAGTTATTCTCAAGGTGGCACACAGTTGGTATTTAAACTCTTCAACAGGGGTGTTTTGTTGGGTAAATACGGCAAAAAAACTTTGCAGTTTTTTTCCTCAGAAGTCCTATTTTTGTACATATGCTGTGACTAACAGTGCTAGTAGCCTCTGGTACCTTTATGAGGTATTTTTTATGGCTCAATAAAAATCCCTAATTTTTTTCTTCCAGTGTCTCTAGTAAAGAGTACACATATTACCCACAAATGAGAGGTTAGAAACTAAATCTCACAGATGTTATAGGACTTGTCTGGTAAGCATCTGAGTTAAACCTGAACCTAGATGTTCAGAAACATTCTGATAGAGCTGTTTCATGGTTGCCATTTTGAATACACCTGTGTCAGGTAGTATATGTGAAGCACTTCAAAAAATACTTTATTTTTTTAAAATGTTTTTCTTTATTTTTGAGACAGAGACAGAGCATGAGCAGGGGAGGGGCAGAGAGAGAGGGAGACACAGAAGCCGAAGCAGGCAGTAGGCTCTGAGCTGTCAGCACAGAGCCAAACGTGGGGCTCGAACTCAGAACTGTGAGATCATGACCTAAACTGAAGTCCGACATCTCACCGACTGAGCTCCCCAGGCACTCCCCAAAATTATTTTTATTCTTGAATAAACCTTTTAAACAGACTTCATCTCATTTTAGAGATGAAACTGACAAGTGTCAAAATCTGTATTGCTAATTAGTAGCACAACTAAAACCTCTCTTTCCATTAAAGCTTTTTTCTTTTTTTGAGCATGAGACAGTGTAAGTGGGGGAGGGGCAGAGAATGAGTGGGGTAGAGAGAGAGAATCCCAAGCAGGTTCTGAGCTGTCAGTGTTGAGCCCTAGACAGAGCTCTCTCACGAACCATGAGATCATGACCTGAGCCAAAATCCAAAGCCAGATGCTTAACCAACTGAGCTGCCCAGTTGCTCCTCCCCTAAAGTTTTTTTTTTTTTAAACATTTATTCATTTTTGAGAGATGGAGACACACACATCATGAGTGGGGGATGGGCAGAGAGAGGGAGACAGAATCCGAAGCAGGCTCCGAGCTGTCAGTACAGAGCCCCAAGTGGGGCTCGAACCCACCAACCCTTGAGATTGTGACTTGAGCTGAAAATGGACACTCAACAGACTGAGCCCCCCAGGCACCCCTCCCCTAAAGCTTTTTAGAAGTAGATTTTAATTCACTGTATTTTGAGAAACATGTTGAACTAGATCTTACAACTACTAGAATAGGTGTTTCCTGAAGGATCTGTTTTTGTCCTGGTCATCATTGTATCCCCAGTGTGTAGAACACAAATGCATTCAGCAGCTATTTGTTGGCTAAGTGAAGGAGTATCGTAGCACCTATTTCTCTATGTAGAAATTGCTTATTTTCCCGCACAACAGTATTTTTCTAAGAGTATTTCAGTATTGCAATGGAATTTGCTTTGGTTATAAATGTTCTCATTCATGATTTGTTCTTCAGAAGTTGCAATTACTTGGGCACCTGGGTGGCTCAGTTGGTTAAGCTTCTGACTGTAAGTCACTATCTCATGGTCCCTGAGTTGGAGCCCCTCATCCAGCTCTTTGTTTACAGCTCAGAGCCTGGAGCCTGCTTTGGATTCTGTGTCTCCCTCTCTCTGCCCCTCTTCTGCTCATGCTCTCTCTCTCAAAAACCAATAAAAAAAAAAAAAACCCAAAAAACAGATTTCAGATAGTTTAGAAGTCTGGTTGAATTTTCATGTTCTAACTTAGTATTCTATGATTCTATGATCTGTGTTTTGGCTTCTCACATCCTTTGAGGTCTGTTTTCAGAGATACTTTGTTGTTTGCTATATATAATTGTTTTCAACTACTAATCTTATCAGTAGTAATTTTCTCATTTATTAGGTTCTGTACCCTTTAGCTGCAATGGCCATTTCTAAGTATGATAGGCATGAAAAACCCTAATAAATGTGTATTACCAATAAAACTGATAGTACATCTTCATACTTTGTGAACCAAAGTTCTCCCAAAGTCTGTATGCTACTGACTTTATTTTTATATTTTTGGTTTCATAAATGCTATTTAGTGATTTTTATGGCATCTTTTCCAGCTTGGTTGTATATCTTTTTTGTAATTTTTAATTTTTAATTTTTTTTAAAGACCAGAGTTACCTGCCTGGTTTTTGTTTTGCTTGTAACTTCAGATATTTGGTTTGCATTACTTTTTAGCAACTGGATCTTAATATGACTCAAAATACATATTTCTTCAAGGTACATTCATTACTTTAAAAGATAATTTCTTTCAACTAGATCATGACAGGATTGGGATTTGGTATTTTATGTGGTGCCCTCTTGGGTGTGCTTCTTCAGGTCTTTGTTTTAATAAATACCATGAATACTATTCAGTATGTCACTTACACAGAATTATATATTATGAAGGTAATGATTCCTATTGGACAAAATTTTTATCACATCGATTTTAATAAGATGTCTTAAGTTTGGCTTAAATACTGGCCTATAAAGTACTAAGAGTAAGTCTGTTTTTGAAATCACACCAGTCTTTCTCACCATAAAGCTAAGCATAATTAGAAAACTGTATCCAGGCATCTAAACCACCTAACGAGGCAGCCATATGGTACAGAGGGACCAGAACGGGAAAAGAGGAAAATGGCAGGTAGTGTATATAGCTACTTAATAAAAGTTAGCAGTTATTCTCTTGATAATTTCATCATTGCTAATGGTTGTTAGATTCTACCGTGCTTTTTTTAATTGAAATTTTCTTCCTTTCAAGTTTTTTGTTTTGTTGTTTTTTCTTATTTTTTTAATTTTTTTTAACTGCTGCAGGTAACTTATTGTCTGGAGGAAAGCATAAATGGATATTAAGTCTATGTATTTGTTTTTTCTTGCCTTTTTTTTTTTTTTGCGTTTTGCTTTTCAACTTAGGAAACTTCAGCTGATTCTGGGAATGGGGAAACATAAGTTTTATTACAACATAAAACTTTCCAACTTATTCTTCCCATCAGATATATGCTTGTTTCACAAGACTCAAGTGGACTTTATCCAAATACAACCAATGACAGTGTGATTTATAACAGATATGTGGGAAAGTAAATGGCTTTTCTCAGAAATTTCCAAGAGTATACAATTGCTTACTACTTGCTTTCAGCCCAACAAGCTTTCAAGTTCTGTTAGTGTGGGAGAAGGTAAAAAAAAAAAAAAAAAAAAAACCAAAAAAAAAAAAAACCAAGATATTGGAGCTTTTCTTTTCTTTGTTGGGTTGGTTTTCTTCACAACTTTTCAGAAAGGGTGTGATTTTTTTCTATTACTTCCACTTGTTTATGTTCTCTTCTGGTTCTGAAGAATGGACAAGGGTTATAGGGGTGTTTAGTGTTTAAAAATTGCCAAAAATATATTGACGTTAGTCTTGCCCCCACCATCACGACCACCACCATGTGCTCTCCAGAATTTCTACTTGCTAATAAGAAAAAATGAAAATTCTTTCACTAACTTAAATTTCTCTTCAGTGTTGTTCAAATTTCATATAAAATGAAAAATTACTTTCATCTCAAAATATAGTGAGCTCTAATTTTCGCCCTTTTATTGCATACTTTTATTTAAAATGCATTTTTAAATTCTTGGATTCAGAAAATGTCTACTTTATTGAAGAACACTTGTGAGTAGAAGTAATACATGTTTATGTTAGAGAATTAAAAACTAAACAGGAAAATTTGCTATCCTAAAACTGTTGTAAAAAAATATAGTACTATTTTAAAAAAGGAAAAACAAATAATCACCTATAATTGCAAAACCTGTAAATAACTCCTTTCAACAGTTTAGCGTTTCTCTCTTATACATAAGAAACTGGAATCATTTGAATTTCCTTATGTACTACTATGTCAAGACTATTTTTTTTTTTTTTATTTTGAGAGGGAGTGGGGAGGCAATGAAGGGGAGAGAGGATACCAAGCAGGCTCCATGCTGACAGCATGGAGCACAGTGCGGGGCTCAAACTCACGAACTGTGAGATCATGAACTGAGCTGAAACTGAGAGTCATCGGTCATCGAATGCTTAACTGACTGACTCACCCAGGCACCCCTGTCATGAGCATTCTTTAACAGCAAATGTTCACCATAAACATGGTTTTAAATAGGTGCATAATACATACACCATTGATAAAAATAAAACCCATGTATCTTTTAATTTTCTTAATAAATGTTCCAACTTTTTCCATTTTTAGCTATTAAAGTACTGAAATGGTCATTAATACTCATTTATTTTTGATAAATTTCTGCAGGTGGTATTACGGGATGATCTGAAATGAGCATTGTTTACTCTTCATACCAGTTACTAAATTGCCCTCAAAAGTAGTAATAACTTGTGGTAAAAACAATGAGAGCCTCATTTTTAAAAAAATGTTTATTTTTAATGTGTTTTATTTCTGAGACAGAGAAAGACAGCATGAGTAGGGGAGGGGCAGAGAGAGAGGAAGACACAGAATCTGAAGCAGGCTTCAGACTCTGAGCTGTCAGCACAGCCCGACATGGGGCTCAAACTCAGACTGTGAGATCATGACCTGAGCTGAAGTCGGATGCCCAACCGACTGAGCCACCCAGGCGCCCCTAAAAATGTTTGTTTTTGAGAGTGCATACAAGCAGGCAAGGTGCAGAAAGAGGGAGACACAGAATCTGAAGCAGGCTCTAGACTCTGAGCTGTCAGCACAGAGCCCAACACGGGGCTCGAACAGATGAACTGTGAGATCATGGACCTGAGCCAAAGTCGGACGCTTAACAGACGGAGCCACCCAGGCACCCAGAGAGTGCCAGTTTTTCCTTCACACTTGGTATTACCATAAAGTAAATGCCAACTATTTGGTTCACTTATTTCTGTTTTACTAGTGTGGTTTTGACAGTCTCTATCGGTCATTCATATTTCTTGAATTACCTGTTCATATCCTTTGTCCATTTTTCCATTTGGATATTCTGTCAAATACTGAGTTTATGGGTGTTTTTTATACAGCAAGAAAACTATTAATCCTTTGTTATGCTGTGGTCATTTATCTTTTTTTTTTTTTTTTTTTTTTTGCACGTTTCCTTACCTCCAGTAGTGATTCATTTCCTGTTCTGGTGGAATGAAAGACCTGTTCACATACAGAGTAGAACCTATACCCTATTTTGTTAGCTTTGGATTTTCTTCTTCAAAAATCACTTGTGACCGTGCTTTCCATCATACTTCCAGCTACTGCCTTTCTTTGCTCTGTCAGTAGCTAATATTGGTGTAACTCCTGTCACTGCTGTGCCTGAAGGGGGAAGATGATCTCAGACTGCCTCTAATTGCACAAGTCCCTGAAGGGTAATTTGTGTCTTGCTACTTTTCCTTTCTTTGTCCTGTGTGCTCTTACATCTCCAAAATGAAAAGAACAAATAGAGGAGCATGGCTTGATACTACTGTCCTCAGACAAATACCTGAGCCATAGTTTTGAATTAGATAAACACATTAAGACAAAGCAAAACGATCTTTCTCGTCCAGAACACCAAGGAACTTCGGCCTGCTTCTTCCATGGAAATTGGGGTATGCGTTCCTGTTACATAAAAATTAAGTGCAGGAGTGCCTGGCTGGATCAGGCAGTAGAGCATAGGACATTTAATCTCAGGGTTATGAGTTTAAACCCCACACTGTGTGTAGAGCTTTTTAAAAGGTTGACCTCAAGGGTTGCCTGTTGTGGTAGAGGTGACAGTGACCTATGAACTAGAATGAGGATAGAGATTATTAATCTCTGACCTTGATACTTGACCCTCCCCCATCTTCACCTCAATGATAAAATTGTCACATATTACAAGTATAGATATTTAATGGTTTGTGAAAACTGAGAGCGTTTTAATGCATTTTTGTCTTGTTTTATGTAATTACTGTCGTTATTTTAGAGTTAACCTGTACAGCCTGAGTGTTCCTTTGTCTAGTGTGTGCCAACTAAAAGGAGAGAGAGGCTGAGCAGGCCTGCATTTAAATATTTTGATGAAAGTTTCTTTATCATTTTACTTTGGGATAGAAAGATTTACTTTTCATATTCCAAGGGATGTTTGACCTGTCAAAATCTTTTACAATGTGAAATAATGCCATGCAAAAGGCCTATTTTTTCATAGGGAATTGACGATTGCTGAGTAAACCAAGATTGGCAGCCTGTGGCAGGAGGGTGTAAAAAAAGGTCAGCACATTCACAGATGAAATCCAGTAACCGGTAATGAGAAGTGAGGTTTTAAATTTGCATTGAGCTCTGCGGATCACATTGTGTTTGCTATTTTTGATATTAGCCATTTTATTTCACATCACATTTTCTTAAATTCTAAGGATGGCATTTTCAATTAAGTATTCTGTAAGAATCTGGAAAATGTTTTCATGTCTGAGATTCCTATTTCTGTTCAGGGGAGCTTCCTTGATGCTCTCTGTCAGTGGGTTTTGTAGACCTGCTTACCTTCTTGATGGCATCCATTTCATGGTGAAGAAGGGTTAGTCTATAGATTGTATGATTTTGTTGTTTGAAGGTAGGCGATGTTTGAAGCAAACCTGGTTTGACCATCTTCTTCCTCTTCACATGTTTTTAGAAGAAATTGTCTTTGTTTTTCAAGCTCATATAACGTATTTGTGGTAGAGGGCATGGTTAGACTTTATCTCTTAGCTCTTAATGTTCTTTACATTTTAAGACAACGATATTGTATCTTTACCATGGGCTATGGGTTAGTAGACCTAGTGCAGCTTTCCAGTTTGGCTGGTGATTTGGAAATTTAATCCAAGCCAGGTAGCCACAAAGAACAGAAGTATCTGTGGCTTACTTCAGGCCAGCATTCTCTAATCCCCAAACCCAGTGTGAGAGTTCTCCATTTAGGGTTACCACACGACAAAGGTAGACTTTTGAGCTTTGCCCTATCTCAGGTGCTTTTTTTTTATTATTAAATTTTAAAAATTTACATCCAAGTTAGCATATAGTGCAACAGTGGTTTCAGGGCTAGATTCCTTAATGCTCCTTACCCATTTAGCCCACCCCCCCCCCCACAACCCCTCCAGTAACCTTCTGTTTGTTCTCCATGTTTAAGAGTCTCTTATGTTTTGTCCCCCTCCCTGTTTCTACATTATTTTTGCTTCCTTTCCCTGTGTTCATCTGTTCTGTCTTAAAGTCCTCATATGAGTGACATCATATGATACTTGTCTTTCTCTAATTTTGCTTAGCATAATACCCTCTTGTTCCATCCACATAGCTGCAAATGGCAAGATTTCATTCTTTTTGATTGCTGAGTAATACTCCATTGTATATATATACACCACATCTTCTTTATCCATTCATCCATCAGTGGACATTTGGGCTCTTTCCATACTTTGGCTATTGTTGATAGTGCTGCTGCAAACATTGGGGTGCTTGTGTCCCTTCAAAACAGCATATCAGGTGCTTATTTTTGAGTCACACCACAGGCATGTTCTACTTTGGCCTAACATCATGATCCAGGAAGAATTTAGACCTATGTTGGTCCAACTATCATGCTTTCTATCAGGCACTCTCAGTTCTTTCAATAAAATGCAAGTCAGCAAAGCCATATCCTCCTCCCGGGAAAATTCCACATTAGTGCTTAGAGAATCTGACTGGTCTCACTGCTGGTGCTTTGTGATGGATGAGCTGTTGGGTCACAGATTACATTTTTTTTTAAGGGAAATGCTCTTTAAGTGTCTTTGAGAAGTTGTTTAGTGTCATTTGTTAAATTATGTCACCCTAAGGTTAACATGTCTTTGAAAAACTATTGTGCTTTGATTTACCTAATTAGGCAAGTTATATCTTATGTGGATTGTTTTTTGGTATCAGATAGTTGTTTCTAATTCTAAAGTTAATTTCTTTGATTACCTGGAGCATTTTTCAATTTTCAAAAAGTTTCAGGAGTTAAATAATCCCTTTCCCTGATGCTTTATGACCCTGAAAGCATCAAGACGCTTTGTGGTTACTTAAATGTCACTCTTGGGTCGAATGCCTTTCCTCTGCTTATCTTCTGTCAGGTTTACTCATTAGAACTTTTTAGCATTGAACTTCTATTTATTTTTAAGGGAGGGACAGAGAGAGAGAGAGAGAGGGAGACAGAATCTGAAGCAGGATCCAGGCTCTGGGCTGTCAGCATGGAGCCTGATGTAGAGCTTGAACTCATCAACCTCGAGATCATGACCTGAGCCGAAGTCAGACGCTTAACTGACTGAACCACCCAGATGCCCCTGAAATTGTTTTTAAAGCTTTGTCTTTCACTGGTTTCAGGGGTGAGATCTTGAGAGGAATCCCATGTACCCTTGTTAGCATAGTCCCAGTGGGGGCTGGTCTCGCCTTGGTATGTCTAAGTTTTTCTCTATCCTAAAAAATGAATAGAATATGCTCTTGAAAAGCATAAGGTATTAAGCAGGTAAAATATGCAAGACAATGACCAGCTAAGATTGCCATTGATCATCTGTTTCTTAGCTCATATAACTTGAATACCTCTGTTAACTGTTTTCAAAGTACTTATTGAAAGGCCTGTTTGATACCTCCACAAAACACACTGAAGATCTAGTCCTTATCCTTTAACACTTTACAGTTAAAACCAAAAAACCTCAGTGTCCATGAAGGTACTGGTTCTTCTGATCTTTTCAGAAGATCACAGAGAATTATGGAAAGAGCCTAAATGTCCATCAACTGATGAATGGATAAAGAAATTGTGTCCATCAATTGATGAATGGATAAAGAAATTAATTCTCCATACACAATGGAGTACTACGTGGCAATGAGAAAGAACGAAATATGGCCCTTTGTAGCAATGTGGATGGAACTGGAGAGTGATGCTAAGTGAAATAAGCCATACAGAGAAAGACAGATACCCTATGGTTTCACTCTTATGTGGATCCTGAGAAACTTAACAGAAACCCATGGGGGGGAGGGGAAGAAAAAAAAAGAGGTTAGAGTGGGAGAGAGCCAAAGCATAAGAGACTCTTAAAAACTGAGAACAAACTGAGGGGTGATGGAGGGAGGGGAGGGTGGGTGATGGGTATTGAGGGAGGCACCTTTTGGGATGAGCACTGGGTGTTGTATGGAAACCAATTTGACAATAAATTTCACATATTGAAAAAAATCAGAGAGGAACATTCTTTTGCATACAAATCTGTTTGTGATGGGAGTTTTATTTAAAAGTAGTTGAGCTGGTGAAAGAAGATTTGGTGTCTTGATGAAGGATAACTATTTGAAAAAAATTGTCAAGCTTCTTTGGAAGTGCCTACTATTTTTAGCCAAAGGGATAATATAAAAGTTGTATGCATTTATCCCATAATCCTTCAGCCTTCCACTCACTGTGTGTGAGGTGCTATGCAGGTACCCTTCAGGTGTTTGACTGCTACTTTGCTCCTAAAGTACTAGCTGTTCCATTAAGGGTAAAGACAGAGTATCAGCATTCCTAGCTGTAATGAGAGGAAGGATCATGAAGAATGGTAAAAGAGGGGTGCCTGGGTGGCGCAGTCGGTTAAGCGTCTGACTTCAGCCAGGTCACGATCTCGCGGTCCGTGAGTTCGAGCCCCGCGTCGGGCTCTGGGCTGATGGCTCGGAGCCTGTTTCTGATGCTGTGTCTCCCTCTCTCTCTGCCCCTCCCCCGTTCATGCTCTGTTTCTCTCTGTCCCAAAAATAAATAAAAAACGTTGAAAAAAAATTTTTTTAAAAAAAAGAATGGTAAAAGAGAAATGTCAGAGAGAAGCTGATTAATTATAATTTACAGCTGTGGATCTTTTTTAAAAATATTTTTTTAATATCCATTTGTTTAAGACAGACCATGCAAGCGGGAAAGGGGCACAGAGAGATAGGGAGACGCAGAATCCGAAGCAGGCTCCAGGCTCTGAGCTGTCAGCAAAGAGCCCTACGTGGGCCTGGAACCCATGAACCTATCTGAGCCACAGTTGGATGCTTCACCGACTGAGCCACCCAGGCACCCTACAGCTGAGGTTCTTAATCTGGATAGAATTCAGGGAATCTGAGCTCAGATGGAAAAACATTACACCTTTATTTTCACTAATCTGTAACTGAAACTTAGCATTTACTTATGAATGTAGAAAACACGCTACAGTAGTACTGGGTGTTATCTGTGGCTTTATCTCCAATCAAAATACATGTTTCTTCCTATCACATATTTCATTGCAGCTATCTTGAAATACTGTTTACATTCATGAGCTACACTGAAACTACAGTACTTTTAATACCTTATTGCATCTTTAAAAAAATTTTTTTTAATGTTTATTTTTGAGCACAAGAGAAGAGAGAACGTGAGCAGGGGAAGGGCAGAGAAAGGGAGACAGAATCTGAAGCAGGCTCCGGCTCTGAGCTGTCAGCACAGAGCCTGACACGAGGCTTGAACCCATGAACTGCAAGATGATGACCTGAGCTGAAGTCGGACACTTAACTGACTGAGCCACCCAGGTGCCCTCTGTATTGCATCTTCTTAATGAGTTATTAACGATACATATAAACTTCCTGCCACACATTGGCTTTTAAAATATTTTTTATAACTGTATTTCAGTAAAACTGCTTTTCTTTGTAATCCTGTGAATTTGTTTAAAAGCACTATCCTCAGAAGGGATTCATAGGCTTTACTAGACTGCCAAAAAAGATCCTATTACCAAAATGGTTAGAAATCTTAGAGGACTTTTGAAGACTTCAATACAGAGGGAATAGGGTGTAAGCATAAGGGGTGAAAGCGGGCAGACAAAAGTGTGTTTTGTTTCTGTGCTGGGGTTGCAGATTTAACACCTATCTGTGTGACTCCTAGAACTGAACCTTGCTGCTTCATTTTCTTCATCTGTAAAACGGTGCTAGTGCATCTCCCTCCCAGGATTGTTGATGATTAAATTGCCAAGCCCAGTGTTAGATGTGAGCTATTTATTACCTGGAGCATTGCTTTCCCAAAAGTACCCCCCCCTTTTTTTTTTTTTTTTTTTTTTTGCCTAGTTCAGCACTTAATTCATATTATGTGTATTCCTTCCTAATTAAATGCTCTTTCAGAACAGGAAACCATGGCTTATATATGCTACAGAACATAGAGACATAAAGTAATCAATTTTGAGTGAAATAGCTCATCTAATAAACATTGAAATGTTAATCAGGTACTGTCTTATGCTCTGGAAATACAAAGATGGATAAGCAAGGTCCCGTGACCTCAAAGACTCCAGTGTGTTTGGACGGATAGATACACGAGCAGTTGATGATTAAAATCACCCTGGTCCAACTTTACTGGCTTGGAGTAGGGAGAACTGAAACCACATCTAAGTTCTCCCTTCTGTACAGAGTAAACCTAAGAAGACTTGAATGTGCTGTCACCTACGTCTATGTGACAGTTTTATGTACATAGTAGTTGACACTTGGTGATTTCTATGAAGCTGTGAAAATTAGATTAAGTGTGTTAATGTACCACGGTGTGTGGCACATATTACATTTGTGATGGTAGCTTTTCAGTTGAATGATACGAAACTGCCAATATGTTTTTAATAAAAAAGCTTCCTATGGATACATCTGATAGTATTTAAAGCTGCAATAATTAATTCTACTTGCTGTCTCTCATAGGTGGTTTTGTGTGTCAGTGTTTTTTAAAAATTCTTTATTTTTGAGAGACTGGGTGAGTAGGGGAGGGGCATAAAGAGAGGGAGACAGAATTTGAGGCAGGCTCCAGTCTCTGAGCTGTCAGCACAGAGCCTGTTGTAGGGCTTGAACCCACAAACCCCGAGATCATGACCTGAGCCAAAGTCAGACGCTTAACCAACTGAGCCACCCAAGTGCCCTTGTGTGTCAGAAATCTTGTGAACATCTAGATATCGGTCAGAATCGTATGTGATTGACTTTTAAGAACGTGACTGGAGGCAGATGACTTATTAGGGGCAGACTAGAAGATTCCAAAGGTTCTTCATGAAAATCCTTCATCATATATACTTTTGTAATACCTTATGCTTACTTACTGTCAAGGTATATTTAAGCATATACAGTTTTAACAGCATTAATACTGTTTTTATGTGTTCTTAATTTTGTTTCCAAATATTTGACATGTCCTCTCAAATCACATTTAGAAATTAATATTAAAATTATTTAATTTAATAAAATGGTGTTTATTATCTCAGAAACAGTCTCTGCTGTCTCATGAGGTCTGACACCTAATCAGCATGGCAAAATGATTTTATTTCAGATCAGCCAACATTTGGATATCCATTGATCATGTGGATTTGGAGTAGCCCTGCCTGTGCTCCAAAATTAGGGGAAAATTGTGAGCTGTTGAATTCAAACATAATGTTTAGGAAACATTTTAGTAAATAGTTCTCTATTGCAAGAACTCTCCTTTTTGAATAAGCTTTTTCCATTCTGAGATGGTATGTACGTGTTTTCATTTTTTAAATTGCAACAGACAGTTGCAGGGGAAATTCTTCCTTCCCCAATGGCCTTTTAATCTCCGATTTTGAAGAAGCGGTAAGTGATGATTTTCTACTTCTGTGATTTTTTTTTTTTCCAGTCACCTTGGACTATATTTAATCCTTTATATACTGCTGAGATTTTAGCTTGACTAGAGTTCTGAAAATTTCTATCTCACATAGGGGAATTTAATTCCCATCCTGGCTTGGCTTCTCCTTTTCTTATAAAATTATATGCATGTTATAGTATAGCACGGATAGGTGTTAAACCAGTGATCATTATAGATGGATTATGAAGGGTCCTTCAAGAGGTAAGGCTGTAAATACACTTCATCTCAGTTCCATGCATACTGGAAAGAAAAATGGATGCCAGCTTCCCTCCCTGTTTCTGTGCCTAGTAGCCTTGGTTTTTAAAATTGACTTCATGTGTACTCTCATTAGTCACTCCGAAGGATAGGTGTGGTGTGAACTTGGCCCTCTTGTTTCCTTTACAGCATGGAGAAAGTAGATGATTTGAGCAACCTAGGGAGCAGAGAGGAAGGGCAGTGTTGGGGGACTTCCTGCTGACTCCCCTGTAAACAGAATTCCACACCTCAGTTAGGCTGGCCTTTTTCTGTTTCACTGCCTTGTCCTTCCTTTGTTTTCCCTCTTTCCCCGACCCCGACCCCGTTTAAAGAGCTCTCGGTATGGTCAGCACCTCTCATCTCAAACCTAGTGACTGCTGGCCCCTTCTCCTCCCACACTTGAAGATCCTGGGTTGCCCATGGCTATCAGCAAGTATGCTAAGGGGGTTGAGTCCATAGAACATGGAGGGATTTGCATCTCGGCTTTTTTTTTTTTTAAACTTCACCCCTTCAAAATTGATACACTGAAGGTGGCATCAGATAGCAGTCCCTGAAAGTTTAAAAAAAAAAAAGTTTTAACATTCATTTTTTTGTTTTTTTCAACGTTTATTTATTTTTGGGACAGAGAAACAGAGCATGAACAGGGGAGGGGCAGAGAGAGAGGGAGACACAGAATCGGAAACAAGCTCCAGGCTCTGAGCCATCAGCCCAGAGCCCAACGCGGTGCTCGAACTCACGGACCGCGAGATCGTGACCTGGCTGAAGTCGGACGCTTAACCGACTGTGCCACCCAGGCGCCCCTAACATTCATTTTTGAAAGACAAAGTGAGCAGGAGGAAGGAGGGGGTAGAGAGGGGGAGGGAGACACAGAATCTGAAGCAGGCTCCAGCCTCTGAGCTGTCAGCACAGAGCCCGACGTGGGGCTTGAGCACACAAACAGTGAGATGATGACCTGAGCCGAAGTTGGATGCTTAACTGACTGAGCCACCTGGGCGCCCCATCCCTGAACATTTTATTATTGAAACACAATCAGTGGCTAATGATTGTTGTAAATGTAGCAAGTTGGAGGTGTAAAGAGGTCCACCCTAAACTATATTCTTTGCCAAATTCTGTTTGAGAAAAGGAGTTTATTTGCTTTTATTCACTGCTATATCAAACCAGCTGACAGGGTCCTTGGCTCCCCACATTGTCTCTGAGAAGTAGTCCATGGTTCTTGTTTCGCTTCTGTGCTCTACAGTGTGTTCTCATTCTTTTAAATGTTATGTTGTAATGCTTGGATTATACATGGAGCCACTTGATCAGTTCCTTGCCAATTTATGTCTTCGTTTTAGTCTATTCAGGCTGCTATAATAAAACACCATACACTGGATGACTTATAAACAATAGAAAGATTTTTCTATAAGTTCTGGAGACTGGGAAGTCTAAGATCATGGTTCTGGAATAGTGAATGGGGTAGCAGGCAAGGAACTAATTCCTGGTTAATGCATGGTGCTTTCTTGCTGTGTCCTCCTCATTCAGTGGAACAAGCTAGGGAGCTCCATCGAGTCCCTTTTTATAAGAGCCCTAGTCCATTCATTGAGGGCTCTACCCTCCGGACTTAAGTATCTTCCAGAGACCTCACCTCCTAAAACCATCACATTGGGTGTTAGGATTTCAGTGTTCAGAATTTGGGGGGGCGGGGGACACAAGCCTTAAATCATAGACCTCGTTTCACTACATCATACATGACTGTTCAGTGATGGGGGAGGGGAGGGTGGTGGTGCATAACTGTAGTTACCTGAGAATGACATACACATCTTTTCATTTCCATGGTTTTCCCATCCTGCTCTATCCAGAGAACACTTATCTGTCCTGGAAGACTGAGCTTCCTTATTACGTCCTCTGTGTAACCCTCCCTTCTCTCCCCATCCTCCTTCCACTTCTCCCTTCCCTCCTTTTCTTTTCCCCTTGTCCTCCCACATGATTTTTCCATGTCAAAAGATTTACAGATCTATAGGAACATAATGGATGATGTGGATATGACCTTCTTGGAGTAGATTAAGATGTAATAGTTGAATTGCATAATGACGATCACATAAACTACACAAAGTTTCTACCCTTAGTAAACTCTAAATGTGAATTTTGAAAAAGAAAAAGGGGGGATATACTGCTGGTCTAAGGTAAATAGTATTTCGGTATTTTCTGCCCAGTAATTTTATTATCTCAGGAAAATGTTTATCTTCTCTAGGGTACATTCTTAAATTTAAGGCCTTTGAGCTAAAAGATGGAAGGGATGGAAAGATTTCAGTTGCTCAATGTTGTATAACATTGGTTTTTCTACAGTATAATGTTGTTTACTCCCTATTATCTTAAATTTTTTTTTCAACGTTTTTATTTATTTTTGGGACAGAGAGAGACAGAGCATGAACGGGGGAGGGGCAGAGAGAGGGAGACACAGAATCGGAAACAGGCTCCAGGCTCTGAGCCATCAGCCCAGAGCCTGACGCGGGGCTCGAACTCACGAACCGCGAGATCGTGACCTGGCTGAAGTCCGACGCTTAACCGACTGCGCCACCCAGGCGCCCCTACTCCCTATTATCGTAAAGCTGCTTCATTATTACTCTTAGCTTGGGGGTATGAAAATCGGTTTTTTATTTTCAAGATAACTTCCATATGGAAAACCTAAACAGTACTATCTATAAACCAATTTTTAGTCAATATTTATTGGGAGAAAAAGTTTCTGCTACTTTATAATGTTCTTTATAATTTTTATAGAAAATTCTACATGTTCTTACCCATTTAATGTTTTCATTCAAAAATTAAGCACTACCTACAAGAACTATTTATGGTCTGTGTTTTTAAATGTCTTTGTACCTTCAATTTACACATTTTTGAAGTTGTCAGAGTGTTAAGGCATTGCTACTATCTGTCCCCTTTGCTTATTTGGTGGGACCAAACAAAAAGAGGAGAAAACCTCTTAATTGGGTTCTTGACATGCTATTTGGGAAATTTAGTGTGAAGTAGCAAAAAATGATAGATAATGCCAAATATGAAAATAAGCTGGGGATCTGTGACATCTTGAATTCAAACATATTAAATGTACAGAATAGTTAAGAAAGATTACTTGCAGTAAAAATCTGTGTTTTGTCATTTAGTTCATTATAAATTTTGCTTAAGTGGTAAATTTTGTTTGTATATTGAAAACTCAGGTATAGCATGTGTTAGATTGTCCGCTCTGTCCTAGAATGAAAGGCGTGTTTACATTCTGTGTAGAAACTGAACTCCTTTTCTTCGGATGTGGAGTGACTATAAATAGACTCACAGTACTTTAGATCAGATTTGCCCCCAAATGAGTTTATTGCAAACTTCAGGGAAAAAAAAGTTCATGTTGAAATGTGTATAAAACATATGGCCCTTAGTAAAATCTAGAGGAGCACAATCATGTTCTTTTTTTTTTTTTTCCAACGTTTTATTTTTTGGGGGACAGAGAGAGACAGAGCATGAATGGGGGAGGGGCAGAGAGAGAGGGAGACACAGAATCGGAAACAGGCTCCAGGCTCCGAGCCATCAGCCCAGAGCCTGACGCGGGGCTCGAACTCACGGACCGCGAGATCGTGACCTGGCTGAAGTCGGACGCTTAACCGACTGCGCCACCCAGGCGCCCCTCACAATCATGTTCTTAATGTTGGTCACAGTGGATGGATGACTTTATTATTGGCACCTTACTAAGAATAGACTATTGGGATTTTTAGTCTGGAGTTATGTATTGGTTGGTTTTTACAGTTGTACCACTGGATTTCTTTTTGTCATAGCTTGTGTGTGAAAGTTTTAAGCCTTATGCTATGGAGAAGTTTTTGGCCTTGGCGGGAGGAGTATAGCTGGCTTTGTCCATGGGAAAGCTGCTCTTGATTTAGAGGCAGTTACTGTATTTACACTTAGACCTTACACAAAGGAGCATGCACTCAGTTTAAACTACAGGTGGCCCTGGTACACAGGCTTAGAATAACACTGGTGTTTTCCTAGGCATAAGTGTGTGAAAGACCATCTTTTTCACGTCTTTTAGGCATAAGCAACACAGTATCTGCTCATCTTTAATTGCAAGGCGTATAAATCCTGTTGTGTGACTTACAGAGGAGCCACGTTTGGATTCATGCTGTTTGTCCGTAGGCTCAGATTCCATACCCCCGACCCAGGCCCATTCCACCAGTTTGGCTGTGAGGAGAGAAACCTTCACCAGGAAGCAGGGTTATATAAGGCCTAACCAAACCTAACTAGTGACAGTGGACACTCCAATAATAGTCACTTACTAAAGAATAATGTCATGCCACTTGAGAGATTACCCATGCATGGGGGCGGGGAGGGTAAAGGGTATATACAAGTTAAAAGGTTTTATATATGATGGAAGAGATTGAGAGCCTCAAAACCTGGTATCAGGCGTTCATCATTGCAAAGAAGGAAAAGTGTCTCAAATGTCATTCTGAGAGTGAAGATTGTTTATAGAGGCGGGTTCTTACACCACCCACTTGGTAAATTCATAGTGTTAATTAAAGTCAGCATCTTAATGGGAGTACTTAGGTTTACAGGTCAGTCAGAACAGCTGCCATGGACTGATTAGCATCTTGGCAACATTAAAAGGCTTTTTTTTTTTTAAATTTTTTTTTTAAAAACCTTTGACTTTTCTATCTTGGCTATAGTTTTGGCTACATACACTGTTCCCTCAGATAACTGACTTACTGCTGAGTCCGGGTACTTAATTCTGTAGATAATTATAACCCCAAAGAATGAACTTGAAAGTAGTAAACATGATAAAAAGTAAAGAAACTGAGGCTAAAGTCTAGTTGTGGTAGACCTGTGAGACTGATGCTACCCAGATTAATGAAAAAATGCATAAATAAGCACAGTTAGATAAGCCCAAATAGCAGAATTACATTTGAATTTTAGCTACTTTGAACAATGCTAGGCCAATATGTTTGGAAACTTTTATGAATTGGTATTTTTGTTGGAAAACAAAATTGAAGAAGAAAAAGAAACCCTGAATGATCTATAATCCTTTAAGACAGTGAAATGATAAGTTGCACTCAAATAGTTTTACCAAACCTTAAGGGAAAAATAATTTCTAAGACCTGTTCTGGAAATGAGAAGAAATGCTTGTTTTATGAGGCTGGTAAATCTTTGTACAAACGAAATTGGAAAATATATGAATAGAAAACTAAAGATCAGCCTTTTTACATAGATACAAAAATCCTTAATAAAATGTTAAATATCAGTGTTGTGTATCAAAAAGTGTGTTCTATCCTGAGTGGGTGAATGGGTCAGTATTAGAAAAACTATTAATATTGTATACATTGAGCTAAGAGAGAAATCATTATGTCAATGTAACAAATGGCATTTAATACAATTCAACATGTGTTTAGGATAAAAATGTGCAAGATAAAAATGGGCACTAGAAAGGTTCTTGAATATCAAAAATTTACACAAAGCATCTAGTTAATGAAGACCTTGAAGTTTTCAAAAGAAAAGACAAGGCTGTCACCCCTTACTATTCAAGTATTCCATGATGTAACAGAAGTCCTAGTCACTGCAAATAAGAAAAAGTGACTTTAAACTTGTAAAAGTAAACTATCCATATTTGCAGGTGCTACGTTTTCTATGTAGACCATTTCAAGAAAACCTATAGAGAAACTACTAAAACTAATGACTTCGGCAGGATTGCTGGATAAAAACTAGGCCAACCTACAGAAATCTGTACCACTTTTATTAAAGAACTAGTAAAAAAAAAAAATGGGGAAAAAACCAATTCATTCTCAAAAGCATCAAAACTCAAAGTACCTGTTAGGTACGAATCCAACCAAATACTGCAAGGTCCCAGGGAGAAATATCATGAAATATTATTGAAGGTAGAGAACATGTTTCTGAATGGGAATATTTGATGGCATTAGTTATAATTTAACCTGAGCATAGTCAGGAAATCATTGAAATTAAAACTTCCAACAGAATCTTGCTTTTTCTTACGTTACTTGATAAGCTGATACTGAAACTTGTGTGGAAAAGCAAAGGATCAAGAAACAGGCATGATCGTGTGGAAAAGGAGAAATGGCATGGGGAGATTTGCTGTACCAGGAACCCATGATTATAATTAAGATGGCTTATTTACTTCTCTATTATTGTCATAATATAAATAAATCCATGCATAGGTATAAACTTGATCTGTTTCACAAGTGGCATTACAAACTTTTGAAGAAATGATGGACTGATGGATAAACATTGCTAGGATAACTGGCTACCCGTAGGGAGTTAAGATACTACTGGATTCTGTCCTCACACTCTGCACAAATACGTTCTAAACATGTTAAATACAGAAATGCAAAAAGCAAGAACTTTGAGGAAAATGTAAGTGAAAATAGGATGACAGGATTTTTAAGCCAAAGAAAGCACAAACCATAAGTGATTGAAAAAAAATGCTAAAAGCTGAAATACTTCACATGACAAAACAAAGTAGGGAGAAAATAGTTGGTATTACCATCAACAAGCCTATAATACATAGGCTTAATACCTAAAATACATACAGAACTCTTCTATGTCTGTATGACAAGGCAAATGGTCCCTGGACAGAATGGGTAAATTTCAAAGAATAGGAAATCTACATGGTTAATAAACTGTAATAGTTTCATGTAGCTGTTGTGATAGTTGCCACAAACTGATTGGCTTAAAACCTTTATTTTCCTAGTTTGGAAGGTCAGATAGCTGAAATCAAGATGTAAGCAGGGCTGCATTCTCTCAGCTCTGGGGGAAGACTCCTTCAAAGCTTCTTCCAGCTTTTGGAGTCTCTTGACATTGTCATCTTAGCTTGTGATCGTGTCACCCTAGACTCTGCCTTCATCTTTACGTTGCTGCTTTCCCTTCTGCCTGCCAGATATTCCCTGTGTCTCTCTCAGAAGGACACTGGTCATTAGATTTGGACCCCGCTTGATAACCTAAGATGATTTCTTCATCTCAAGATCTTTAATTTTATCCACAAAGACTTTTTCAACAAAAGTAGCTTTCATAAGCTCCAGGGGTTTAACATGGATGTCAAATACATGTTGGAGTCATTCAACCTGTTACAAAATTGGGATGATTAACATTCCTAGTAATCAAGGATGTTTAGATTAAAAGGAGATACCGTTTCTTCCAGTTTGGTGAATTTGGAAAAATGAAACTTTAATAAGGATATAGGAGAATGAGTAGTTACATGGTTCTGGCTGAAGTTGTAAATCTTTTCAAACAATCTGTTCAACTTGTAGCAGTGTAATGCCTATACCTTGTGAACTGGAAATTGGCCTGCCAGGAGTATAGTCTAGGGAAACTCAAGCACAAGGAAACCCATGTAGGAATGTCTGTCGCAACGCTGAAATATTGAAGGAGTGAAAACAACTCAAGTACTTATCAACATGTGTTTAGGATAAAAATGAATATAGGTGAGTGAATATAAAGTACGATATGTTCATACAATAGAATGCTATAAAACTGGTGAATCTCAAAGACAATGATCAAAAAAGTTGCAAAATGGTTTGTATGGCATAGTTGTATTTATATGGTTTTTGTAACACATAGCAGAGTTTTTCTATATGAATACATGCACATAAAGCTTACTGAAATTAGTAGCACTTTCAGAATAGGGTTTATCTCTGGACGTCTGGATTATTGGTTTGAGGGTGGTATATAAAGGGCTTCAAGTGTGTCTAATTTATTTTCATTAAACATCCTTTACTAGGTTGTGTAGTGTTCCCCCCAAATTCAGGTTCTTCAGAACCTCAAAATGTGACTTCATTTGGAAGTAGCGTTGTTGTAGATGTAATTACGGTGGGGGGCATACCAGAGTAGAGTGTGCTCTTGAGTTCTATGACTAGTGTCCTTAGGAGAAGAAAGATACAGGGGAGGACGCCCTGAGAAGATATGAGGATCAGGGCAGACGTTGCAGTGATACGTCTGTAAGTCAAGAGACTAAGAATTGCTGGGAACCACCAGAATGTGCTGGAAAACATGGACCAAATTCTCTTGAGCTTGCAGTAGGAATAAGTCCTGCCAACACTTCAATTTTCTATCTCTAGCACGAAGAACTATGAGGGGAAAAAAGCCCTATTTCAAGTCATCTAGTCTGTGGTATTTTGTTACATGGCCCTAGGAACTGAATGTGTGTCTAAGATGTTAAGATTAAAAGTTGGGTGATGAGTATGTGAGTGTGTAACATTTTCTTTTTCTTTTTAAATATTGCACCTTAAAAATACTTAAAAGCGAATAATCCCCACTAATTTGATTGAATTTGCTATGATTAACCTTTTTGTTGAAGAAAATAAATGTGTATGTAATTGTCTAAATGAGCAGTGCTGCAAATATTGCAGATGGACTCATGGCTGATAGTTGCAGTAAAATCCCAGCAGTATGTTTTCTGTTGTCTTTTAAGGTTTTAAATATTGAAGTGGGGGACTAATTCACCATCTGAAAAAGTTGTTCTTGGCCAGTGTCCAGTATGGTAAATGATTATGCATCGGGACCTGCTTATAAAAGTATATGGGCTATGAGACATTATGATAGCTATCAGGGTCAAATCCTGATTCCTATTTAACTCCCTCTGTGGTGTTAAATGACTACTTGCTTGGCTTCAGTTTTCTCATTTATAGCTTAGAGATTCTAAATAGTACTACTTCATTGCCAGGTGAATAGTAAAAGCGATAATCTAGAAGGTGCTAAACCCCACCATTTAGTAAAGACTCAAATTGAAGCTCTGTTATGGTTCATAGCAATAGCATTATAAATTACTGTACTTCAACAGATTATGAAAGTACTGTAGTTGAAATATGAGCTAGAACAGTTTGTAAAAATACTACACTAATAACCTTGAGAGTACTTTGTATTCCTGTGCATGGCATTGGGTTTTGTCTGATTGACTCTCCATCTGTCTCACACTCAGTAGCCCATCTTGTGTATTTTTTGAGACATAAATGTAAACCCACGAATTTTGTTTCAGTCTTCAGTTTTTTGTGGATTTTTTCTGTAATTTTCACCTGTGGCCCTACTTAATGTTTTTTGTTCCATGATTGATGCAAGAAAAGTATTAAATTTACTAAAGGTTTTAAAAGAAAAAATGACATTTGGAAGATGAAGTTAAAAAATAAGACCACCAGAAACAATTCACAAAGTTGTAGAGAGGAGAGAAGGTGTTAACTTCATATACTTGGAGATAAAAAGGCTGTCACTCACCTGTGTTTTTGGGTTAACTGTATCACCATCTTTTTTACAGTGTTTATTTCGACCACTCAGTCTCGTCACCCAATTTCATCACAAATGTACTTTTTTTTTTTTAATGTTTTTATTTATTTTTGAGACCAAGACAGAGTGTGAGCAAGGGAGGGGCAGAGAGAGGAGACACAGAATCCGAAACAGGCTGCAGGCTCTGAGCTGTCAGCACAGAACCCGATGTGGGGCTCAAACCCACAAACCACGAAATCATGACCTGAGCTGAATTTGGACGCTCAATAGACTGAGCCACCCAGGTGCCCCGCAAATGCACTCTCAATCCCCTCACTTATTTTACCCTTCCCTCGTTTCATCCATTCCCCCCACTCCTCTCCCCTCTGGTAACCATCTGTTTATTTTCTATCGTTAAGAGACTGTTTCTTGTCTTGTTTCTTTCCCCCCTGCCTTTTGCTCATTTGTTTCTTAAATTCCACTTATGAGTGAAATCAGATGGTAATTCTTTGACTGACTTCACTTAGCTACATCCATGCCATTTCAAATGACAAGACTTTATTCTTTTTTTATGGTGGAATAATATTTTAATGTGTGTGTATATCATAGATTCTATACCCATCAGTTGATAGATACTTACCCTGCTTCTGTATCTTGGCTATTATAAATAATGTTGCTTTAAACGTAGGGATGCATGTACCCCCTTTGAATTACTGTTCTTGTGTTCTTCAGGTAAATAAGCAGTATTGTAATTGCTGGGTAACAGGATAGTTCTAATTTTAAGTTTTTGAGGAACCTCCATATTTTCTAGATGGCTATACCAGTTTGCATTCCTACCAACAGTGCAAAAAAAGATCCCCCCTCCCCATCCCTGCCAACACCTGTTGTTTCTTGTGTTGTAGACTTTAGCCATTCTGGTGAGTATGAGGTGATCATTCATTGTGGTTTTAATTTGCATGTTCTTGATGTCAGGTGACTATGAACGTCTTCCCATGTATTCGTTGGCCATGTGTATGTCGTCTTGGGAGAAATGTCAGTCTGTGTCTTCTAACTTTTTTTTTAATCTTTATTTTTGAGGGAGAGAGAGAGACATAGCGCAAGCAGGGGAGGGGCAGAGATAGAGGGAGACATCGAATCTAAAGCAGGCTCCAGGCTCCCGAGCTGTCACCATGAGCTGTGAGATCATGACCTGAGCTGAAGTTGGACACTCAACCGACTGAGCCACCCAAGCACCCCTGTCTTCTGCCAGTTTTTTTAATTGGATTATTTGTCTTTTGGATGTTGAAGTTGTATCAGTTCTTCATATATTTTAGGTAATAGCCCTTAATTTGATGTATCATTTGGAAATATCTTTTCCTATTCCATAGGTTGCCTTTCAGTTGTATTGATTCCTTCACTGTGAAGAGGCTTTTTATTTTGATGTAGTCCCAGTAGTTTATTTTTGATCTTGTTTCCCTTGCCTCAGGGGACTTATCTGGAAAAAAAAGGTTGCTGTGGCTGATGTCAGAAAAATTATTGCCTGTGCTCTTTTCTAGGATTTTTATGGTTTCAGGTCACACATTTAGGTCTTTCATCCATTGTGAGTTTATTTTTGTGTATAGTGTGAGAAAGTGATCCAATTTCATTCTTTTACTTGTAGCTGTCCAGTTTTCACAACACTATTTGTTGGAGACTTTTTCCCCGTTAGATATTCTCTCCTGCTTTGTCAAAGATTAATTGACCATATAATTATGGGTTTATTTTTGGATTTTTTATTCTGTCCTGTTGCTCTGTGTCTATTTTTGTGTTAGTGCCATACTTTTTTGATTACTATAGCTTTGTAGTATAAGTTGAAGTCCAGAAGTGTGATGCCTCCAGCTTTGCTTTTCTTCTTCAAGATTGCTTTGGCTATTTGGGGTCTTTTGCAGTTCAATACAAATTTTAGAGTGGTTCTAGTTCTGTGAAAAATGCTGTTGGTATACTGATAGGGATTGCATTAAATGTGTAGATTGCTTTGGGTAGTATAGCCATCTTAACAGTGTTTTTCAAAAATACTGGAATGTGAAATGTCTTTCCATTTGGGTCTTCAATTTCTTTCGTCAGTGTTTTGTAGCTTTCACAGTTACAGGTCTTTCACCTCTTTGGTTAGGCTTCTTCCTAGGTATCATTATATTAGGTATGGGAATAAATGGTATTGTTTTCATAAATTCTTTCTGCTGTTTCGTTATTTGTGTATAGAAATGCAACAGATTTCTGTAGATTGATTTTATATTCTGTGACTTGAATTAGTTTATCAGTTAAAGCAGGTTTTTTTTGTTTTGTTTTTTGATGGATTTTTGTTTTTGTGGAGTCTTTCAGGTATCTATGTAAGGTATCATGTCATCTGCAAATAGTGAAAGTTTTACCTTTTTCTTGCCAATTTGGATGCCTTTTATTTTTTTGTCTGAATATTGTGGCTAGGACTCCCAGTACTATGTTGAATAAAAGTGATCAGAGTGAGGGGCACCTGACTGGCTCAGTCTGTACAGCATGCAACTCTTGATCTTGGGGTTGTAAGTTTGAGCCCTATGTTGGGTGTAAAGATTACTTTTAAAAAAATCTAAAAAATTTAAAAAGGTGGTAAAAGTAGACATCCTTGTCTTGTTCCTCACCTTAGGGAAAGGCTCTCAGTATATTCCTACTAAGGATATTAGCTCTGGGTTTTTCATGGATGACCTTTATTATGTTGTGGTTTGTTTCCTCTAAACCTACTTCATTGTGGGTTTTTATCATAAATGGATGTTGTACTTTGTCAAATGCTTTTTCTGTGTCTATTGAAATCATAGAATTTTTTATCCTTTCTCTTATTGATGTGATATGTTATATTGATTTGTGAATATTGAACCACGCTTGTAATCAGGAATAAATCCCACTTGATTGTGGTGAATGATTTTTGTATTATTGGATTCTGTTTGCTAGTATTTTGTTGAGGATTTCTGGGTCTGTGTTCATCAGACATACTAGCCTTTAGTTCTCTTTTTTTTTGTGGTGTCTTTATCTGTTTTTGGTATCATGATAATGCTGGCCTCACAGAATGAATTTGGAAGTTCCCCTTCCTCTTCTATTTCTTGGAATCGTTTGAGAAGAATAGGTATTAACTCTTCTTTAAATGTTTAGTAGAATTTGCCTGTGAAGCTGTCAGGTCCTGGACTTTTGTTAGGTGTTTTTTGATTACTGATTCAATTTCTTTGCTGGTAATTGGTCTATTCAAATTTTCTGTATCATCTTGTTTCAGTTTTGGCAGGTTATATGTTTCTAGAAACTTACCCATTTCTTCTAGGTTGTCCAATTTGTTGGCATGTCGTTTTTCATAAATATTCTCATAGTTGTATTTCTGTGGTGGTATTGGTCCTCTGTCATTTATGATTTTATTTATTTGGGTCCTTTCTTTTCTTGATCTGGAGAGAAGTTTATCATTTTTTTTTTTTTAAGCTTATTTGGAGAGAGCAAGAGCTGTGGGGAGGGGTAGAGAGACCGAATCCCAAGCAGGCTCCACACCAACAGCACGGCTCACTCCCACGAAGCGTGAGATCATGACCTGAACAGAAACCAAAAGCCAGACACTTAACCGACTGAGCCAGCCCGGTGCCCTAGAGGTTTGTTAGTTTTACTGATGTTTTTTTTTTCCCCTCTCCAAAGAACCAGTTCCTGGTTTCATTGATCTGTTCTATTATGGTTTATTTTTGTGTTTTGTTTTTTAGTTTTTATATCCTTTATTTCTGCTCCAACCTTTATTTCTTTCCCTATCCTGGTTTTAGGTTTTGTTCTTCTAGTTCATTTAGGTGGAAGGTTAGGTTGAGATTTTTCTTCTGTATAGGCCTACATTGTAATAAACTTTCCTTTTAGACCTGCTTTTGCTGCATCCGAAACGTTTTGAACCATTGTGTTTTCATCTTCATTTATTTCTGTGTACTTTATTTCCTGGTTGATCCATTCATTATTCAGTAGTATGTTATTTAATCCTATTTTTGTTGTTTTCTTGGTGAATGACTTTGTTTCTCAGTGTATGGTCAGAAAAGATGCATCGTATGACTTGGATGTATTTGAATTTTTTGAGGCTGGTTTGTGGCCTGATACTTGATCTGTGCTGGAGAATGTTCCATGTGCATTTGAAAAGAATGTGTGTTCTGTTTTAGGAGAGAATGTTTTTGAATATATCTGGTAAATCCATCTGGTCCAGTGTGTCGTTCAAAGCCAGTTTTTCCGTGTTGATTTTCTGGTTAGACGATCTGTCCATTGATGTAAGTGGGGTGTTAAAGTGCCTTGTTGCTGTTATGTTATCATTGGTTGGTTCCTTTGACCTAGTTATTAACTGTTTTAATTATCTTGTTGCTACCATGCTGGGTGCATAAATAGTTACAGTTGTTACATCTTGTTGGATTGTCTTTTATTATAAATGTTCTCCTTTGTCTCTTATTACAGTCTTTGTTTCAAAATCTATTTTGTCCAACATAGCTTTGCTACTTTAGCTTTCTTTTGACAACCTTTTGCGTGATAAATGTTTTTCTGTCCTCTCACTTCCAATCTATAGGTGTCTTTAGGTCTGAAATGAGTCTCTTAGGGACAGCATATACATGGGTCTTGTTTTTTTTGTTTTTGTTTTTTTATCCATTCCATCACGCAATATCTTTTTATTGGAGTGTTTAGTCAATTTACGTTCCAAGTAATTATTGATATGTATTTATTGCCATTTTATTAATTATTTTGTGGTTGAAGATTTTCCCTCACCCTTTTTTGTCTTTTTCATGGTTTGCTGATTTTCTTTAATGATCTATTTGGATTTCTTTGTTATTCTTTGCACATTTATTATTGATCTGTGATTATCATTAGGTTTGTATATAACATCTGTGTATACAGTCTATATCAAGTTGATGGTCCTTTAATGGAACCATTAAAGGTGGTTCCTTTAATGATGGAACCCATTCTTTACTCCTCCCCATGTTGTAGGTGCATGTATATAGGTCATATACCTAAAACATACCATACTTAAAACATATACCTAAAGGAATCATTTTTATTCTTTTATTTTGTGAGTTCCTTGACTGATATTTTACAAAAATGCTCATTTTTACTACTATTGTGTTTCCTGCCTTTATACTGTAACTTTTGGTTTCCTTTTCCACCCAGAGTCCCCTTTATTATTTCTTACAGGGCTGGCTTAGTGGTCATAACTCTTATAGTTTTTGTCTGGGAAGCTCTTTATCTCTCCTCTTATTCTGTGTGATAACCTTGTGGCGTAGAATATTCTTGGTTGCAGGTTTTTCCCATTCAGCACTTTGTATGTATCATCCCACTCCTTTCTGGCTTGGAATGTTTCTGCTGAAAAACCTGATAGATAGCCTTATGGTGGGGTTTCCTTTGTATATAACCATCTTTTGTCTTGATTCTTTTATAGTGTTTTTTTCCTGTATCACTACATTTTGCCATTTTGATTACAACATGCCTTGGTGTCGATCTACTTTTGTTAATTTTGTTAGGGTTTCTCTGTGCCTCCTGGATCTGGATATCTGCTTCCTTCCCCAGGTTAGGGGAGCTTTCAGCTATTATGTTTTCAAATATATTGTCCCCCTTTCTCCTTTTCTTCTGGGACTGCTATAATATGAATGTTACTATGTTTGATGGAATCGCTGGGTTCCCTAAGTTCTTTTGTGTAACTCTTTTTCTCTTTTGTTAACCTTGATTTCTTTCCATTACTCTTTTAAGTCATAAATTTGTTCCTTTCAGCCTCCTGTCCCTTCCATCCAGTGTGTTTCTTATTTTGTTTATCGAGGCCCTTATCTCTATTTATTCTTTATCTCTGTGTTAAGGGTATCACTCACGACCTACACTCTTTTCAAATCAAGTGAGTATCCTTCTGATGATTGCTTTAAATCCTCTATCAGACATGTTACTTACACCTGCTTCACTTAGATCTCTGGCCTTGTCGTGGTCTTTTATTTATTTGGGACATTCCTCTGTCTTATTTTGTCTAAGTATCTGTGCCTATTTTGTGTATTAGGAAAGTCAGTTACTTCTCCTTTAATGGCCTTATGAAGAAGAAATCCCATAGTGCCCTTGATTTTAGCATCCCCTGTTTCTCAGGGCCGGTGCTTCTGGGATTGTCGTCAATGTGTGCTCCGTGCACTCTGCTGTTGTGTCCTGGCTGTTGTTTTGTTTTGTTTTGTTTTTTCCCTTTAGACCAGCCTTCTGCAGAGGCTTTCTTTGTGTGTTGTGGGCAATGTTTGGTCCCTGGTCTGAATGTGCTAAGTTTAACTAGGTATGCTTTGATCTGCTTCTGAAATGAGACCTGTCTGTGTTGCCACTAGGACAGAGGACTTGGAAAAACCCCAGGGTTGGGGGTTGTGGTGTGGGCAGGGGTTTGGGCTGGTCTTCTGAGAGAGGGGTTCCTGCAGGGCCAAGACTGAGGCAGGTGTGACTGGGAAGGATGGTTCCACCATAGTGCAGGGGTTGGGACTTGGCATGAGCAAGTGACTTGGCACTGGCTGGTTACTGCAGGTAGCCCTGGGCTCAATGCTGAAGGGTGGGGAAGAAAATGGCACCTGCCAGTTCTTTTGTTACTGGTAGGATCTCACCCTCGATACTCCCTCTTTGGGACAAGCTCTGAGACGAGCACCTAACCTTCCAACTGTGTGCCTCAGGTGCTCTTCAGATAACGGTTTCCATACTGTTGGTCCACAGGCAGTTTGCCCTTCAGCACCAGTATCCTCCAGCCTCTCCCAGGGCCAAGCATGCTGACCCAGGCTTTAAAACTCCAGGCTTTAAGCTGTGCTTGTTTCAAGAACTCATGAAATCTAGGTCCTCTCACTTTCCAAGCCACTTGCTGTAGGGGTTCATTTTCGCCGTGTACTCCCCTATGTGCTAATCTGCCTCTCCCCCTTCTCTGCAACCACGTTTATGATCCAGTTCTCTCCCAAGCCACACCTCTGCACTTCCCACCTTCTTTGATGTGGCTTCCGCTCTATCTTTAGTTGAGTTTGTTCCGCCAGACTTCATGTTGATTTCTGGGATATTTAGTATGATCTTGTTGTATTCCTAGGATAAAGGGAGCCTAGGGTCTTCCTACTCTGCCGCCATCTTTTTACAGTCTACTTTCATTTATATGGGATGTCGATCATTTAGTTTTTCCACCTGAGTAATTTTAGTGTCCTCTCAATAAAATAGACAGTGGAACATCAGTAATTCAGCTATGTTGCACAGAATGAAATTCTTTACGTGTAGTTTACACATACTTTGCTTTCTCACATAACATCTGTCCCTTAAAACTCAAACATCTTTTCCTAAAAACTCATGGATAGTTTGAGTCATTGGTGACCTGAATGTTCTTCTTCGAGTTTAATGTGGATTAGTCATATAACAATTGGTGAAACAAGGCTCCTTTTCAACATAATGAACAATATCATGTCAGGAAAGCTAATCAAAAGCTTTACTTCTTTGTTTTGATTTTATAGGAGGTCTGTGGGTGTGAGGGAACAAAAAACACCTTTTGTTTGAAGTTGGTCATGTATATTCCAACAATAATAATAACTAAGCTCTGTGACTATTTTCTTGCCCCCTCTGAGTCCCAAAACCCTTTCTCTAAAGGGCAGCCATGTTAACTGTTTAGTTGGAGATGGTAAGAGGCATTTATGTAGAGACTAGGTCTCTAGTCTTTAAGAGTGAATGTTACATGTGGAAAAGTGATAGCAAATATTCTGTCAATATAGAGAACTTCTTAGAATTATAGGATTTTAATCAGCAGGTTTCTGGGGATTGTAGGATTTGACCACATTTTTGGCTGGGGAATATAGAAGGCCTTCTGGGTTGCTGAGAAAGTTGGTGTCATTTAGAACTTTGTGCTTTAAGTATTACTGTTGATCTAATCTAGGGCTTTGAGGTGCTGCAATGCGCAATATTAATCTGATACAGTTTTCTTATATTGACCATTTGACATATGACTTGAGGTACAGATATGTTGATCTATAAACTAAAATAATTTTTTTAATGTTTGTTTTGAAAGAGAGAGGTAGAGAGCAGGGGAAGGACAGAGGGAGCGGGGGGAAAGAATCCCAAACAGACTCTACACTCTCAGCGTAGAGCCTGCTGTGGGGCTCGAACCTATGAACCCAGGAGATCATGACCTGAGCCGAAATCAAGAGTCAGATGCTTAAACGACTGAGCCACCCAGGCACTCCTAAACTAAAGGGTTTTTGATTCAGTAGAGTCTACTTAAACATTAGAAATAGTTATTACTTTATGGCTGTATATTATTCCATTTTTCAAGTATAGAGTTGTGGATGGAATTTATTTCACAGAAAAAATGTCAGACGGATGGCCTCTGATCTTGTGATACTAAATAAGCCTTTGCTGGACAACTGTTGTCAAAGTAATTCTTAGCTGAGGGAAGATTTGTCACATCATTGCCTGTTTTATATATTTTTTAAATGGGTGGCTGTACAAAGCAGAGGTTGCCAGAGCTGCTGATGGATCTTAGTATTTTGAAGAATAAGTACTTGAAAAGACACATATTTGACGGGGACCCTGAGCGCTAGTCCCTGTGCTAGTATAGGGGGAAAAGGGAGGAAACCAGTTTTATACAAATAAGTTAACATTACTCACCAGACATTTTAAGCCAAACTGAACTGGGAACAGACATAAACACCTAACTACATGTAATATACGGCAGGATTGACTGTCAAATAGATGTAAAAACAATGTGTCATAGGAACAGGTGCTTTTCTCTGGGGAGATTGCAGAGGGAGGATTGGGATGAGTCGTGAAGGATGAGAAGAATGTTATTAGGTGGAAAATGGAGGAAATAGGCTATCTAGAATTGGGAAGGGGCGGAAGGGCCAGGCCTGTTGATCAAGCCTCTACCATGCCAGTGGTGTGCTTGGTGATTTCCGAATAAATGTGGAAGCGGTCATCTGATAGTCCACCATCCATCGTGCTGAGAGGCCGACATTACTTCCCCATCGTACAAGTGAAAAAACAGGCTCACTGTGGCACCCCTCACTCAGCATGTGGTGAAGACTGGGTTTCCCGGTGGGTCTGTCACATAGCTGGGTGCTTCAGCAAGTTGCTGCTAGCATGATGACGCCATCCTCCTGTTTTTTCTCCTCTGCTGCCTCCCAGGAGGGATTAAATTACCTCACAAATGGGTAAAGTTTTTGTGACCGGTGAATTGGAAAAATATAACTGATTTAAATGGGAAAATCTCCTTAATTGCCTCTACCCTGCTATTTCAGGTGGCTAAGAGCTTACTCAGAGTTAAGTGCTCTGCAGGACTGGTCTTCAGAAGGCAAAACAGAAACCTTCAATGACTGACTTTGGCTTAGGAAGGTCTGGAATCTACTTGAGGGTTTTAGAACAATTTTAAAATGGCAGAGCCTCAAAATCGGCCTTCATACCCATTTGGTCCTCAGTGTTGGCTCTTACTAACTACAGAAGCAGAAAGTCTATTGATAGAACAAGTTCTTGGCAGTTATTCAAAAGATTCCTTTTTTTTTCTTTTTGAGTGCATTGCCTATTCACCCTTTCAAACAAAACTCCAGACTAAATGATCGAGTTAATATTAAGATGTGTTTTGTCCCAACTCAAAGAAAGATGGTCATACAATCAAATACAGTTCTTAATCTTGTGTTTACTTAAGGATGTTCAGCTCCTTCCTCTCTCCTCCTTGATGCAAAGGTTACAGTGTAAATAAAGGTTTTTTTGCCCCAATTACTTCTCAGACTGGTTACTAATATATTCCTACTCTATTGATTACCATTCTATATTCGAACTAGGTAGATGGAGAAGAAAAAAAGATATTCAATTTAGTGTTAGTTATATGAACCTTGACTTAAATTCTGAATGCAGAAGAGAATATAATTTAGGTAGTTTGTTTTATACCCATTAAAATTTAAAGACATTTGGTCATACTCTACCTGCTCATTTATCTTTGTATTCAAGTATGGCTATAGGAAATCCAGTTTGGAGTATTAAATATACAGAATTCAATATTGAACTCATGCACATTCTAATTATACCCAAACTGAAATTATCACCCTTGTAACGATAAAACAAAATACATAATTATTGAATGAGGAATAGTATATATTAGGATATAGAGGATAATGACACTGTGAGTTTATCCAGCCTTCACTAAGAACTTACAATAGATAACTACATGTGCTAGATACTGTGCTAGAGGATGAGTACTGAAAATGAGCCATTGAGTCCTAGCTGTGAAGGAAGTTAATGGAGTAGATAATTCTGTAGAGGGAGCTCTGTCAGCTGCTGCATTATAAACCATCCCACACTCCTGTATATCGGAGCAGTTTCTTCTTTTTATAAACTGTAAAATAAGAGTATCTGTTACTGCTCAGAAGTCTAGGGTTGACCAGGTGAGTCTTCAGTTCTGTGTGGTCACCTCACGATCATGTAGACCTCTCTGCTTATCAAGGCCTTTCACACATGTTGGTCTATCTGTAGACGGATGTAGGGTGGGCTCAGCTAGGCTGCCTGGCCTCTCCTCCACTTAGCATCTTGTTAGTCAGGCTTGTTAGTCAGGCTAGTTTTCTTTACTTTGAGGGTGGTGGGGTTCCGAGAGCTGGGGAACAGGGCAAGACGGTAAGGCTTCCTGAGGCTTAGACTCAGACCTGGCATGTCTGTACTTCTGTTCTAGTCTCTTTACTACTTAAGTTCAAAGGGTATAGAAATAGATACACCTCCTGATGGAAGGAACTGCTCTAAGCCACATTGCAAGGGCTGTCATTAGAGGGAGGGAAGTAATTGGTGTCGTTTGCAATCAGTGTACCTACCATAGGAACAAACCCGCTTATTAGAAGGCATAAAGCCTGTGTAAGGTCTTCTATAGTGACTGCCGCAATAGGAGTGCAGGAAACTATAAGCTGTTTGAATTGAAGAAGATAAATTTCAGGATTGATAATTGTAGAAAATGAGACCAGATGAAAGCAAAGAGGACCAAGCTGGAGAGGCTTGTATTTCATTCTTGGCCGCTTGGGTGTTATCCTTTGAATAGAGCAAGCCGTCTAAAGTTTTAAGCAAAAAAAGGAATGCCATTGTAAACTTCATTACTTTTTGTCTATAGGTTGCTCTGGCAACGAATGAATCCAAGGTGATGGGAGATTAGATAACGATGCTATTGCAAAGTTCTACACTGTGGGAATGATTTTGAAGGCCAGACTAAAACAGTGGAAAGTATTCATTCAAGTGTGATAAAACCTGACCATGCTAACTACTCATTCACACAAGCTCTTTTGAGCCAGCACTGTTAAGTGTTTGAGTAAGGTGAGCATTCCTTGTCCTCCATGTCATGGTGGCTTCTTGGAGCTTTGGAGCTCCTACACTAACTAAACTTTCCTTCTGCATCTGTTAGGCATGCCAGTAAATAGAAATAGTAATCCTGGCTTACGTTAGTGAAGAAATGGTGGTTGGTCATGTGATTTAAAATGTGTCTGCTTTGGGGGCACCTGTGTGGTACTGTTGGTCTTCAGCTCAGGTCATGATCTCATGGTTTGTGAGTCCGAGCCCCTACATCGAACTTGCTCCTATGAGCACTGTACCCCTTTCTGTGACCCTCCCCCTGCTTATGCACATGCTCTCTCAGACCTTCCCCCAAAAAAACCAAAAACTTCACATGTACAGAGAAAAAACAAGTGTCTACTAATATACTTAATTACCAGAGCCCTTAATGACTTTGAAAGTCATTAAATTGGTTAATATAATGAATAATGAAGAGCCTGAGTAAATTTTGGGGTTTTCAGGTATCTGTACCTGTTCTAGTACATAGTACTTGACTGTCCAGGTAATTCCCAACTTCATGTTACTTAAAAAATTTATTGTCTTTCATTTAAGCATATTCAGAACTCCTTTCTGTGTTCAAGAATATTAAGAGGAGAAAGCATTTGTATATTAAAAAATTTTTTATTGCATATGTCTGAATATGTGAGAATAATGATTAACTTATGAGAGAAAATGAGAAAATACATGAGAACTTAATTTACAATAAAATAGATAATTTTAAGTTGATGTAATTCTGCCTTTTAATATTCTGTTCTTGCCAAATCCTATTATGCATTTAGTTACTGGCATAAAACTTACATAGTTTTCAAACTTTAAGTGAATCCAGTGTGTTTTGTGGATTCTTAGAGATCTCGAATATCATAGCCCTGGATACTGTGACTTGTGAAATCATTTATTAAAGTTTCTTCAGTATCACCTGTATCTTACAGATACTATGTAGGCAATGCTGAGTGAATGCATTTGGCTATTTCTGTCATCAGGGTGGAGATTTCTGGAAATTTGAGTAATGAAAATTATAACCTTCTTAACATTTTAGGTGGAACCTGAAAGTTAAGATACAGAGATGCCTATTTCTGATTTGTGCATAACGCTTTTCTACTACCTAGATGATGACCTCCTTAATAGAGGGGCCGTGTTGTGTTCCTTGTGATACAGGCTCTAGCCCTTGTCAGTGTATAGTGTGTATTACATGTTTGTTGTGGTTAATGATTATTTAAATATTCCTTTGGGCAAAAGGAATTTAGAGCCTGTAGCTGCTGTGTTGTTTACCTACTCACGTGGCAGTTTGTACCTTTTTCCTTTAGTGGGAGAGCACCAGTAAAGGAGATCGTTATTGATATATTGGCAATTATAAAAGCTGAATTTATGATAAGAGCTCAGATATCCCATGGAGAAGTAAGTTTTGTGTTGGTTCCTTCCTCACAAGCCTGTTCTATTAGTTTATTAGCCTCAGCATTGACATTTTGGACCAGATAATTATTTAACCGGGCTATCCATGTGCACTTTGGAATTTTAAAAAGCATCCCTGGCCTCTACCAGTGCATGCCAATAGTATTCTGTCATTGTGGCAGTCGAAAATGCCTTCAGAAGCAGCCAAATATCCCCTGGAAGGGAAAATTGTCCCCTATTTGGAAACCACTGTGTTGGAGATAAACAGTTGTTTCTTATAGTTGCATGTATTCTGGGACTCCAGCGAGTTCTATCATTGCCTTAGTTCCCTTACCTCGTAGTGAGAAAAATACAATGAATTGGTAAAATTTTCAAATCATTTTTCAACCACAGGACCTTGAGATTTGAGATGTGTTACTGAGTCAGAATATAGTTCCTGTTTAAACTGTTTACCCTTAAGAATTAGCAAACCAAAACAAAGTTAGAATTTTTTAACCAGATTTACTGAGGTATTGACAAATGGTGGACAAAAATTATACATGTGTGAGGTGTACAGTGTGATGCTTTGGTACGTGTACATTTTGAAATCGATCACAAACTAGTTAACCTATCCATCCCCTCACATAGTTTCCATTTGTGTGTGTGATGAGGACACTTGAGATCTACTTTTTTGGCAAATGTTGAGTATACAGCATTCTTGAAGTTGTGTGTTTTCCAGGTGTAGTTGACACACAGTGTTACGTATTTTCAGGTATATGCATAGTGACTGGACAAGTTTATACGTGATGTTCGGCCCACAAGTGTGGTAGCTGCTATCTGTCACCCTACAATGCTGTCACAATACGATTGACTAATGTTGCTTACACTGTGCCTTTTAGTCCCATGACTTAGAGAATTACTTCTTAAAATCCAAATGTTAAGTAATCCTACAGCACCTAATGTGATGATGTAAATGGTCTTCCTAGTAAGGCTTCACCTGATCAACGTTAATGGGCCAGCGCTTGACATGATTTGAAGCTAGGAAGAGTCCACGTTCTGTGTGTCTTCACAATAGTCCAGATGTGAACTGAATGATGAGACAAGTTTCATGGTTTCCAATTTTATTTTTGTAAGTGAATATTAAATATTACAAGGAGTACAACTAAATGCTTTTGTCAAAACGGCAGAATTCTGTCAACATGCCTCGAATTTTTTTTTGTCCCTTTTGTATCCCGAGGGCGTTAGGTATGCCTGGGGCATAGGCTACATTTTATATAATGAAAATGATAAATGTTTGAGTGTTGCCTGTTTATTGCATCTTTGAAACAGACTTCAGGTGAGATTTAAAATTAAAGCAAATAAGCATTAAAGGATCTTTAAAGCAGTAAAGATGCCATGGTTTGCAGCAATAAACTGAGTGATTTGTGGCCATTATGGTCCTCCTTTCCTCCACCCGCTACTACCCTTCCAGTTACCAGATCTGTTAATTCAACCTTTGAAGTGACTGACTTGTCTGTGCCTCTGCATGTTTACTACTATTTCAGGAGTCCAAGCCACTGTCTACCTAAGCTCCCCTCACCACTCTTCTCCTCCAACCCGCTCCCCGCATGAGACAGCCAGAGTGTGCTTGATAACGTGTCTACATCTTGAAATGTTTATAAGTCCACCTCCCCACCTTGCAACCCCTTTGGTGTGTTTCTTTTGTCCTTGGGACCTAATCCAAAATCCTGGTGTAACATTTACAACCCTGCACGCTGATTGCTGTTTGCCCTCCTCCCTCATTACCTTTTGCCCTCTCTCCTGTTTTGCCAAACAGACATTGCTTCAGATCCTTTCATTTGCTGTGTTCTTTCCTGTGTTAGGGTCTTGAAACTGCCATTTCCTCTGCCTGAAATACTATTCTCAGCTTAGGTAATTCTGATTTATCTTTCAAGTCTTAGTGGTACTACGTACCACTTCCTTGGGGAGCAATGCCTTGGACCTCTAATCAAATTTGTGTCCTTTTATATTCTTCGGATAGAGTGTTTTCCTTTCAGCGACCCTATCAACTTGCAGCTACGTGTTTGTGTGTGTGTTTAAGATGTGTCCTCACTAGGGGTGCCTGAATGGCTCAGTTGGTTAAGCATCCGACTTCGGTTCAGGTCATGATCTCACCATTCATGAGTTTGAGCCCTGCCTCAGGCTCTGTGCTGACAGTTCAGAGCCTAGAGCCTGCTTCAGATTCTGTGTCTCCCTCTCTCTCTGTCCCTTCCCAGTTTGCGCTCTGTCTCTCTCTTCTCAAAAACAAATATGTATTTATATATATAATACAGATTTTTATGTATATATATGTATATACATATATATAAACGTATATATACATGTGTATACATATACATATATATACATATATACATATACATATATATAAATCTGCGCTAGGTTGTAAGCTCCACACAGTAGGTGCCTGTCTGTTTTTGCCTCCAATGTATGATCCGTGCTTAGTGTTTGCCTAGCACATAGATTTTTAGTAGCAATTTTAGTGAAAAGTTGAATGTGCCTTGTGAGTTGGCAATGTATCAGGCTTACAACATGTTTATTGTTCTTATGTTGAATCTGAGATAAGCATTTAATTTTGAAAGAGAGTAGAAATGATTTGTTCCTGCTGCCCATAGATTAGCATATTGGGTAGCATGGAACCATGCATGAGAACTGGTGACTGGCCAGCCACATGCACGAATACATGAATGATTTCTACTTTGCTTAACAGACAGAAAAACAATGAATATAGAGTGGTATTAGGCAGTTTTCACTCTATCCAGAACTAGGAAAGAAACTCCGGGCTTAAAAACAAAAACTTGCCTGTTTATTGCTTTACAGTTTATCCAAATTGTTATATACCATGAGTCCTTGCTTGGTGGTTTTTTGGCCAATAGAATTTCAGTATGCAGTGCACTAATATCAACTCCTGGATTGGCTTAACTACCTCTGATGTCACAATATCCCCGTGAGGAAGTCATAATTTGCTTGAAATCACATTGTACTAATAACAACTCTTGTTCTGTTTCATTACAAGAAAGATAATCTACCAAAAATAAAAATGCTGGAAGGAGGAACATACCTCTGATCAACACAGACTTTTTTCCATTTATGTGCTTTAATTATCTACTGCCAACAATTGAAGTTAGCTTCTTTGCTGTTTTTTTTTTTTTTTTTTTTTACAACTGATGTTTTGGCTTTTGTTTGTCAGTTAAGAGGCAAATGGAGGAATGAGCCTACTTAGAATTACTCCTTCAACTCATAGTTCTGTTTCATCTCAACTATTGAGGCTTAGCATCTTTCTACTACTTAGCCTTTCTGGCTCAAAAGGAAAAGCCATTTGGACAGCCCACCTGAATATAACATTTCAGGTGGGAAATCGGATTATATCTGAATTAGGAGAGAGTGGAGTGTTCGGAAATCATTCTCCTTTGGAAAGGGTGTCTGGTGTGGCGGTACTTCCGGAAGGATGGAATCAGAATGCTTGTAATCCTATGACCAACTTCAGCAGACCTGAACAAGCAGACTCTTGGTTGGCCCTCATTGAACGGGGAGGCTGTACTTTCACACATAAAATCAACGTGGCAGCAGAGAAGGGAGCAAATGGGGTGATCATCTATAACTATCCAGGTACGGGTAACAAAGTATTTCCCATGTCTCACCAGGGAACAGAAAATATAGTTGCAGTAATGATAGGCAACTTGAAAGGCATGGAACTTTTGCATTTGATTCAGAAAGGAGTCTACGTGACGATCATCATTGAGGTGGGAAGAATGCACATGCCATGGCTGAGCCATTATGTCATGTCTCTCTTTACCTTCCTGGCTGCCACAGTTGCCTACCTTTTCTTGTACTGTGCTTGGAGACCTAGGGTGCCCAATTCTTCCACCAGGAGGCGAAGACAGATGAAAGCAGATGTGAAGAAAGCTATCGGTCAGCTTCAACTACGAGTGCTCAAGGAGGGGGATAAGGAACTAGATCCAAACGAAGACAGTTGTGTTGTTTGCTTTGACATCTACAAACCCCAAGATGTAGTACGTATTTTAACTTGCAAACATTTTTTCCATAAGACGTGCATTGACCCCTGGCTTTTAGCACACAGGACATGCCCCATGTGCAAGTGTGACATTCTGAAGACTTCAACCCAGACAATCTTCTGAAGATGTAACTGAGTCT